>NC_140458.1:19559528-19867028 GCF_963576455.1 Neolamprologus multifasciatus | reverse complement strand
TAGCAAATTATGGGGATGAAGAGGTGGATTATCTTGTCACACATTTTGCCTGTTTGCTAGATGCAGAAGAGAAAGAGAAAATTCCACAAGAATGGATGGATCTAAAAATGTGGCTTGCAGAACGCCGGGGTCGCAAAGTAGATTGCTTGTACAGAGATCTCCTCTCTGAGAATCCAGAACACCACTCTCATATCTTGTTGCTGGTGAAATTAATGCTGACACTTAGTCCATCAACAGCCATCTGCGAGAGAGGATTTTCTTGCATGAACCGAGTGAAGACAACACATCGTACCTCTCTACACCCTGAAACACTGAATGACTGCATGCAACTCTCCATTAATGGGAAAACAGTTGAATCTTTTTGCCCTGACAAGTCGATTCATTTCTGGATGTTTTCTGGAAAAGGTTCAAGACACCTGGATCATAAAACCCAGACAAGAACAAAGAGTAGTGAAATGGAGGGCAATGCACAGGAAGAGAAAGCTGATGAAGGAGATGCTATGCCCTCAACGTCGAGTGGCATTTTCTCATCCGTGACTTCAGTGGAAATTTCAGATTCAGGATCTGACACAGACTAATTCATGTTCTACACAGTTCTAACAAGTTCACAGAAATTTCTGTTTAATTAGAACCAGATATTTGAGTTGATTGTAATGTTTATACAGTTGTTGTAATTTGTGTTTTAAAAATGTTTTGATTGATGTTTTGTTTCCTTTAATATATTATACAATAAAAATAATATTTTTTATTCGGGCTACTTAAATTTATTTTGGGCTACCAAAAACCAAAGAGTGCCTGCCCAAGGGCTACCAGGGATTTTGAAATTTTGCGAGCCCTGCTTTCACATTCTGTTTAAAAGAAGAATCGTTTATCCTTAATTAACTTTTTAACACATTTTACTGGATATGCTATGCTTTTATACTGTTCCAGTTTTAGATGCTCAAAATAACATGGCCAGAGTTTCAGATAATTAAATCAGTGTATGTACAAGTAATCCATGTGAGCCAAAAGATCTAAATCCTCTGTGTCAGGCAGTTTTTTCCTTGCTCTTGGATATTCCTGCTGATCCAAACTTTACTTTTATCGATTATGCAAAGGCATTTCAACAGAATAGTATCAGCATGCACATTAACAGTGATGGCAGACGTCTTCCAGTACAGTGTTCAGCAGATTGCACATCTTACTTTACCCCATGTGTTGTTACAATGTTATTTCACAGAGGTCATATAAACGAGAACCACCAAGGGGGATTTCTAAAGACAGGAACATATTGCTAAATATGCTTTCCTCCTTCTTTGTTCAGGCCTGTTATGACCCAATCTATCTGAGCTAACCTGAAATAAAAATTATTTTGTGACAATCATCAAGCTGGTAATATGATAGTCATTATTAATACAAACTGGGCTATGGAAAAACTCAGATGACCTTTGGGGGAAAAAAAGCTAAATGAGGGTCATGAAGAGAGATTTAGAATGAAATCACCTTATTACACATAAAAGTTACATGTTTAAAGTGAGTGTGTTTGTTTTATATCTCAAACAGTCACTTTACTCACTTTTATATTCTTTATCTTCCCGCCACTCTAACACAGAAAAGTCTAACTTGGGGATGATAGGTGACACCAATATCATTGATTTTCCATCATTTTTTTATTGTAAAATTTGATACTGTGTGTTTATGCCCTTCTGAGATTAACTAAAGCGTTAATTGGAACAACAACTTTTTGTTGAAAGCATCTTTGTGTTGGTTATTGTGTTTTGAAGCCATACCACCTCGAGTAAAAATGGAATTGGACCATATTTGCCTGTAATACCAATTTGTACCACCAGATGGTGTAGCAAGTCAATGTAGTGTACAGTCTGGGTCTAATAAGGCACTAATCTGGAAGGACAGGTATTTGAGTGGATGAGACACCAAAGAATGGTTTAATGTGACTCACATCAACTGGAACCATGATTGGATGCAATGGAAACTAAAGTTGGGTAGAAAAACAATTGCAGGGAATTTTGGCTGGTAAAACTGTTAAAGGAAGCATCCACGGGGAAAGTATACTATCCTATGAAGTGTCTTCTTATTTGTCACAGAATAAAGCATCTGTGCTGTAGGTGTGGTTTAACTTTAAAGATTAACTGAACTCTCACATGGATTCTTAAACATCTTGACATCATCTCTGTATGGTCTGTAGGTCTTTTTCTTACCATATATAAAGCACCTTCAGGCGACCTTTGTTGTGATTTGGCGCTATGTAAATAAAATCGAATTGAATTTCTGAATAATTCTTCTTGTGTTCCTTATGTCTTCTCTCACTTCAGGTCCCATTCACTACAATGTTGGCCCTACTGTGCATGTGGTTTGGCATTTCCATGCCCTTGGTCTATCTTGGCTACTACTTTGGCTTCCGCAAACAGCCGTATGATAACCCTGTACGCACCAACCAGATCCCTCGGCAGGTCCCAGAGCAGCGCTGGTACATGAACAAGTTTGTTGGGTAAGAGTTGAGTCTATCTCGCATTCTTAGGTGCTCCGATGGCTAATGGTTTGCTTAAACGCAAGTTATGATTCAATCTTTCCTCTTCTTTCCGTTAGCATCCTGATGGCTGGGATCCTGCCGTTTGGTGCCATGTTCATTGAGCTCTTCTTCATCTTCAGTGTAAGTACATGTGCACCGTTGCATGTCCGAGCTCCTCATCTTTCAATGCTATTACCGTATTTTTCGGACCATGAGGTGCACCGGATTATAAGGCGCACTGTCGACAAACAGGTCTGTTTTCATACATAAGGCGCACCGGATTATAAGGCGTATTAAACGAAACAAAACAGTCAGATAAGTCAAACTTTACTCAACTCATTCCTCTTGCTTCCTCCACTTCCGTATCATTGATTGATTAATGTTGAATTCTCTGGTATGCTGCTCTATAAACACTGGAACAACAGTATAGGTTGTTCCAGTGTTTTTCTAATTTTTGCTATGTAACTTGTAACTGTCCACTTTCTGCTGTAACAAAACAAATTTCCCACATGTGGGACTAATAAAGGTTATCTTATCTTACATTAATGACTAACTTCATATTGTGGCTGGATTATCTCAGTTGTTCTCCCCTACTGAAGTTTGGTCTATTTACAGCAATTTTCCATGCGATTGCATTTGTCAAAAAAAACATCGGGAACTTTTATCAAGTGGAAAAAAGCGGACGGAGTTTTGGAACCAGATTACTATGAGTCGCGAGGCTCCTGACTACGGTAGCCATAATGCACAGACAATCCATCAAGCAGTGCGGCTTTGTAGCTTAGCAAAGTCCTACTAAAACATTTTTTGACAGATTTTTGAGCGCCGTGTACCACATAAAATCGGTTTGAGGTCAGTAAACACAGCCAGAATTCATAGATAAGGTGCACCAGATTATAAGGCGCACTGCCGATTTTTGAGAAAATTAAAGGATTTTAAGTGCGCCTTATAGTGCGGAAAATACGGTACACAGTTTTCAGAAATAACACAGTATCTATTTTCTATTTAGAGGATATGTAACTGATGTGTAATCCTCCTCAATAATGCTAGAATCAATGTGTGTATGTGTGTCCATCCACCTCCAGGCCATCTGGGAGAACCAGTTTTATTACCTCTTTGGCTTCCTTTTTCTGGTCTTCATCATTTTGGTGGTGTCCTGCTCTCAGATCAGCATTGTGATGGTTTATTTCCAGCTCTGTGCAGAGGTAAGCTCATTAATTGCATATTATTGTCTCTGGCTGCCAGGTTTTTACTTGATATACACACATCACTCACACATTGTTGGTTATGTTTTTCACCTGTGTGGCACATATCTGTATTATATGAGCAAGAACTTATGCACAGCCTTGTCTCTCTCTTCTTCACTGTCAGGATTACCGGTGGTGGTGGAGAACTTTCCTGGTTTCAGGAGGCTCGGCTTTCTATGTCCTTGTTTACGCCGTTTTCTACTTTGTCAACAAGGTAAAAAGCACAGGGTTGTTTGAGACACTCCCACAATAAACTCTAAAGAAAGCGCTGTTCTTAGCCATGCTGTTGTCAGTGCCTGAAGAGTCATCAGTGTTGACAAAGCCTGCCTAATACCTGAATTGAAAGATGGCAGAATTAAATTTAATTTTGAAGATTTCCACCATCGACTCACTCATATGTAAAAATGTTATTTTGTTGGACCTAGTTTTTTGTTTTCTTTTAACGTACAGACATGGACTGTATAAACAAACATAAGATTTAGTCTCTGATTGGTTTGTGGATTTCTGGTCTGTAACTTCAAAGATTGATATTTTGGACACTTGAGTTTTGAAAGATAGAACAACATTTTTGGTTGAGAGGGTTGAGCTGGATTTCACTGAGAACCAGTCACAGTTTATGGTTAAGAGTTTACCAGCTCAGTGGAGCCAGCTGCCCTTATCATAGGAAATGGCAGGTAATCAGCTAGTGCTGGCCAGTACTAGCACAAGTCTAACTTCCAGTTAGACTTCTACCACCATCTTTGTTGTTGCAGGTTCTGTGTTTCCTCTATAATACTTCCAACAATGCTGGAAAACAAGATTATGGCCAGCAAAATGAACTCTGGAAATGGCAACCTGCCGTGGGGAGTTCAGAGCATGTTATGGGGTGCTGGAAGGCATATTCAAAAGGGAGCATTGAAGAGGGTTTGGGGAAGGTTCACGCAATTCACCTAAAATCTACAACTACTGCAAAAACAACCATTCATATGACCTTTCATATCCCAAGCACAGGCTCTTTAATTCAGAGAATCAGAACCAAATCACAACAGCAGTCACCTGTAGGTGCATTATATTGGAATGAGCAAGCACTTGGTGTCAGTGGGAAAGAAAAACTCCCTTTTATCAGGAAGAGACCTCCAGCAGAACCAGGCTCAGGGAAGGGCAGCCATCTGTTACAACCAGTTAGGGGTGAGGGGAGGGAGACAGTCAAACAACACAACCTTCATGAAACAATAGACTTTTTCTAGGCAAGAATATCTTGTTCCCTGCACTGTAGATAAAAGTGATAAATTGCAAGAATATCTCTTTAATAGAAATGGAAATGTGCAGAATGTTTAAACTGCTTCCTTTTGTCTTTCTTCCCTAGCTGGACATTGTGGAGTTCATCCCCTCCCTTCTGTACTTTGGCTACACCGCCCTCATGGTCTTGTCTTTCTGGCTGTTAACGGGCACAATTGGCTTCTATGCCGCCTACATGTTCATCAGGAAAATCTACGCTGCGGTGAAAATCGACTAGTTATTGCTGGTGCTGCTGTTTTTTGTTTATTTTTTTTATTTTATTTTTTTTGTAACATTCTAAATATATATAAAAATGTTCTTCATGTCCAACAAGCACTGACTTGAGTGCAGAAGGAATGAGAGGGATGCTTTCTACAGTGCATCAGTCGCAACTGCTGGCCTCACAATAAAGAAAAGCAAGGTGGCAGATCTAAAACAGCTGTCACCTTGCTTCTGCCTCCCTCCTCCTCCTTTCCAGGACACCTAGAGGATCTCTGTTCTGCCGGGACTATTAATGTCCTCTGCTGTTTCACCTTTTTCCACAAAGACAGGGGGCCAAAGCTTGTCAAACAAGGGTTTCTGCACATTTTATCTTTTTTTTGTGTGTGTGTTTGTGTGTGTTCTTTTTGATTGTAACTTATCCAGGTTTTTATTTTTGTCTTCATGGGATTTATCTGTGTCTTGATTTCTATTGGGCGCCTCCCAGGAGGCTACTTCCTTCTGGTTTCCCCACGTAAATTCTGTTTCTACACTTTCTGCTGTCTCCGTTTTCAGACGTGACCTTCTTTTCAGAGACTTTACAGATCAGGAAAGGATTGAGGATCGTTTCTGTGGTTCTGTTGTTTGTTGTGTTGAACTCATGGATGGAAACCACCCTGGGAAGTTCTACATTGTAACACAAAAATGGATAAATTAAATCTTCTATTGTTTTTTTTACTTCAGTTTCCATGTCCTGGTGTGACCATGTTAACCACAATTGTAATCCAAATATTAGCTTCTCCCTCCCAAACACTGGGTTTCTTATTCATGTCAAAATATTGCTCCATTTGCGCTAAATGAAGCAGAACTGCTCAGAATGGGACTGAACTTGAATATTTGAACCCAACTACCCATTTTATATTCAAAAGCCTACAACACAAATATGTTTTTCCGCTCGTTAACCACGCCATCAGTGTAGCCTTAGCAGTGCCTGAGCCCGCTGAACTATGCAGTAATGGGGGGAAAAGGTGCAAATTGCAAAGGTTGTTTCAGAGGACCATTTTTAGTATGGAATGCCTATTTTCTTTCATTTTTGAGCCTAATGTACCATACGTATGTTTGTATAATCTGATGTGTTTAGAAAGCCCAGCAAGATCACCTGGCCGGTATCGGAGCTTAGAGGTCCTGGGGTGTTTTGAATGTAATTGACAGGGTTCTTATTAGATGTGTACAGTCTGTGTCGCTGCAGATCATATGTTTCCCTTTCTTTTCAAATTATATGTATTTTTCAGCTTAAAAAACATGCAGTTTTGGGTGGAACCTGATTTTTAAAAAATGCTTTACCTTCAACTCAAGGGCTTCATCTAGGTAACTATTTTATTTTACAGTAGCAAAATTGCAATATGTAATAATCCAGTTGAGAAAATAGAAATAAACTTATTCGCTTCCGTTAAAAGCTAGGTAAGAAGACTGATACCACTCACATGACTGTTTGTTAAATATGAGCTAGTGACAGGTTATTTTCAGTAGGCATAAAGAGGAAAGATGACATTCTTGCTATGTCTTAAGGCATATAACCCTGCATCCATGTGTTCCCATTAGTTGGGAAGTAATTTGTCTGACTTTTCATGTTATTCAGTCAAAATATCAACAACGCCATGGACAATACGCGTATGCTGGGGTTTTTATTGACAACCTTTCTGACAGTTTGAGTCGCCCAATTTTTACAGAATGCAAAATAACCTGAAACAAGTGATGCAGATCTACAGAGTTCTGTAGGACCAAAAGTCTCTTTGCAACAACAGGTGCCTTCAGGTGGTAAATTAGAAAGAATGCAGGTCTAAGATTCTAAAGCACTAGCTTCACTTTTCAGCCTAGGTTACTTTGTGCAGATTAGCTCTAACCAGATACCGCATTTCAGTTGAATGCTAGCCAAATTAAAGGTAAAAGATATGAATTTGTCCCATGAAATTTCTTAAATCTGAATGTTTGTCAAAGGCCATTTTATATTATAAACAGTGTAAAAGGTGGAAGTGGCTACTCTGACATCATCTGTTGGTTTCTAAAGTTGTGTTTTGAAGCCTCGAGTTTGGCGTTTTCATCATTGCCATCTTGGTTTCAAATAACTGGATGTGACAAGGGGGGTATAGCTGACCATGAAACCCCTTGCTCATTGGCTGACAATCCTGTGAGTCTCGAGATTTACAAAACAACTTCATTTTTTAGTCATTATGACTTGAAATGAGCAACTAAGCTACACAGAAGCTATGTCCATGTTTTATACCATCTGTGGTTTTTATGTATAACTTCAACAACGTATTCCAGCACCTGTACACAATAAATCAGCCTTTTGCTGGCGAGGAGTAGTGACCATCTGTACAGCGAGATTACCTGGTCATCCTTTTCTGCTAAGCTAAGCTACCTGGTCACAAGGGTTAGTTTAATTTAGAGAAAACTAACTGGCTGCTAGCAGTAGATTGCTACAGAAACATTAGTTTTTGGTCTAAGGTAAGCTATCTGGTACCTAGCATAAGCTTTTCTGTTTAATGTGGGTATTAATATATGGGTCTTAATGCTAGGCTAAGTTAACCTGCTGCTAGCAGGAACTTTGCTCAGATTGTGATGTCAACAATCCAATGCATTATGGGACTATATAAGGATAGGTGTTGCTTTTGAGTTTGAAAGTAAAACTGGGGACATTAGAACACAGATATTAGTGTTTATGGTGTGCTAAGCTAGCCAGCAGATAACAATACTTTCTTAACTACATAGAGACATAGGATTTTGTGCTAAATGTCAGTAGATGTGTGGTATCACTCTTCTTAGGAAGACGGCACAAAAGTGTAGATCAGTATCACTAATACAGTATATCTGAAGCAGTATCCATATCTCAAGTAGAAAACAATGGATGGTGTCTGCAGAATGCCAGGCTATCAGACTGTATGTGGTGTGGTTTTAAAGAAAAATATATTTGCAGTATATTTCAATTAGGACTGGATGTCTCAGGCCAAGGCCTTTTTTTAATCAAGCAAAACAAAAAGAAGTACCTCGCAGATTTATGAGAAACTCAAACTATAAACTACACAGCATGTAAGGTAATATTTAGTACACTTGTATTTGTTACACCCTTGACAGATTTAGTAGGGTTATTGAAATGCTTCACTTTTGCACAAAAGTACAGATGAGATATTTGCCTAGATATACCCTGATTCTTCAGGGCAAGAGGAAAGAATGGCTAACTCATCCTCATGGTCTCCTTCATTATCATCAGCACTCAAGCTACAGACAAGCCACTTAAAGAGACCGAGAAGGCAAAATCATTTGAAGTTTCCCCCTGCCACTTGCTATGTGAAACAACTAATCAAAGCCCCAAGGATCCCTCAGTTGAAATGACAGGATCATTACTTTTTATTTTCATCCTTTATTTGCTGAACCACCCTGTGTTGTGTCAGAGTTTCAGAGCTCTGATACCTGACTGCTGTCTAATATAAGGACAGACACTCCTCTCCTGCAAGTGCACACACCAGGGGAGATTTTTTACAGACTTGCTTTTAAGAGGCCGAGTCATGCATGTATGATTGAAGGTTTTACAATGTAAATAAAAGAAAACAGCTTTGTATTTGTTGCATTTTGCTGTTTGTGGCGCTCTCTGTAATGATTCCTGTCATCGTTTTAGCCAAAAAGCATGATGCTCTTGATGACTTTTAAAGAAACTTGTTTGTTATTTTTCTCTTTGTTTCTTTTACAGAATGTCCAATTACAAAATGTACCACGACAAAACAATAAAGTGATGACAAGTTGAATATGAAAGTTAGCTTCCTGTGTTTTTGGAACATGCTTAATGGTGCGTTACAATGACACATCCTGTCCACAAAGGCAGCACAACTTTATTTCAGGTTGTTCCCTGTCACAAAATATAATTATTATCTCTGTTGATAGTTACTTCCTTCATAACAACTGTGATTATTATAAAACTCTAATATCTTGATACTACAGATAGGTCCTAACACAGGAGGCTTTAGCTAATAAGTGTCTGCTAGGTCTCATTTTCATAAGACAAGGCTTGCTGAACTGAACATTAGCTTGCACAACTGAAGTTAGCTTGCATTACCTATTGTTCACTTAGCACTCTGGTAAACGGTAGCAATGAAAATGCAGTGTCCAGAAATCAGTGGGCAATATCAATCTTTAATGTACAGTCTAGGGCAAAAACCAGCAAAATGATCAATTACAACTAATTTCCATAAAGCTAACACCCAGAGTTCATTCCACACAAAATGAGTACCAGGCAGTTGAAACAAGGCAGAAGAAGTCTTTAATCCATCTGCAGGACTGCTCCGCTCTGCTCCTTTGTGCAGTGAAGAAAGGGAGCACTGCCAAAGTCCTACAACATGACCTCCATGAGGTCACTGGTGACACTGTCTGTGACTAAACAATCATAAACAGACTTCATCATGAAGCTGTCCTAAGGGTTCAACGTTGTCTAATGAGCCCTGTGCTCACTGAGGGCTAAAGGCACTGGCACTTTAGCCCAATACTGGCACTTGCCACAGAAAATGAGAATTGGCTATGAAAAGCCCTATGTTTTTCATATATTAGAGTACCTTCAGCCTGAGCGCATATGACAGAAGTGACAGGTTCTGAAGAAGCTGTGAACAAGCTGCCTGTAATATTATTCAGCTTGACCAGTTTGGTGGTGGGTCAGTGGTGGTCTGGGGAGGCATATTCACAGAGGAACCTCTGAACCACAGCACCCTGACTACCATTAGCTGTCAGGATGAAATCCTTGGACTTATTTCCAGACCCTTCTCTGGCGCAGGGGTTTCTGGGTTCCTCTGAGTGCAAAGCAATGCCCAGCTCATGTGGTGAGAGTATGCGGGCAATTCCTGGAGGATGATGCAATTGATACCACTAACTGTGCTCGCTTGACCTAAATCCAAGAAAAATCCAACACCACCAGGTTGCATCTTAGACTGTCCAGGACCTCGGTAGTACTTGATTCCAGATTAGGGAGGGGATCCCCCATGACATTATCATCTCATTATAAGCATGCGCTGATGCTGTCATTCATGCAAACAAGCACATTTCAGTAAAATGGGCTAACCTGCTATGTCACACCACTGCTCTTTTTTTGATTTGTTTTTGAGCAGTGCATATGAACAAACGTCCCCCAGTCTAATGATAGTCATGTAGACTGCAATACATGACTTTCAGTGTCTAGGACTGTTGGCTGTCTGCCTGTGTGAGAAAGAGGCTGTTTCAACACTCCATCTTCAAAATCACAATCAGGGATGAATAGATTGATTTAGAAGGGCTAAAAATTTGTGGGTTTTCTATTTCAGCCTGGATCATATAATCTCATCGAGCCATTATTCTTAGAAAAAAACAAAGCAAAAACAAAACATCTTAAGGATCTACCAATCAGAGAGAGCGAGGAAATTCAAATGCACTAAGCACAGTGGTCAATAAATGCATGCATTCATTTTTTAAATTTAAGAAAATCCAATTTCCAGTGTCATTTTGCTTCCTTAAGCATTTACCTTTTTAATTCTTATATTTATATGATTATTGTTATTTCTGTAGTTTTCCCTTCGCTTTTTCCCACTACTTATTTCACTATGTCCTCTATAAAACATTTCTATCAGTGCAATGTTTCAACTACAAAGTGTTCATCTTTCAATTCAATTCAATTCAATTTTATTTATATAGCGCCAAATCACAACAAATGTCGCCTCAAGGCACTTATCTTCCAGCTCTTGGTTTTCCCCACCAATAGAGCAGTACTGTTTCACACTATTGGCCTAATTTTTTGTGAGATGCCTGCTGTGTATGGCTTTTAAGTTGTTAATTCCTGATTTGTCCTTCCATAATTGTTCACTGTGTGGAAACCTGTGGTCACATGACAAAGTTTATGCTGTGGTGTCTCAAATCCTATTTACAAACCCTTCTACAAAACCAGAAGAGTTTCTATTCCTGAATTATGGCACAGTTGGCAGCCCGTGAGTACATGTGTTAGATTCAGTTCAGTTGATGTAAGTATAGGTTAGCTCCTTGGTACTATAATTAGGATGGTCTTGACACTCAGTTATGCATGCAGGCGCACTTGTATAGCTCTCTAAGACATAATCCAGACTCTGGTCCTGTATGAGGTTTCGACTCACTGTGGAACAAGTCATATAGAAAGGAAATACTCTGAGATACTGTTTTAAGCTATTTTTAGCAAAGCAGTAAATTTCTTACTTAAAAAAAAAAAAATTGCATAGATAAGAGAAATTTGTAATTTACTGTCAATAATCATCACATCTTCGTACTCATGTTCGTAATTTGGTATTCTCTCGTGATAAAAATAAATAAACAACATCCTAACTGTGGTCAAACCTCAACCCATTTCTCATTACAAGAAACAGCATCGGCATGGCTAATAAAGCCTATCCAGCCAGGTTCTCCCCGTTCCACTCCATGCGTATCATATTCCGAAACAGGAAAACTGTTTCTCTACACTACTTCTCTGCTCTCAAATCTGTTTAAAATTTCTGCTACTAATGATGTGCAATATTACTTATCTTTCAGTCTGATACAGAGTAAAAAAAATCTTAATGCATGTTGAAAACAGAAATATGATATAAAGAAATAAATATGTTTCAGATTTGAATATATCGCGTAGATCGGGTCAAGCGGTAAAGCATTCTTATTCCTGCCGAGAGAAAATAAACAATAATCCCAAGAATACAGAGTTCAGGAAAAAAATATCCTAAATAAAAATGACTTTTAAAAAATGATTTAACAACTTATTCTGTTTTCTGAATGTTAGATTGTGTTGTCCTTCATAGGAGAACGATCAAAATCCTCTCTTCTCAAGAAAGTCCCATAATCACCTTAAAACATCTAAGTCAGGGTTGTCCAACTCCAGGCCTCAAGGGCCGGCGTCCTGCAGGTTTCAGATATCACCCTGGGTCAACACACCTGAATCACATGATTAGTTCGTTACCAGGCCTCTGGAGAACCTCAAGACATGTTGAGGAGGTCATTTAGCCTTTAAATCAGCTGTGTTGGATCAAGGACACATCTAAATCCTGAAGGACACCGGCCCTCAAGGCCTGGAGTTGGACACCGCTGATTTAAGTTGATATACTAAAAAATAATTTCCTACACTGCTAAAGATCCCAGATTCTCAAAAGGTACTGAGATCTTATGATAATATCTTATGTGAATCATTTTTTGACATGTTTTAGTGTGGTTTAGTGTTTTGCAGATAAAAAAAAAAGAATGCCAAGAGGCTATGAAACCACTGGTTTTTCTTTTAATCATTTCAACATAACACATGACAACTCAAAGATAGACTGTACTGTACAATAAGTCAATAGTTCTGTTGTTGTGTTCATCATCTCTTTGGATCAACCAATATACAAATCTGTCACTTTAACATTGCAGCAACTGATTGCATGTGAGATATGTAACAAAAAAAAGCAAGACCTCGCATTGTCTGTCTTATCCAAAGCACATCATTAATAGAACTCTCCCTGTAGTTGATGCTATATAATATAGTGTACGTGGATGCAAAAACTCTATTTTCACCTTCTTCTTTTTAAAAAAAAAATCTTGGTTATTTCAGAGGTGGCTGTAATAGCAAGTGATAAAAATAAAATGGGCTATGTCACTAAACAAGATACACAAAGAGGTTGGAATGCAAGACTTCCGTTAAGCTAGAAATATATAAAACTACTTGTGGATGTTGCCTGCATCAGACAGTACCCAGTTTCTCATTAACAGCGAAACAAAAGAGAGGGCAACAAAGAGAGAGCCTCATTAAAAATCTAATCAGTTTTCTCAGATTTAAACTGATATATAAATTCCCTTAAAATGTGTGTGTGTGCTGCACCTACTAGTTAAGAAGAAAAGATGAGAATAAGTGCATCCCTAGTAGGTGCAGGTCGAGGTAATGGAGCTACAACCAAGCAGAGTAGCAGAACAACACTGCAATTGTTTCAGAATAGGATTGATATGATATGGACCAGCTCAAATTACAGAAGCTCATTTCTGCCAAAAAAAACAATTGTAAATTGAAATTATGAAATATTGTTTTAATTAAAAATCCCCTTGTAGTTGTGTTATTACAGTCTAAATTAGGAAACGTTAGTCAAAACTTTTATACTTTTCACTTTACGTAAATAATGATAAATGATGATCAAGCAGGACAGAGTTCATAGAGCCTGAAACAAAACTCATTTTAGCAGATGTATTATTTTGTGCTTTTTTTTAAATTACTAAAATAGTTGCATGTTTAATCATCTGGGAATTCACCCAAATGTATTTATTTATTTAGACAGAGATCAGGACAGAGATAACGCCGATGTATAGTAATATGTACATCTACAATAGACTAGAACATGAAGAGGAACATATAATTAACACAGTTTGAGTTTTGTTCAGATCAGTGACTGTTGGCAGTACACAGCAAAATGCAAACAAATACGACCTAAAAACATGGCTCAGTACATATGCTGTACAAAGACTTCCTGTTTCAGTCGAAAATTCACATTTTTAGTCAACATGACATTGTTCAAAATATTTTGAAAACTCTATGAGCAGCCTGATCATTTTAAATCAAGATGAAATGACCACATTAACACCAACATACAGATCTACTTTGGAAACCAGTACAACAATGGAAACAATGGATAGGTAGGTCTGTTAGGCTATGCTTTGTCTTTAGCCATTTTCAGGTCCTTTTCCCACTACTATTATTCACACACAAGTTCTCTACACATATTTATGGATGTTAAATCATATTTGTTTCTGCAGCTTGTCCTGCTGAATGTGTAGGTCTGTTACAGACCAGATCCTGGAACTTTGTAACATTCCTGTGTGGAATGATGATGGAATGATTTTAATAGTATTTTAATAGCTATCTCACTTTATCACACTTAGTATAATATCTTATTTTCACTTGACTAACTACCTGTATTATTATTAGAATTATTTTTATTATTAGTTCACTTATTGGCACAAATGAGCTTCCGTACAAATCAGGTGGTAAGATAGACATGAAATCTGAATTTTAACAGCTACAAGTAAGCCCTCACCACATGTCCAGTTTGCTTAAAATATCTAAAAAGAAACAATTATTCTTTTCAGGTGCTTGAAACTGAGTTTAATAACATTAATTTAAATCCATTTTTGAGAGTCAACTTCACTGCTGCTCACAAAGTTGTTCCTTTTGGCAGAGACAATCAGTCCTGTGACCACAATGGTAAGCTTTAAAATCTATGTTGTGGGGTCGCTCTGGACTTTACTTTTGTTTGGTTACATGGTCTAAAAATGGCAGGTCTCTTACAACAGGCTTTCAGTGGCAGGCTGTGGTTGGTTTGTGGTTGTTGTCTTCAAACACTTGGCTGTAGAGTTTGATTAAAAATCACGTGAGAGAAGGCAAAGCTGGTAACCCAAAACGAACAAAAAAGTAAAAAGGGCAGAGGTCTTTTATGTAGAAGGATATTAGTGAAAGGTATATCAAAAATACTGTTATCCTTTTGGAAAAGAGAAATACACAAGTTGATAAAGTCTACACATCAAACTAATGGCACATACATATACAGGATCAATACAAAATTAAAAACATATGAACACATAAGCTGAAAATCTTAAAGAAAAAAATACTCTTTTTTTTAAAAGGTTGAAAGTGCTAGAATTCAGATTAGCTCACAGAAACCCAGGGAGGACAAACTAAAAGCATGCCAAAAGCTTTTTCAAGACTAAATGACTATTTGTTACAAAAATATATAAATGCTCAATTTGATTGCTACAAGTTTGGCTTAACCCAAAAGGGTTCTTATAAAACCACCTTTTTTGAGATCATAATAAAGACCAGTTTTACCTTTTCTTTAATATGATAAATTCTCAGAAAGATGCTGACAGCTAATGAATTTAGGATCAGACGTCTGATCATTTTGCAAGAGCCATCATCATCATTATCAAAAAATGACTTTCCAATGGGATTCTAATTAAGTGTAAAACCTGCTCCAATTTAGTTTGAAATTTGGATTATACAAAGACAATTTTTAGGGATGAAGTTAAACAGTCAGACTGTGCGGGGACGCTTTTCTACACATTGCAGTGATTCCAAATTTTTCAGCTTCTTATACCTTCTGAAAGGAGGGGTCAGGGTTAACCTGTGTAAATGGAAACTACAGAGTAGAGGTTTCTGGCACAATTTTACCTAATTACCAAGGTGCACGGAGAAGAGCAAAAGTCTAAAGAGGTTGAAGCAATAATGTACGCAACTTTAACGCCTGACCAATGTGTTTCCACCCGAAGGCAGTAAAGTTGCTGGACCTTGAACCCCTCCACCTGTGTAAATAACAGGGTCCATCAGCTGCTCATTGTCGGGCTTTTATATCCTACAGTATTAAACGAAAAGCACTTGTAGCATTCTTCAACAAGCAATTGTGCAAAAACATAGTTTCTTCTCCCGAGGTTTTGGTAAAACAAAAAAAACAAAAACATAAAAATGAGGTGATGTGTTGTGTTGTTTTTTTTCGAGGTCCTGTTTTATACAAACAGAAAATAATATATCAAATGACAAAAAACAAAACAAATATATGAGCATAAGCGATACCTCGAGTCCTGCAGTCAAACACGTGTCCGCCCTCTTGCTTTGAATGTCAAAGCACAGAGGTTCGGTGACTGCCTTCCTCCAGATAGATCACTATATTTTCAGACCCTTTTCCTTTGACTCTACGAAGCAGCTGAAAGAGGAGGAGGAAAGGAAGGAGTACAGAGGGAGTGGTACTGGGGCCGATGAACACTTTGTCGGTTTGTTTCATGCACGTTTTCAGCTGGCTGTCCATCTTGCAGATAGAAAAAAAATTGAAATGTTCTAGTGGTCTACAGTTGTCATCCATCTGCAACCGTAGCTAAAAGCAGCAATATGTGTTTGACTTTCCATTTTTTATGTGCTATGTTTTTTCCTTTTTTTTCTGTGTGTTTGGGTTCCCATGTAGCACAGTGACTGTTAAAAAGGCAGAGTTACCAGGTGCTCTTTCGCTGAAATGAGATTCGCCAATAAAATTAACTAGCAAAGATATGAACATGCATATTTGTCAGTGTTGGTCAGGCCACAGAAAGACCATTTAACCTTATGAGGTTGTTACCGGTGACGACACTAACCCTAACCCTAACCCTATGCTAAAGGAAATCTAACATTTAAAGGAAAATGTTCTGCCAAGTCTTGCAAATCAAGAGGAGAAAGAAATAATCATGCTAACTGAAACACATCAAAGACTATTTACATTTTTTGCAAAAAAAAAAAAAAAAAAAAAAAGATTCACCAAAATATAGTGTTAGGGTTCAGTATTAAGGTTGGGCATCGTCACCGATGAGAAGATTAAGAATAATCCCAATTGATCTAAACCTGTATTTCCCATTGATGTGGTCGTTATTGCTGTATGGGTCATGTTAGCAATGAACTTCTGCCTCTTGCTACAATGGCAAGTACAAAATATAACTAACTATAAAATTAGACATTTTTTAAATTGTTTTTCTGATTGTGTAATGTGGTTTTCGGTCTTTGTAAAAGTTTAGCTAGCAACAGGCCACTCTGACTGACTCCCAGTTTATGGTTGTTGTTCAAATGTCAATAACACTAGTGTTCCTGTGGCTGTGTGACGTATGAGGTAAGTACGGATGATAGAAGTGCTTAATTACTGCACATGTGTAAGTCACCCCTCCTAGGACTAAATAATAAATACTGATGACTCAGTGCTATCAGAAAATGCAACTTTTAATTCTGTTGATTCTAATGCACATATTAAACAAATATGTAAGACTGCGTTCTTCCATTTGCGCAACATCTCTAAAATTAGAAATATCCTGTCTCAGAGTGACGCTGAAAAACTAGTTCATGCATTTATTATTTCCAGGCTGGACTACTGCAATTCATTATTATCAGGATGTCCAAAAAACTCACTGAAAAGCCTTCAGTTAATCCAAAATGCTGCAGCAAGAGTACTGACAGGGACAAGAAAGAGAGAGCATATTTCTCCTGTTTTGGCTTCCCTTCATTGGCTTCCTGTTAAATCCAGAATTGAATTCAAAATCCTGCTCCTCACATACAAGGTCTTAAATAATCAGGCCCCATCTTTTCTTAATGACCTTGTAGTACCATATCACCCTATTAGAGCACTTCGCGCTCGCTCTGCAGGCCTACTTGTTGTTCCTAGAGTATTTAAAAGTAGAATGGGAGGGAGAGCCTTCAGTTTTCAGGCCCCTCTTCTGTGGAACCAGCTTCCAGTTTGGATTCGGGAGACAGACACTATCTCTACTTTTAAGATTAGGCTTAAAACTTTCCTTTTTGCTAAAGCATATAGTTAGGGCTGGACCAGGTGACCCTGAATCCTCCCTTAGTTATGCTGCAATAGATGTAGGCTGCCGGGGGATTCCCATGATGCATTGAGTTTTTCCTTTCCAGTCACCTTTCTCACTCACTATGTATTAACAGACCTCTCTGTATTGAATCGTATCTGTTATTAATCTCAGTCTCTCTTCCACAGCATGTCTTTTATCCTGTCTTCCTTCTCTCACCCCAACCGGTCGCAGCAGATGGCCCCGCCCCTCCCTGAGCCTGGTTCTGCCGGAGGTTTCTTCCTGTTAAAAGGGAGTTTTTCCTTCCCACTGTCGCCAAAGTGCTGCTCATAGGGGGTCATATGATTGTTGGGCTTTTCTCTGTATCTATGAAGCGCCTTGAGGCGACATTTGTTGTGATTTGGCGCTATATAAATATAATTGAATTGAATTGAATTGAATTGAATTGAATTAACTGACATACATCAAAAGCCACTAACTTTTTTTAAAAGTAATTTTCTTTGTCTCTGGTTAGGGTTAGTGTTAGGGGTTAGGTTTGGGGTCAACTTAGACCTCAGAGGGATTTTTTTTTTAGGCTACAAGTGTGCAAAAACTTTTTCCCAAATTCTCACCATTTCTAGAATCTTTACAAAAGAGGGACAGAGTGCAGAGTTAGCATGACCCATCAAGGCACAATAATTACATTAAAGGGAATGACTACAGTTTAAATTAAATGGAAAGATAATGAGCACCTATATGACTTTAAGGTTTAGGTGACCTTTGGGCTTTGGGTTTTTAAGGACTAGTAATGAATGGTTAGAACTTCAAGACATTCAAGATAACTGATCTTGGACAGAAGATTTTATCACAGCAGAGCAGTTTTGCTAGGGGTGTAACAATTCTTTGAGACCACAGTTTAGTTCAAACGTCAGTTTTTTGGCCTCAGTTCCTTTTTTCAGGGGATGAAAAACAAAAAAAAACAACTTTTTTTAACACAGGCCTATTAACTTTATCATGATTGGATCATGAACAAAGATTTCATTCTATTATTCTAAACAACCTTTAAAACATTACAGCTTTTGTTACTGTAACTATGCATTGCTTTAACTAGGCATTAACAGCTCCTCATGGGTATCACAGCATGGGAAGACTGAGCCAAGATGCAATACTGATATTTGTATTGCAATTTTGGTCTTGGTCACAGAGTTGTTACACCCCATTATAAATGTATGTATACAGTGAGATACACACTCACCGGCTAGTTTCTCAGATACATCTGCTTGTTAACACAAATATCTAATCAGCCAATCAGAAACTTGTGCATTCAGGCACATAGGCATGGTCAAAACAGTCTATCAAACCAAGCATCAGAATGGGGAAGAAAGGTGAATTCTTCCACTTGTTACAATCAAGGTATGCAGAAGAGCATCTCTTAACAAGTCCATCTTCTAAAGGCTGCTTTCACCAGGATAATGTGTCATGTCACAAAGCACCTTTGGGATGTTTTGGAATGGGAGGTTCGTGGATGTGCAGCCAACCAATCTGCAGCAAGTTTACAACAATGTCATGCCAAAAATCTCTGAGAAATGTTTCCAGTAACTGGTGGCGTCTGTGCAACGAATTAAGGCAGTTCTGAAGACAAAGGGGGGTCCAACCCAATGCCAGCAAGGTGTATGTAATTTGAGTTGCCGGTGAGTATATATTCTACTACATACACGTAGCTTCATAGGTCTTCAATATCAGCATCCCTACATTGTTCAAATCCTAGGTTGTTACTAAATTACTAACAGCGTTCTATATATATTTCCCATCCATAGTTTTGATTCCTTTAAACTAACTCAATTACATGTAAAGGTAAAGACTGGATATGACAGAGAAAGCTTAAGGGAAAAGGCTAATACTTCATCCATTTGTTTGATCAAAATTGTAAGATACACACACATGTAAACTTGCCAGACATCAAAAACATCATCATTTAGTTGTAATACGTCTACCAAAAGTACACCTTACTGAGATAAAAGCCATTATAATATTTTTTGAGATATTTCGTACACTGCAATAACATTCTTCAACACATTTTTCCTCATCTGTCACTGTAACTCTTTTGCTCTTTTTATTTGTCATTCACATATGTCAGGGTTCATCATTACCAAGATGATGCATCTTTTTAAAAGACCGCCCAAAGATGTGGTTGCAGTATATTCAGAAAATAGAGATATTTTTCAGAGATATGCGGCACAGCTAGGAAAAGCTGCAAACAACTATATCACTATCAGGGAAACTTGTAAAGGAAGATAAGTGAAAGACGGCCCTCCTCTAGTCTAGTGAGGAGCTCTCTGTCTCAGTGAAAACCTCTAGTCACAAGGAGGGAGGAGACAAAAGGTGAAGTGCCTTCTGCTAAGAAAAAAAAAGTGTTTCTCTTGAGAAACACAAAAAAATGATGCCAACATGTGTCACACATTTCTTTCTCTTTCTTAGCTTTTCTTTAAAAATGTGTGTTTGGCAGCCAACAGATCTCTTATCTATGATTAGAGTCTGTTTTTAACTGAGCTGACTCTAGGAGCACATCAGTTGTTGTTTTTTTTTGTTTTGTTTTGTTTTGTTATGGATTTTTTGTGGAGTTTTTCTATTTAGTTTTTTTGTTTTTTTTATGTTGGAAGAGCACTTTTTTTTTATAGAGGCCAGGTCACTTTTATGGTTCTGTGTAAGCCATCTCTGAACAGAACATAAAGTTTATGCGTTTTCCTTTCAGGGGTCTTTCTTCTCTCCATATCAGTCCTGACAGTTGAAGCTATAATATAAGCACGGGTGTTTCAAAAACTCAAGATGAGACGCATTCTACCATGTTCTTACATTTGGTAAAGAAAAATAAGTAAAACAAAATATCCACTTCAAACTATATTTTTTCTGGGTCACAACAAAACAGATAATCTAAAAGTTATCTTTGATTTTTTTTTTTATAGTATTACTTTAGAAAGTATGCAGTACCATGCCTTTTGGCCCACTGATTCTGCCTTCTATAACACTAAAAAGGGGGGATAAAAATAAATGAAAATGGAAAAAATGAAGAAAAAAACCCCAAAAAAAAACAAGGGTTAATACATGGTATAACTACAGGATAAGGAAAAAAAAGCCCAAAATAAAAGCTGCTTCAACTTTTTTTCTCACCTTTTCCTTTTTGCTTAAAGGGGTTTAAATTCCTTTTAAGGCTCAATCAAAAGCTTTTGTGCGCACTTTCATTTAAGGCTTCTAAATGTTCTTTCATTTTAATTTTCCAACTTTCTGATTAGCCCGAAACATCTGTGCTGAGCTGAGGCTGGTGCGAAGGCCATTCCTGCTGGGCAAGACGCAAGGTGCCGGCACTCTCACTGGAAGGCCTGGTGGAAGCGAGGCAATGTGGTGGTGCTAAGGCTGGAGCTGAACACTGGTGGGAGGGGGTGCAGAGATCCAAGACCCAGACTCCCGCTGGAGCTCTGCTGCTCCTGAGGTTGCGGTTGCAAAGAGGTAAGAGGTGCTGTGGCGACAGCAGCGGCTGCTGCCGCTGCAACTGCTGCTGCATGGGGCTCAGCAGTGTGCAGAGACGATGAAGAGGAAGAAGAGGAAGTTGAGGAGGTCGCAGATGAGGTGTAACCCATAACTAGCCCTCCAGTGCTCATGGGGGCACTGTAGGGAGGCAGGTTGATGGGCAGGAAACCCAGCAGGTGGGAGAAGTCCATGTTAGCAGCACACAGAGACTCAGCGATCACTGCAGGGCTCTTAGACAGAAGGGGATCCCCGCAGAGCTCATCCGCCAGGCCCGTGGCGGGCTCCAGTCCATCCTTGGGGGGTGAAGCAGCAGCGTGGGGCTCTGCAGAGGGAACTGGGCCTGGCAAGCCACTCTGCAGATCCATGAGGAAGCTCTCCATCTCCACTTTCAAGGGCTTGTCCAGCAGGTATGAGGTAGATCCCAGCTGGTACTTGGGCGCTGGCTGGGGCTGGTGCTGCTGCTGGGGAGCCGGAGGTTGATGGTGGGGGGGCAGTGGAGGGGAATGGTGGTGATGGTGATGGTGGTGGTGATGGTGATGATGATGGGAGTGTGGGTGAAGAGATGCAGGAGATTCCATATGACAACCCATGCCCATAGCGGCAGACAAGGAGCTTGGCATCAGAGATGGGTGTGGGTGACCCACCCCAGAATTTGACATGGCCTGGAGATGGTGGGGGTTGTACATGCCCATTGGAAAAGGTGCCCCACTAGGGAATGGTTTACCCATCATGGGGTCTTTGTTGGGCCCCATGCCACACATCATGGGGCTGAGCTCCTCCTTCACTGAGCAGGGCGGAGAGCCCGTAGCTAAGAGACCTAGCATATCGGGGGGCTCTGTCTTAATCTTCAGCAGCTCCTGCGAGTGGCTCTTCTTCACATGGCGCGTCAGATGGTCCTTCCTGCCAAAACGCTGGGCACAGTACTGGCATAAGAAGTCCTTTCGGCCTGTGTGGACCACCATATGTCTTCTCACATCCTTCCGTGTGTAGAAACGCCGGTCACAGTGGTCACATGGGTGTTTTTTCTCTTTAGTACCGGCTGAGGACTTCCCAGAGTGGCTCTTAAGGTGCTCCAGGAGAACAGGTGTGCTCTCGTAACTCTGCATGCACACTTTACAGGTGAGATCCCCCGCCGTGGCGGAGTGCATGGCCACATGGCGCTTGTATCCCAGCTTGGTGTTGTAGTGCTTCCCACATTCCTCACACTTGAAGGCCTCTTTGTTGGGGTCATGGGTCTGCAGGTGGTTCTTCAGGTGGTCTTTGCGGTGGAACATTTTCTCACAGAATGAGCACTGGTGGGTCTTCTGCGGAGAGTGTGTGGCCATATGCCTGTGAAAAGGAGAGATTGTGAATGGAAGGGGAAATTACACGTCTGACTGTCATGTTTGTTAGTGAAGCATGCATTCTTTCAGTCAAACCCTTGGTAACTATAAATACATACACAAGTCACAGTGGCTTCTAGGCAGGACCAGAATGGGTTTTGGAACCAGTTGCTCTGATACACGAGACACACTGACGTGTTGGTGAATTTAGTCACTTAAAAATGAATTTCTGGCCATGTGAGGCTGGAAACAAGTTCATCACCTTATAAAGCTCACATAGATATATGGTCATGCTGAGGCTGGGCTTGTGAAATGTGCAAATGTGCCAAAACTAAGCAACAGGTACCCAGGTTTGCGGTATTTTATATATATGGAGATCATGTCAATCTTTCAAGGTGACATTATGATTTTTTGACTGTCCTGCTACAAAATTAGGCTAATGCAAGCTTTTTTTGGGTTTGGAATGTTATATCTTCTGAAAACCACCCTAACCTTTAGTCAGAACTCTGATCACCAGATAAGTGGAAAGTGTCTGTATCTGTCTAAAAGCAAGGAGCATGTCCAGATCTACATATCTATATACCAAACTTGGTACATTTACTCAAATACCTAAATGAAACAGACATGTGTCGCACTGTATTCAAAAGGATGTGAACTGAACTATGTAATTCAAGGTTCTGTACCTGAAGAGTTTGTATTTGGAGCTGAAGGCCTTGGGACAGTGTGGATGTGAGCAGTGGAAGGGTTTCTCTCCTGTGTGACTCAAGGCGTGGAGCCGGAGCTTCTCTGGTGAGGTGAACAGAGCCCCACACACCAAACACTCGTTCCCACTTGCTCTCCCCACCTCTTCTCCTCCTTCCTCCCTCTTTCTCTCTTTCTCCCTGTCTCGCTCTCTCTCTCTTTCTGTCAGGGGCAGTGGGGCGGCGCTCCCAAACAGCTTGGCAGCAGTCCGTCGTCCCTCTTCCTCCGGCGTCAGTGCGGTAATACGGTGTGAGGCATCGGCGGCAGCAGCTGCCATGGCAGCCCTAGAGTGCCGCTGCCATGAAAATTCACTTGTAGCTCCCCTGCCTCCCAGGCTCAACTTGGGAAGTTGCAGGTCAGGGGTTGTTGAAAAAGAAGACAACACAGATCTGATCACACAAAGAGCCAATGAGCCACAGGAAACATCGAGGTAAACCAAAATCTGGGGTGAGACAAAACATACAAGCTTTGAAACCAGCTGCCTCGAAGCTTGTGGAAACACTGCACACACTTCTTATAAACCCTCATTTTACCTGTTAGTGAAAATCTTTCTTGCCTCTTCCTAAGACGCTCTTCTCCTTCACTCTGGTGCTCACCCAGTCCCAACAGCTATGGTTGGTGGTGAGTGGGAAATACTGCTTTGCATCTTTACTGTGCTGTGGAAGAGAAAGCAAAAAATAATAATAATAATAAACAAGACAGTCAATGCAGTATCATAGTAACATAACAAACCAAACACCACCCAATCAAGCTGAACTTGAAACATTACTCAGCTCACTAATCAACAGGTTTGATTTGAGTCATAATGTAATTTGCAAACTCCACTTTGAAAGCAAGCTTCCTCTGAGCTCACTAGGGGGAGCTGAATGATAAGACTGATCAGCAGAAAAGCTGTTTTGTAAATGATGATTCCCGTTAAAGCCACAGGACCTTTGTTTGTGCACCCATTAGTGAAGGCCAAATGCAATTACATAGCTTCATTCCTCATCATGTGTGTCTGCAGATGACAGATCAGTGCACAAAGCCAGCTTTGTGCGTGCACTTGTACATGTATGTACTTAAAGCTCTTGTAAGCTTTTAGAAAGCACACAACACTGAAGCAGCACTGGGGTAAAGAAAGAGAGCACTGGTATGGGTGGTAAAGCGTCTGGGGGTGGCTTGTGTTTACAGCAACTGAAAACCTGCACTACCTGTCACCCTGATAATGACAATGATGATGAATGACCATGAACTATGAAGTCAATCCTAATGAAAACCAGCACCAAAATCCTGGTGTCTATGAACTTGTGTTTCCGAGAGACCGTATGAACTTTTTCTTACTCACGCTCATCTTTGCATTCCCTTGTTTACCCTCAGTGGCCTCTGTGATCAACCTGTGCAAGCTAGCATACCAGCCAAGTCCAAGGTTGAGCATTCCCAATACTGATCTCAATGCCAGGCATGCTCTGTGCTTCAGTCATGTGAACAGAGAGTGTATCTGAGTGTGGTAAACAAATGCATATTGCAAAGATGCACAGAGGTCTGTACATGCATGCAGAACTCCAAATGTACCGGTATCTGCATTGATGAGCTAATGAAGCTAATATGCTGGAATTTGCTTTGAGTATGTTAACATTTGCTTTTATGAGAATTTGGCGTGCACCGATATGCGCTAAACACATGACACAAATAGGCTTTCACAAATTTATTTTGGCACAAATACTTTTGATGTTAACTGAACTGTTAAAAAAACATGTTCTTTCCACCTTAAACTAGACAAAACTATTGCAACAAATCAAATCTTTCAAAGTTTTTCTTTGGCTCCTTTATCATTCATTTATAGTCAAGTCCTTACCTGACCGTTCATTGAACAGACAACTTATCAGCGGATCACTTTTATAAAGCGACAAAACGCTGAACCATGAATCACTCAAGCACCTAACCCAACCCGTAATGAACCAGTGCTATATCATCACAGAACAGACAACTGAGCATTTAACCAATTTGAAATTGTTTAGGCACTTTTTTACTAGACAATAGACAAAAAGTAGAAAAACATACAATGGAACACTATTGGTCATGGTTTAGCCTCCCTAGAGCCCAGACCTCAGCACAACTGAAGCAGTGTGGGAAGATCTTCATAATGGAACAAATGAAAATTCCTGAAGACTACTTACAAGAAAGCTTTGTTAAAATAGCACAGACTGTGTTGAAGAATAAAGGTGATCATATTGACTTTCAAACTTGTTAGAATTGTACAAACACAGTACTGAACTGTGTGCGTGTGTCTGTAGTCATTTATGTGTGCTGTGTCTGTAATTTCTTATCTATAACACACTTTTAACACGTCTGTGTGCTCCCGTATGTTCTAGTGTGTACATGTGCATTGATGTGCCCTCATAATACATGTGTTTACAGCAGTGGTTAAGAGGAGCTGACAGCTACAGCGTTATGTGGTGTTCATCATCCAGCAGGGGGTAAAACCCATCCCATTGACCACCCCGAGGGAGCCAGGTTCTATTGTACAGCCTACACACACACACACACACCCCCACACACACCGCACATTCCTGGCCTGAACCATGCCGTGTTGCCCTACCGTACCTCTCTACTCTGCACACAGCACCATGCACAAACACACAAACAAAAGCATGCACAAAGATGGTGTACGATCCACCAAGATTCCTGGCTGAACACCAAAGTCAAGAAATGTGGGGGGGGGGGGGGGGGGGGTGCAGGCTGAGGGTGGTTATGAAGATTTGGACTTTCCAATATTCCCAGGTTTTTGGGGGAAATTGAATAGTATATTGAATAGTACAGTACGGAGGGGAGAAACCCCACACACCAGGTCTCACATACATCAAAATTTATGAGTGATGCTAGAGGCTTTTCCATCTTTAGCCTGTGTTGATAATTGGCATGTCACCAGTACAAATACTTAACACAACAAACTTGGCAAAGCATCTTAAAGACTGACACCCCAACCTTTAGAAAACATTTTTTGGGGCTCAGTGAAGTTCCTGTTTCAACAACATTGAATTATTAAACAGTCATCATGAATGTTAACACACATTGATATAGCAATTAACCACTGACTGTCCTGTTTTATTAAATTCTTTTTTTAGTTCATTTATTAAACACTGCAAACTTACTCCCTCTAAAGTCCTCTAAAATTCAAACTGCACAAAGTGGATGACATATGTGTTTGCTGAATGCTGAATGGTTGAATAGTAATAAGTGGGCCAGAATAGGGAACGGAGCGACAGCAGAGTTCACTGACACAGGGACAAAAAAAAACTTAAAAAAAAAAAACAGCATGAAAAGCACACTTCAACTTTCACTTCAGCTCTTTGGATGTTATAACTTTACTCTTCTCTGAGCCTGGATGATGGACCAACAACAGCACAAGCAAGAGCGACCCACAGAGTGGTTGTACCACATACTTTGTGCAATGCCTCCATTTGACATCAGAGCTCAGTGCAGGCAGACAGGCCAGTGGACTGCAAACATGCTCTCCCCGCTGAACCTTCACACACTCTCCTACATCCATTAAGTCAACACCGGTCTAATACGCTTTCATTTGCATGGTTCACATTATGTTAATTACACTATATTGTGCAAAAAGTTGGAGCTACGACTAAATTCTTTATATTTTGCTAGAAAAATAAGTGAAGCTATTATTTGAAAGAGGCAGAGAAAAACATGTTAATACAGTTTATAATGGTAATGTTAGCTTGAAAGTAATATTTATTATGACCACCTTCATTCTTTAACATAGCCTGAACTCTCTTAGCCAAGCCAAGTCTTCAGGAACAGTTTTCCAGACATCTTGAAGACCACTCAAAGCTCTTCTTTGGGTGTTGCCTGCCTTTTGCTCTGATGCTCCCACAGTGAATCAATAATGTTCAGGTCTGGGCTCTGTGGAGGCCAGTCCATGAGTGATGGTACGCCATTGTGTGTTTTTCCTGCTGTGTGTTTTTCACACTGCCAATGCTATTATTGAACTGGGAGTGCGGTTTGTATCATTGCCATGCTGGAAAATGAAACTGTTGACAATCAGACTCTTTTCAGATAGTTTTGCATTGTGGATTAAAATCTGACGGCTCTTTTCTACA
Organism: Neolamprologus multifasciatus; assembly: GCF_963576455.1. NCBI lineage: Eukaryota > Metazoa > Chordata > Actinopteri > Cichliformes > Cichlidae > Neolamprologus > Neolamprologus multifasciatus. The sequence continues at coordinate 19,839,802 of NC_140458.1, read as the reverse complement.
TTTTGACGAAATTCCCAACACCACTGGCTGAACTGTCCCAAACCATGATAGAGCTTGCACTAGTTTTTAAATATATCGATATGTTTTTATAAGCGATATGAGATGTGACAATATTGTTTATATTGATATAGTCTATGTTACGTTATAATTCAATTCACCGTACACAATTACCGTATTGTGTATGTGTGTGTATAGGGACCACAAATGGGATCTGTTAAGAGACATGGTTGCAAAGTGGATTTCAAACAAGGCTGTCAGTCACGCAGTAGAACCTGGGAACACAGCAGCTGCATAATCTGTCTTTGTTATTATGCTCAGCATCTTTTAGTTTACATTTTGAATGCACAATTGTGAGCTTTTTGTTATGCACAAAAACAACATTGTTTTATTTTATTTATGGAGCATTATTATTTAATAAATGTTGCTAATTTATTTCTGAGTAATTTTTTCATGTACATCTAAGCTGTATGTTAATAAAAGTGCCTGTGTGACATCTGGGACACCGCTTTGACTAAGAGCACTTTTTTTGTTCTTACTTTATGGCTTTAAAAAAAATATCGCGATATACATTGTATATTGTCATCCAGCTAAAGAAAATTGAGATATGAATTTTGGGCCATATCGCGCAGCACCATGTTTTTGGCTGTAGACACTCACTGTTAGGCCTCATTTCTAACTTCTACCATACATAAAACAGCGATTTCAATCAGAAATTTAGACATTTGTAGTTATCACTCCATAAGACCTGTTGTTAGATACTTTTTAAGGAATAATAGTTTAGCATGTGGATTAAACAAAAAAAACTTCTTCTGAAGATCTTGTAGTACAAAGACTGGACTGAAAAGTATTTAAAAAGCAGCCAATGTCCAAAGAACAACTATTAAAGCCTGGAGAGCACTCAAAACCAACATTACAGCAGGTGAAAGAAAAAAAGATGGTGGCTCAAGACATTTGGCCAATATCAAGTTTTTAAAAAATTACAGGGTAAATCAAAAATGAACATTTCAGAACTGAGCAAGTGTTAACCAATCAAAAAATATATTAAAAAATTAAGTTCTACAAGTCTCTTGGATACGTTAGATTTTGGCAATTTACAGTGGAAAATGTGTGAAAGGTCCGACTAAAATTTGATGTATTTTACATTTTCAAAACTTCCTTATTCCAACATGAAATACTATCAAAACATTTGTAAACTAAAGAAGTCAAACTTTTTGTGAAGAAAGTGCCATCTCTTGGTGGCACTGCAATTGAGCAAACGGGGTGTGTTCACAGTCGATAGCAGATACGCCCCAAGAGAAGGCATGGGTACTCAAAGTGGGGGGGTGACTGTATCTGTAGATGGGTATCAAAAAAAGTTTCAGCACTAGAAAGGTGAAAATCTGTCCATCAAGTGTTTACTGGTAAAGGGTATAGCATGATAGAGGAAGCACATTCTCCTCAACACAGTGCTTTTTGTTACTTTTCTCAGAAAAAAAGGTTGAAAATAAAAGAAAAGTAAGAGAATTTATAGGACAAAATGTAAAAAAAAACAAACAAACCCCCAAAACAAAACAGAAAAACAGAAAGAAGTTACATTATTTGACAGCTTAGGGTTACAGCTGGTATTCTCTCATCCTAAGCGAACACAAGAGCTAACAACCAACTATTTATCTTCCCACTGTAAAAATGCCAGGGATAGTCATGGCAATGAATCTGAACCACTTTGCTCTCAGCAACACAACTCAGCTTGTCCACAGTTTAAATTTCTGGCTTTTAAAAAGCTCTGCAATACAAAATGATTGTTTTTAACCATAAAATATTCTATGGCATTATTTGTATATTCAGGTGTATACAATAATAGACTGCACAGCAGAGCTAAGCAACAAATTGTGTGACATGTAACTAAATGAAACAACAAACTATTTTTTCATTTATTTACTTTCATTTACACTTTAAATTAAATTTCCAGCCTACAACAAATCAATTTCCCACTGAAATATGAAACGATAAACCTAAACAGACTGATTACTGACTAGTACGCATTAATAGGGATGCACTGGAGGATACTGGAACTACCAAATTCTGACTAGTAGATGAGCTTCCCCGAGGACCTTCATTTTTAATAAATGTTTGATTTTGTTTGATGACAGCATCTTTTCTGTGCAACTCTTGCATTTTATAATGCGTCAACACTAATATGCCAATGGAAAACAACACGATACATTCTGTGTTGTATTATCTGTGTATCTATGTTTTTGTGATTCCATTCCTTCTGGTCAATCGTTAAGTAACTTAAAACAGATTCACCTGTAAAACAAAAACAAACTTTTCCTGAAATTTTGTGATATACCAAAACTAGGTGTTTTAGCATCTGAAGTGTGGTGATAACTCACTTTTTTGTCTCATACGGCAGTAAACGGCATATTGTTGGATTCTGGATGAAAGACAACTTTTAGAGGCACTTTGAGAAATTTTCATGGACATTTTCCACTATTTTGTGACATTTAAGAACCAAACAATTAAGTCAAGATGTGAATTCAGTTATTAATTAATAATGAGAAATAACCGGTGTTCCATCCCCAAATGTCAGTAAAGGATGAGGACCATCTTGTTTTTTACATAACTACAAAAACTTAAATCGGTGAGATCACACAGCAATTCATCACCAGGGCTTTCCACCAGCATGAACAGAACTGCAACCTATTCCAACCACTAATCTTACTTCAGCGTGATTGCAAAGTAACAAACGTACTGCTGTAGGATGGAAATTCACTCCCCAAAATGGCAGATGCCGTAGCAGCAAACACTACACAGCACATTTACATGGAGCCTTGCTTACTTCCCCTAATCAAAAATGTTGAAAGCAGAATTGAACCGCCTCTTTCCAACCGCCTGGGTGTCTTTGGTTTCTGTCCTGGATGAAAGAGCTTCCACATTCCTTTCCTGAGGGGTCAGAGGTCAGCCTCTGCACTGCCTGCCTGCCTGCCTGCCCGCCCGCCCTAGCTCCCGCATGCTGAGTGACTGGTATTAACCCCTTCGCTGCATGCCTCAGCCATATTGAGTAACAGGGGCTGTCAGCTTCTTTACAGTCCTGGTAGCACGATACCAAGCCAGGCCAGGAGCCTCTGCAGAATGGAGATCTGCAAAGTAGGACACTGTGGGTGCAGAAGCTTTACCATACAGGCAAACTAATTATAGAAAGTGAGTTCAGCGTCCGGAGCTAAGGTGACAACAGCCGCACTCATGGGGAGAGGAGGAGAGGGGGCAGGGGGGTGGGTGAAGTGCTCTGTTGCGCAAACATTTCAGCTAATGTACAGAAAATAGTTCTTGTTGACCCAAGAAAGGGCATCCAGTGCACCAAAAGCAGGCACAAGCAGCAAAAACAAGGTGTTTTTATAAAGTAAAAGCTTCTAAATTCTATTTAAGAACAACAGGGTGCACCAAGCAAAGCATGCTGAACATAAAACCAAAGAACAGGCGCATTTGAGTCTGACCTGCAAAGGGAGTGTGCAAAAAAAAAAAAACGTTTTCCAAAGGTAATACAAAGTGATTAAAAAAAAAAAAATCCTAGATATGGACTAAGAAACTGTGGTTAAACGTCAGTGTGAGGGATAGTTCAGTAAACAAAGGGAAAGATAAGAGAAGGGGGCTACAGAGGAGAGAGGTAAGTAAAAGAGGGACAAAGGGATGGTGAAAAAGAGAGGGAAAACTGGAGTGATTTTCAGCGGTGTAGTCAGGGGTCTTTGCATCAGTCAAGTGACTCCTGAGAGAGAGCCAGACAGAGAACGAGAAAGGCAGAGAGAGACGAAGCCTGGTGTGTAGGGGGTGGTGTCAAAGGACCAGGTCATGGTTTACTGACCACATTGACTAGGTATAGAAGCCAGGGAGGCTTAGGGTTAGTAAAGGCAGCATGCCCACCGTCAGCTGACGCACTGCACAGTCACAAACCAATTCCAGTTCAACAACAGAAATCTGGAAGGTAAGACAGATAAAGGTACCATAGAAGTATATTGGGTGGAGTTATGGGTTTAAGCCTAATACATGGTTTCTGCATCCATCTAAACTTGTGAGACTTTCACAATCTTCAGACATGTTCCACACATGAGCATCAAAAAATTTCAATATCCCTTCAACAGCAAGAAGAGCAGTTTTGGTTATTGTGTTCTGTCATAACCCTCTTCTTGTGTTAGCTTTCTGTTATCATCTCTTATGTTAACAGGTCAGTTTTGACCCATGAATTAAATCAGTTATAAAATACACTAAAAACAATAAGTGATCATCCAATTTGTTTCTCATCTCTTGGTTATCATGTTAGGCTTCCTTATCCATGAAAATGTTGGTTTTAATGCTTTTGGTGTGGGCCTGTGGGTCTTTTTTTTGTCACTATACCCCTCGATTTCGATTGAAAAAAAATGTAAAATTAACCTCAAGAGAATCATATTAATAAATAAAAGGTTTTTGTGTTACCTGACTATTACTGAGGGGTATAGGACACATCTCTTAAATAAATCTGTTTTATTGATTTTTTTCATTTTAAGATTAATTACTAAAATGACATCTATGGTGTTACGGGTCAATTTCGACCCATAGATATTTACATCAAGAAAAGACAAAAAAAAATTGTTGTTTTTAAGCAGTAGACCTTTAATATAAACTGGAAAAAAAGAAAAAGTCCACTCCTCCTTTCTTTTGGTTATAGTCGTGGGTAATTGTGGGCTTTTTATCACTTCCCAATGATACAGCTACATCTTTGTGAAGTTTCCTTTGTGAAGTTCTTGTCCGAGGTCATATCTGGTAAAAAATAAAATAAAATATTACAGCTGATATTGTGATCCTGCAGTCCAGTGGTCATATCGAGGACCACACATTTTCATTGTTTCTTCTCAGGGGTGCCACTCACAGCTTTGACTGTGAAAATCTGTACATTCCAGCCATAGTTGGTTTTTGCATCACAGGCTTCCCAGATTTTTCTGCCGTATTTCCCTGGCTTACTGGGTATGTATTGCCGGTAGGGGCATTTTCCTCGAAAAGTGCACAAGACGTTCATCCACTGTTACCTCTGGCCCTGGGATGAACATCAGGGGAAGAAGCTGCACCCATCTCTCCCAGACATCCCTGATGGGAGCAAGCTTATCAGACCTCGGTCTGGTCTCTCTGTTGTCAAATCTGAGGACTCCTGAATCAAAATGATATCAAATGTGTGAAGTGACATCGTTGCCCAGAAAATGATCAGATGTGTCTGTGTCTTCTGGATGATAGTCCACATTGTCTTCCTCCTAGAAACCTGCCCATCTGAATCTCTATGCTGCTCTGTGTCCTCTCCTTCATTTTCACCAAAAATATGATGCAGAACTTGGCTCACTGTGAATCTTCTTCTCATTTTTGTATGCTGCAAATTGTAAATGTGCACTCTGGAAGTCAAATGGCCACTCAAATGAGTGAATTCTTGACATGTCCCGTCTTTATTTTGTTTTGTTTTTGTGCAGGTATACTGCAAAAAACACGCAAAATAAGAATCCCCTAAAGCTCATATGATTAGGAGAGGAGCTTGCTGTCAATGTTTTAGCTGACAGTGCACTTATGATTTCAGTTTTGGCTTTAATTATTGCTTTATATAATATTATACCTGGGTCGAAACCGACCCTAACAACACAAAGGTCATAATTTCAACTAGGGCATTTTATAATTTAGTGAAAATATTTTTTTTTTGTTTTATTTTGTAGAAATAGAGGTTCCTGACAAAGTCAAAAAGCCTTGATACAATAAACAAATGTTTGTGATTTGTTTTATGCATTTGAAATTTAAAATGGGTCGGTGCCGACCCTAACACGAGAGGAAGGTTAAGTCAAAAAGTTATTAAAAAAAACGTGTGTTCAACTGGTCAGTAAGAGATGTGAAAAGCAGAGTAGATACAGGTGTAAACAGCACGTGTTAAAAAAAAAAAACAGTTCATGAAAGGTTTCTGTGAGCCCCGGTGTCAGCGTCACATGGCAGCACAATTATAGCAAAAATCATAATCACTTTGGTCAACACTCTAACTCATTCATTAATATGACAAACCATTATGGAGTTACTGAACTTTAACATGTTTTTACTCAACATTTCCCTGCACAGTAAAGATTGTTCAAATGACAAATTACTAAGTTAAGTAAAATAAAGAGGTGATGGGAGACACATGGGAATCTGGTTGGTAGTTAGACCCACAGTAGGGGCTTTTCCTGGTTAAGCTTGTTTTGCAAGGACAACCAACGTCCACCACATGGTTTCTGGAGGTGCTGATAAAAGTAAAGAGAGCTCTGGACAGCAGCAAATCTGAGTTTGGTGGAGAAACTCTGAGCAGAGAAAGTCATCTACAGGCAACCTTCCACAGGTCCAACATATGGAAACCTTCTGAATTTTGGATGCTTTTTTTATACATAACTATATGTGTTAAGGTCTTATGAGCCTGCTGTTATTAGATAATTTTACACATAAAAAAATGACAAAGAAGTAATAATAACATGTTTCAACTATCTGCCCACTTATGTCCAGTAATTAGTGATTATAGTAAGCTAGATCATTCTTTGCCGTATGTGAACAAAGTTAAATCAAACAAATTGTACAGTGCTTAACAAATGTATTAGACCACCTGTTTTTGAACTAGGAAAACACGCAGCAGCTGCAGACTTCTGAAAGCTATGAAAACAGTAATACCACAGGGTAGGAATAATGGATCGTCATTATCATGTAACCTTCAGAAGGGGCATTTTAAAATGACTTGACAGGGAATTCTCTTTGAACCTGGTGAGGCAACAAATGTAAAAGCTGCTCAAACCCTTCATCTCTCTCTCTCTCTCCATCCTTCCTCCCACCTCCTCCCCCCAGTTTCAGTTCCTCCCCTGTTTGACTTTTTTGAGGCTATAGACAGGGAGGGTTGGGGTGAGATGAGGAAGAGGAAGAGTTTCTGCCATGCCAAACCCTCACTTGTCCCGGCAGTTAGTGCAGGCCACATTGGGTCGGGATGTGGCCATAAACCCAGCACCCATGCCCCGGTGTCCTGGCTAAAGATAGCTGTGGTCTAACTTGGGGGAGGTGGAGAAGGCAGGGCTCATCTAACTGCCACCAGGCAACACCTTCACTGCTGCACTATCTCTTTCTGTTACCAACGAGAGAAAAATAACTTAATTTCCTTTAACTGTCACCAATTTTATGGCACCACAATGTTTGTCTACTGAAATGGAAAATTTCCTGCTGATAACAGAAGTGAACCTCTAACCAGCTCAGGAACTGAATAGGAGTTGCCTGAACAGCAGCTAACTAAAACATATTTGACTGGGATATTTTGCACCCTCTGAACCGCTATTATAAACTATCTTGGCCAATCTTGATTAACAAATGTAACCCTAACCCTGAAAAGTTGAGGAGAATTTGAAAATAATGCAAGACTTGGGAGGAACAATTCAAAGCCCTTAATGAAACATTTACATCCTCTTTCAGGATGACAAGGTTTCATCCACTGGACCTGGATGGGAACTAAATTTGGTGAAATTTTTTGATGAATTTTGAAATGATGGGCTTTCATGGGCTTACTCCAAGGACACTCGCAGACTGGCATCCAGAATTCTAAGCAAAGTGTCTGCAGCCATCTTGAAATATCTCAACTAACTTATTTGGGCAGTTATTTTTAAGCATTATCTAAATTCAACAAGTGCATGTATAGAATCGCCCATGAAATCTGATACAAACTGTTTTACCTGTCAGGTCAGTTTTTGTTTTCTTTTTTAGACAAAGCTATCAGAGGACAAAAATACACATTCTAACTGTTCAAGAACAGTTTACCTCCAGGCATGCTGGAGATTATCTGGACTGTTTCTCTTTTGGTAAACAAACACAGGGTTTGCATTTTCTTAGATGCATTCTGCAGTCCTGATCAAATCAGTGAAACAACTAACAAACATCACCGTCCCAAGGAACCACATATTAGAGCCCCATATTCTTGTGGTAAATTGTATTTCTATAGCTGTGTACAATTATCTCTTTGACTACTGTGATGGTATTTTTTAATGATTAAAGTGCATGTTTTCTAGACGCCTATATGAACATAAGGATAGTTTGGGTAGTTGACGAGAAAAGGCAGCTGAACAACAAAAAATATAACAAACGCCATTGCCACTAACACCAGTTGCAGTGTTAAGGGTTTTGGTTTATTTCAGCCAAAAAGTCAGAATTTCAGAAAGTAAAAGATGCTACATTTGAAATGATGCCTCATATTTTTTTTAATCAACATGAAGCTAAAATTTATTTGCAGCACAACTGAGAAACAAAAATGATGCAGATATGACCAAAGTATTGGCCATGACATTACTAGTTAAATTTAGCCCGACACCCAAACGTTTGTAGTGTTAGACACCAAACCACAGTGTGACTGGAGCAGAACTTTTAACTTTGCAGCTTTACAGATGCACAAGTTATGCTTACAATGTGCTCCTGGTTATTAACCGTATACTGATAACATACAGATTCAATATTGGTTGTCAGCCTTACCACAGATTTAGCCTGATTCTGTGGCTGTATTATTATTATTATTAATAATAATAATAATAATTGCCAAATTCTCTGCAATTCTACTTTGACACAGGGTTGCTCAACCATCTACCCACTCAGTCCTTCACTGAATGGACCTTGTCCAGGCTTTTTGATGATTCATCTTCTTTGGACACTGGGTCATTTTTATATCTAATCATATTACTTAGTAATCATTTTAGTTGTGATATTTTCCAACATGGCAGCCTTTTCATGTTATTTTAAAACCATTTTCACTTAAACACAGAGTTTGTGTTTTGTTTGATTTATGCAGTGTTTGAACCTTTGTCTGAGAAAACTATTTGACATATTAGCTGCAATTTCTTATTAAACTTTGACTAAAATATACAATGTGTGTCTCTGTGTACACATGTTATGTGTGTTGTCTGTTGAGCCAGTGAGGGGGATGCGGGGGTCAGCCAGGTTGCTGGGGGTGACACTGAGTCCACGCTGACTATTTGACACTGGGAATATGTCTGTTAGTGATACTGCAGGTCACACACTCTCAGACACACAAACACACACACACACAAACACACGTATAAATACACATACATAAATCTTTTCCAACACTTCTGTCACGGTTCTGGGTCAGTTTGACCCAGTATTTTGAGTTGTTATGTTTTGGTGTGTTTTTGCATTTTGGATTCTTTCCGTATTATGATGCTGATGATTATGAATCTATGTTTCAGTTATTCTTGTTTAGGGATTAGTTCGAAGGTTTTGTGTTCTCATGTTTATTGCAGGTTTAGTTCAGTATCTAGTCTGTCTCTGTGTCGTGTCTGCGTTTTTGTTTAGTGGTGTCTTGTTTCCTGTTTTACTCTGAAGGTTCATGTTCCTGTCTTATGTCTGTGTTTCTAGCTTTGTTCCCCCTGTCTCATTAGGTCTTATTCCTCCCAGCTGTGTTCCCCTTCTGTCTCTAATTCCTTGATGACTTCCTCAGTGTATTTTAGCCCAGTGTGTCTTCGTATCAGTGTTGCGTCGTCTGTTCATGCACCCTATTGTTTCTAGCTGCACGTCATGATTCTAGTCTGCAAGAGTCGGTATTGGGCATGTTCATAGTCACTTTCTCAAGTCATGTTTCCCTGCACCTTCATGTGCCAGTACCGAGATCTTGTTCACAGTTTTTCATGTCGTGTTCATAGTCCGTCCACAGTACTTCATCATAGTTCAGTCCTGGTCTTCGTTCATAGCCTTAGTTACTCCCAGTTTAGGTTTTTAGTTTTGTCATTCCCATAGTTTATGGTTTGTTATTTTGCCTTCTGTATCAGCCCTGATTAAAGGCTCGCTTTGAGCTTAGCACAAGTTTTGCCTCCAGCGTCTGTGTCCGCACCTGGGTCCACCAAACACACTCTCCACACGGTCTGCCCTCGCGGGCCGTGACAACTTCAAATTTAACCATACAAGCACACAGTGGACAACTTCCAACTGTCCAACAGTAATTATAAATATATGCTCAGAAATACATAATGTATTCTTCCATTCAAACCCTAAATATTTTTAAAAATAATATTGTGTATTTGAGTGGCCACACATGCCACTGACCGGCTGAAGGCAAAGCATCTTTCAAAATGGGACGTGTACCATTTTTGTGTCATCAGTCTGTTAAAGTGAAGGGACTGATTCATTTAGGCATAGGTCACTTTTACTTGAATGTTCCCTACAGCTTTATTTAATCACTACCACACCATTGAAGAAATGAGGCACAGCATCCGTGCGGTTTTATGTACTACGTATAAGATTTGACAGTACATCAAGTGGGATATAATGCATGAGGTCATTGTTTTCTAGCCAACTAAGCTACATATTAATACTTTGAGAATTAGAGAGGCCTCCCCCTATATGTTGTTATGGAGAGCATTTATAAACTCACCAGTTAGAATCAGTAAATCAGTGAGACAGTTATTAGCCCTCTGAGGTCTCGGTCAGTGACAACCCCTACCCTGGTTCGGAATCTAATGCTAACCTTGTGTTTTGGAGAAAAAACAAAAGGGAATAAAAAAAACTGCCAAGACATAGAAGAACAATTAAAAAAAATAAAAATATATATTGTGATAGCATATGGTTAGGGGTAGGGTCAGCATGAATGATTTTCAACTATGTTGTCTGGTATTAGATACTACTTATTCCTGTCTCCACAATGGGCATAACGTCTTCTAAGTAATTATTTAAGTACACAAATTACAGATATGTAATAAATAAAAATCTACAAACAGCTGAAATCAAACTAATTCCGCTCCTGTTGATGTTTGAGCTTCATTGGCTATCACAACAGCAGCCTAAAGGTTCTCAAGGTTACTCTACAACAATAAGATGACCGCCTATGATCAAGCACTTGGTGATAGTCGGAAGGAAAAGCTTTTTTTTTTAACCCTTTTAACTGGAAGAAACCTCCAGTAAAACCAGGCTCAATGAGGGGCGGCCATCTGCCAAAACTGTTTGGTGTAAAGGGAGAGAGACAGAACAATGACATGCTGTGGAAAAGAGCCAGAGATGGATAATAACAACTAATGATTAAATGCAGAGGGCTGTATAAAAACATAGTGAGTATAAAAATGCGAGTGAAGAAGAAACACTCGATGCATTATGCGAAGCCCACAGCAGCCTAGCCCTATTGGAGCATAACTAAGGTTACGTTCACACTGCAGGCGAAAGCGCATCAATTTTTTTGACCCTATGTGACCCATATCCGATCATGGTATGACAGTGTGAACGGTACAAATCCGATATTTTCAAATCCGATCTGGGTCACTTTCGTATGTGGTACTGAATCCGATACATATCCGATGTTTTAGAAAGCGACTGCTGTTTGAATGGTCATGTCGCATTAAATCCGTCTTTTACGTCACTGACACAAGACAGACGCCAATTATCAGCGCCGGAGAAGCACCCGAGAAGACATCGCGAAGGCTTCCTGGCCATCCAGTGTAGATGTCAGTGAAACTGTTGGGAAGACAACGTGAACATTTTATTTGTACTGAATAATCTGCAGATTCTGACAGAAATCTTCAACTATCCTCTGAAGCACCGCTCCCCTCTTAAACAGCAATAAGGATAATTATTAGGTTATTTACATTATTATGTAAATAACAAAATAAATTAAAGCAAAAATTGGGAAACGTAAAGTCCGAAGTCTTTATAAAAAGGGCCATCAGTCAAACAATACTGTTTGCTCTGGGTCTAAACAGAGCGCGTTGTGTGTGAACGCGTGTCTTCTTTTGCGCATGCGGGCCGCTTTGAGCGTTCACACTAGAGCGTGTTTGCTGTCACATTTTATTTGTAGTGTGAACAAGCAGTCAAAAAAATCGGATTTGATCAAAATATTGGAATTGAGCATTAAGACCTGCAGTGTGAACGTAGCCTAAGGGAGGATTCAGGGTCATCTGATCCAGCCCTAACTACATGCTTTATCAAAAAGGAAAGTTTTAAGTCTAATCCTAAAAGTGGAACAGGCACCTGTCTCCCAACTCTAAACTGGAAGCTGTCCACAGAGAAGCGGTCTGAAAGCTGTTAGTAAGTGACGGCCCAAGTTCCTTGGATAGACAAGAGCAAAGTGGAGCTGTCTGGCCATAACGCACAGCACCATGTTTGGTGAGAACCTCAGTACAAATGCCTCACCAATTGTTTGGGCTCATTTTACAGCGAAAGGATCTGAGCATCAGTCACTGAAATTGGGTCATGCAACATGACAATGATACAAAGTACAGCAGTAAATCTACCACAGAATGGCTGTCAAGTGAAGGAATTAAATGGAACAAAGTGCAGACCTCCACCTGAGTGAAATGCTGTGGTCATAACACTGCAGTTTGACAGTGCATTGAAGTTTGCAGGTGAACCTCAATGAGCTGCAACAACATTGTAAAGAAGACTGGGCAAAAATCACAGAGTGTAATTAGTTATTCACATGACTGCATAGTCATTTGGAAACTTGTGCATTATACTGACTATGTACTGGATATTTAACAGTGTATTATATTAATATTTCAAATGCAAGTTAAGATCAAGTAGAATAGTAAAATCTCTGACCCATAGCTAAGCCAAAAGATAAAGTTGAACATCTATATTATGATTATTTATACCAGATGAACCACAAAGAATAAACAAGCAAACAAACAAAAAAACTGCAGAGTCAGCGTATTAGTATTCAGGATACAGTGTTTCCGTTGCAGAGCTTTATCAAAATGTTGACATTAAAGACACGGGCAGCATGACTCAATGTAAGGCATGTGTGTCTGTGTTTTCAGCGTGTAAAGGAGTCTGTGTGTGTGTTTGTGGGTGGGTGTGTGTGCAGAGGTGATTCTGGGGAAAGCCCTTCTGGCAGGGAGTCCTGGCCATGACATGAAGCTCCACAGCAGCCAGAGAAGTGGGCACAGTTCCAGTGGGCGTCACGCCAAATGCCCTCACCCTCTCTCATGTTTAAAGAGCAGAACATCTACGTACTGCAAACTGTCACACTTATACCTCCTCAATTACACACCTCCTCACATGTATTTTTACTATATTAAATATGCACTTTTGAGCCCAAATAAAAATATCTTTTTAGCAAAAAACTTTAACACAAAAATGGACAACAAATGATAATATATCATAATTTGTAGAAACAGCATTTAGTAATATTAATAAAAAAAGATCTGATATTATCTATTATGTTGGCTGTTATATAGCCAACATAATACCACCAACCGGTGCATTTTGCAACCTCAAAATTTGTGTTTTTTTGCCACTGCTCCATATGGATAAAAGATTCACCGACCAAACACTTGTGGTTGTGAATGAGACACCAGGCTGCTTTCTAATTCATTCTAATGTGGGCATTTTAACATGGGGGTCAGACTCAAGTGGCCGTTGGAGGAACTGCAGCTTTTAGCTTTTCTGTGTCAGCTCTATTTTCTAGCCCCAGAAATGAGATGATCTTTTCTGACAAATCTTATAATAACATCCTTGGTCAGAAATACTGAAAAAGACATTGTACAGTGAGATAAAATACTGAACTTTAAACAATGCAAACATGAGAACACTCATGTCAAACCCACACACGGAGTCATTATGTAGCTGCTCTGACACATATAGCTTGTCCGTCTGAGCCAGTCCGTCCAGCCGCTGGGACTCGGTCACTTTTGTTTTCCGTGCTGCTGCTGGCTCTCTCTGATTCAGATGGGGTCAGCAACAAACAATCTCTAAGTTTGGCAACGTCAGCTCAGCTTAAAACAACAGGCATTGTTCAACAGCCTTTTGTTTACAGAAATCTACAGGTTTCAATGAACTCATAGCCTTTTCCACTTTTTTTTTTATCTTTCCTTGCCACTCTTGTCCTACAGCTAATTTTCTTCTGTTTTGTCACTAGTTTGCTGAATGCACACACACTTTGTCTTTAAAGGATGTTCATGGTAATGGAACCATGGAAAGAGGAAAGTGGTGTGTAGAAGGGGGAGGGGGGTTAAAGGTAGAGACTTGTAAAAAATAACATTCTTGCATAAACAGGACCTTGAAGAATTGGGCAGTGGGCAGATTGCATTCTTTGAATTTTTTTTGAAACTTGATCACGTTTAGTGGAAGTGTTGGCTGTAGGCACCTTCGGGTGGATGACAGCGACAGGCAGAAGAGAAGGAGAGAGAGAGAACATAACACAAAAAGAAATAGATGAAAAGAGTAAGCAGCCAGCTGACAGGAGCAGAGCACACGGCACAACAGAAAAAAAAAGGGCAGATAACACAGATGTTCAATGCGGGGGTATTTCAGTTCAAACCAGCAGCGTGACAGTACTGTAATCATTCAGTTATATGTTAGAATCCTTCATCCAGCTCACTTCTTATATGTGACACAAAGATGCAATATAAATGGGGATACAATAATAATAATTAAAACTAATTGAGGTTATGGTGAGAAAAAACAACTCTGTTTTTACATACAGTTGAAAGCACCAAAGTACAGTGGCTTCATATAGCCAGGCACAAATTGTCCTGTTGTTGTTATTGCATGATGGGCAGATAGAAATGGGTAGTGTTAACAAACAACTGGCAGACTATTGCGAAACCTGGCCATGAATGAGCTCCAAACCTGAGATTTTCCACAACAAAAAGCAATTCAACACTACGACAGGCCTCAAAAACAGAAAGGCCTAGAGTGCAAATCAGTACTTGTCGTAACCTCTATGATTATGGACATAGCATCAGACGATAAGATCAGATCAGCCAGTAGGTGATGGGGAGATGAAAGTGCAGAGGAAAATGTCAGCATACCATCTGTCAAACATGGGGAATTTTAGCTTTTGTAGATAGCAAAAACATGCCCAGTGTTAACGTACATACACTGCTCTGCATTGCGACCACTTTGGTCCAAGCTGAGAAATGACAACAGCTGTGGAATCTATAGAGATTATGCAGTACAGGAAGTTACACACAGCTAAAGAGAAAGCCCCATTATTCTAGTCTCCTTATCAGACCAATTTCATAATATTTTTGCTAAAACAAATTGTGTGCTATTATCCAAATATTGCCACAAAAACTATGGCCTTTTGGCCATTTTAATCACTTGATGTGTGGTATAGACCAAGATGTTTGTGCTGCAGTTTGGGCAAGTGAAATCCCAGCACTTTTTTAGTCTATTTCTTACCTCTGATTAGAGAGTATCACTCTCTAAAGATTATGGATACATCTTATTAATCAAAATAGTCTGGAAATTGGCCCAGAACTCCACCCTCCTGTCCAAATGTGAACCAAAACCAACAGGTGGACATGGTGGCTACATCCATCTTCTATAATGTAATCTAGTTATGGTTTCAGACAGTGGTTGATTAAGTGAGAGGCTGCAACAAGACACTGTTTAAGATAAACAAGGAAGATTTTTAACTGTTCATCATGCAACGATACTCTAGAGCAGGGGTAGGCAACTCCAGGCCTCGAGTGCCGGTGTCCTGGAGGTTTTAGATGTGTCCATGATCCATCACAGCTGATTTAAAGGGCTAAATGACTCCTCAGCATTTCTTGAAGTTCTCCAGAGGCCTGGTAATGAACTAATCATTTGATTCAGGTGTGTTAACCCAGGGTGCGATCTAAAACCTGCAGGACACCGGCACTCGAGGCCTGGAGTTGCCTACCCCTGCTCTAGAGTCTAAGAAGAAAAGTAATTAACTGGAAAATAAACCCAGTATTGCATATTTAAAAGTAACACTGAGGTTTTGAAATAGTAGTGGTTTTAGCATTGCACTAAGTACCATTAGCTACAGTGTAAAGCTTTAATTGGAAATTACAACCATTTGTTCTACAAAGTTAGCATTGTAGAAAACTTACCATACTTACCAAACTTATCATTTTGCTGAGCCATCTTGCTTATATATGAGATATTTCCACAAAATTATAAGAACTTCAAATATCTCTTTGAAAGTGAACACTACAATCATACTTGAGGGACGCCATGTCTTTTTTAAAACACTTCAGACCTACAAGTCTTTGGCTATGTCTACACTAATCCGGATGAATTTTAAAATGGCGTTTTCGTCTAAAAATGCTCTGTGTCCACACTATCGTTTTCAAGCATTTCCGAACAGTTGTTCATCCACACTGAAATGATTGAAAACACTATGTTCCTGTGTTGCGCATGGGTGAAACGTAAGATGATTCGACCTGCGCTATTTCTGTCTGCTGTTTATTTACTTTCCAGCTCTTTGAAACGTCACAGCCAAATGTAAAGGAAAAGCACCATGTTTTTAAATGGACTAACAATGAGGTGGGGTTGTTGCTGCGAGTAACACAAAAGTACAAAGTTGCAAAAGCGAGTGAGAAAGCTATCTGGAGCATGTAGCAAATTATATCAATCTTTAATAGGGCTGTCAAAACTGAGAGCAAACAAAACAACTGCTGTATAATGACATATGACTAAAATGCATCATTGTTTTTAAAAGTCTCCGTTTATGCAGTCTACACTGTGCCACAAAAACAGCGTTTTCAAATGTATCCGCTTTGGACAGCGTTTTGAAAAAGCTCCATTTTCCTTGACCAAAAACACCATCTCAGTGTGGACGGAAGGCCAAAGCGGAGAGAAAAAGATGCGTTTTCAAACAAAAATGTATTAGTGTGGACATGGCCTTTGGCTCACTAGAAAAAGCAAAACGTAAGTAAGGGGAAACTTGGTGACAAGTGTAGAAAGTTTCACTGTGAGTGAGTGAGGAAGACTTGTTCAGAGCCTGTGCAGAAAGAGTGCTGAGTTCAGGAGTTATTCATTAACACATTTTTACACAGCTCTTTCCTTCTCCTTTCTTCCAGCCCCCAGAGATAAAAACACACCCTAATTTGCATGACTGGGATGCCAGAGGGTGGTCTTCCACCTCACTACCTCTCCAACACTTTAAATGTGTGTGTACGTAGCAAGGGTGTACATGGGTGGGGGATGTAAGGAATTCTGTTTGAAGCTTTGTCCTTCTCTGGGAAAGGTTTAAATTTCAGTTGGAGAGTAAAATAGTTAACAGACTGCCCTGCATCCATACCACAGCTCTTTATTTCATGCTTATCCCTGCATGAGACCTACGAAATCAACTCCTGCTTCTGCAGGAAGTATTCACCTGTATTCCACTTCAGTACTAAATGGTGAATTAACCTGTGATAAATCTACATATTCATTGGCATCTAGTAGCCGTGCTGCCATCTAGCATACATCAATATAAAAAGATAAATGCACTTCCTGAGGAAGGCTTGTTTTAACCAAGGTTTTTGCCAGTGTATTACAACCCAGGCAGCCTTCTATGGCCTAAAACACCAACTATGATTTTGTGTTTGTTGACCACAGGTGCTGTTTAAAGTTTTGCAGAACATTTTTCAATTGAATTACATTGAATCCCACCAAATCACGACAGTCACTTCAAGGTGCTTTATACTGTAAGGTAGAGAAAAGAAAAGACCTTAAAATAATAGAGAAAAAACCACAACAATCTGAAGACCTCATATGGGAAAGCATTTGGCAACATTGGCAAGGAAAAACTCCCTTTTAACAGGAAGAAACCTCTGGCAAAACCAGGCTCAGGGAGGGGTGGCCATCTGCTATAACCAGCTCAGGGTGAGGGAGCAGAACAAAAGATGGAAGAGACGATATGATAAGAGGTGTGCAAAGAAGAGATGCTCGGTGCATCATGGGAAGCCCCCAGCAGCTTAGGGTTATTGCAGCACAACTCAGAAAGGATTCGGAGTCACCTGTTGTAGCCATAACGGTAAGATTTATCAAAAAAGTTTTAAATCCAAAGTGGGAGCTGGCCTGAAAGCTGAAGGCTCTGCCTCCCATTCTACTTTTAAATTCCCTAGGAGCCACAAGTAAGCCTGCAGAAAGTGAAATGCTCAGTTAGGGTGGTTTGTTAAGATAAGATGGGGCCTGATTATTCAAGACCTTCTATGTCAAGATAGGGATTTTAAATTAAATTCTGGAATTAACAGGGAGCCAGTGAAGTGAAGCCAATATGGGAGAAATGTGCTCTCTCTTTCTAGTCCCTGTCTGTAGTCTTGCTTCACCATTCTGGATCAACTGAAACCTTTTCAGGGAATTTTTAAGTTTAGTTCTGCTTAGGAATAATAAATACATGAGCTAATTTTTCTGAGAAAATTATTATTATTTTTTATTTTAGAGATTCTACAAATGCGAGAGAACAGTCCTATGTATTTCTTTAATGTGCACACTGAAGTCATAATACCAATTAAAACTGAGTCCAAGTTCATTACAGTGTTACTGGAGGCCAAAGTAATGCCATCCAGAGTAAGTAATCTGGTTACACACCCTGTTTCTAAGATTTAATAGCTGAGTATAAAGCCTCAGTTTTATCTGAACTTAGAAGCAGGGAATTAGAGGTTATTCCCTTTGGGAAAACCTGCAGGTTACCTAATTGGTGTGTGTCATCTGGCTTCATGGATAAAGCTCAGTATCATCTGCATAGCAATGAAAATGCAAGCCTTCTAATAATACTGCCTAAGGGAAGCATTTATAATGCCTGTATAATGCAAGCAAAGTAAGCAGTGGTTGTCAAATCTGTGGCCCCCAGACTCTGGAACTCCCTTCCTTTAAGCCTGAGATCTGTGGACTCAGTGGTTTCATTTAAAAAAAAAAAAAACAGCTAAAAACCCATCTTTTTAAACTTGCTTTTGGTTGATTTCTGTTTTTATGTTTTAGCTTTTCTGTGAAGCACTTTCTGATTTCTGTCTTGAAAGGTGCTAAACAAATAAAATTGTACTTTCTTACTTTACTTAAATAGTTGAGGCATGTTGATATTTTATGTTTCGTTAGTAAATGTGAAGTAAAAGTAAAAGTGACTTTTACAGAAAGTAAAAGTCAATGCACATTACTGATTAATTAATGCACAAATATAAATTGAACTGATCCCAGCAGAGAACCCTGAGGAACTCCATAATCAAATTTTACATCTGTTACATACCCATAATCTTTCAATCTACTTTTGTTATTGTTTTATTGTATTGGCTATAGTTACGCTAACTGTCTCGAGACTATTGATTACAAGAAATACCAAATAAAGAGAGTAGAAATAAAACGAATAAAACTGTTTTGTTTGTTTGTTTTTTTAAAAGACCTACAGGAAATGTGATTACTTGAAATCATTTTAGTAGCTAACTCTCCTATTATAATGATTACTACAGCCCATTCACTGCTTTGTGTGAATAGAGTTAACTGTGATTCAGTGCTCTCTGGCCTTCACCTTATCCAGATAAATAAACTGCCCGGTGTCTCATTTTCTCTCTCACACTATCTTTGCGCATGTGCAGCTACAATTCTCATGCACCTGTTTATTACATAAATTATATTAATCAAGTAAATCCTTATGCCCCTAGGTGATGACTTTGATTTGACTGAAGAGAAAATTAAACAAAAATATATTCCTTCAGCAAGAGTAGAGCTTCATATGAGGTCAAATACATGCTAAATCAAAGATATAGGGATGTGGAAAAATCATAACTAAAACAGAAAGCTTTGCCTCATTTTGTAGCCAAGATATGAAGTACCATAAAACTCTTTTTTTTAAAAAAGAAAAAAGAAAAAAAAAAGACGAAAACAGTGGTGCATTGCAGCTAACTTGGAAATTTATTTACACTTTCATCTCACTTTCTGTAACCAACTGTGCCATTCCTGTTCATCCTTATGACTATGTTAAACTCAAGTTAGAAGTCTGTTTTCTGAGTAGATCAGACAGTCTGCTAATAATTCCACAAACTTTCTAAATGGCGCCGCCATTGTGCAATAGGTCGGCAGCCTTATGAAATTTCCCCTTGTGGGACTAATAAAGGTATATATCATATCATAAACAAACTAATGACCACCAGCGTTGTCACCAGAGAGGGGCATTGGTAGGCACAGCCAATGAATGAAAATATTGTATTTTGTACTGCATACCATTTATTATAAAGGTTTATTTACTAAACTTATAATATCTCCATATTATTGCCATTATATTTTAAATCTTATTCTACAATTAAAAGACAAAAAAATGTGAGTGTCTGTGACCAGACCAGTCTCACTGTGATTCTGTTCACAGAGTTTGCTCTGATATGAAAAAATGCTCACTGAACACAAATACAATCACACCGTAATAACATTAACTATGATCTCAGTACAGTGTCAATATAATTCTGATTGCCAGACAGCTATAGAAGAAGGCATAATACTTTCTTCCAAATACAAGGTGATCACCCATCAAGCGTATGTCAATCAATCCACTTACTGCAACACAATCTCACATCATCTGTAGACAGGAAGTCAAAGAGAAAATGATAAAGCTGGAACAGTTCATTAACCTCCTTGGACCTGTCCACATATGTGGACATCAGATTTTGGGTTATTTAGACCAAAATACTCCATTTTTCTCTACAAGGGCCTGATGTGGCTCTCATTTTTCTTAAAAACAAAACAAAAAAAAAATCTGGTAATCCTTTGTTCTTACATTCATGGGGTCCCAATCAGCCCAAATATCAAAGAGAAATTAAAAATGCATGCCATGGAAGAGTTTGGGTCTTAGGAGGTTAACGGATTTTTTTCGTTTCCCAAAATACAAACTGCATGAGACCAAATGTGATTTTACTTTTAGCTGTAGTGTATTTAATGCCATTTTTAAGGTCATTAGGTAAATATTCATCACTTTTAAATGAGTATTATTAATAGTTGTATAAAAGTCTTAGCAGTTTTAGAGCTGATAGACATACCATCATACTGCACGGAAATTAACTGCAATTCAGGCAAACGTGCCGAAAGAAGCTTTTTCTACAAAGTTTGCAATGAGTTGGAGTGAACAAAGCTAAAGTACTAAAACAATTATTTACATCTGCTTACAGACAAAAGAAGCCCAACTATTTTACTTTCATAAATACACGTAAGTAATCTGGAATGAAACAAAACAACAACCATGATTATTTTAGCCATCAGTAATATCTAAATGTTTTCACTTAGTTAGCAAACATGTAATTATTGAATTTGCAAACATTGAAAATATGTATTTCAAAAGTGATTGCCTTGAAATTAAAATACATAAATTTATGGAAAAAAGAGGTGGCTAGGTCTCCTATACAAGAATCAGGCCCAGAGTAACAGGTGGTTTGTTTGCTTTTTTTTTAATGTTGGCCATCTTGCATGGGTAGCTGCCATTCACTTCTAGTCTTGAGCCTTGACTACATGAAATCTGTGAATGGAGACAGGAGCAGTAAGCAATGGATCAAGCACCTGCAACTGGCAGGTCAATCAAGAGTCGAGTCAATCAAAACCAAAAGCGGCACTTGAAGGCAACCAAGGGTCTTTCCATAGGTCCACATACTTAAAATGTTTATGTCTTTTACTTCCTCTAGACAGATCTTGATGATCAAAGGTCATCTTTCTGCCATCTCGGCTTTTTGGCAACAGTTGAAATTTCACCACTTAAATGAACTTATTCATAACAGAACACAAAACAAGCACTTCATGGCAAAAATGAATCCCAAAAAGTAGCAGATGTAGTATAAGACACTAGCAGTCTACTAATGCATGCTGGCTAGTCAGTTAAGGATTTATGACAAACTCTTACATAGACAGAAGTATAGTCAGACCACAAGTGAAACTTTAATGTGTGTATAAAAAGCGGTTGGTTGTGGTGACTGTAAATGACCCAGATTATTTGTTTATTTGATATTTTTTTCAAACACTTAAATCCCTGAACAAATTATACCTTATAATATAGATTAGACTCTTATTTTGTAATTCGGAACGGGCAACTTCCGGGAAGGAAGATCGTACTGCTACTGCTTGCCACAGAAAAGGTTATTGAGAAAGTTATTGTTTTCCATCCATCTTTAAATTAGCATCTAGCTGGAAGGCGAACAGGTATGTTTGTGTATTGTACTTGTTGTTTACATTTTGGACAATTTGTAAATGTATTACTTGATTGTTAACAACAATTGTTAACGTCGAAAGGAGCCAGCTGAGGTGGTTTGGGCATCTGACTAGGATGCCCCCTGGGCGCCTCCTGGGTGAGGTGTTCCAGGCATGTCCCACCGGGAGGAGGCCCCGGGGCAGACCCAGGACACGCTGGAGAGATTATATCTCTCGGCTGGCCTGGGAACGCCTTGGTGTTCCCCCGGATGAGCTGGAGGAGGTGGCTGGGGAGAGGGAGGTCTGGGCCTCTTTGCTTAGGCTGCTGCCCCCGCGACCCGGCCCCGGATAAAGCGGATGAAGATGGATGGATGGATGGATGATTGTTAACACGTTTCTGAGTGATCTAGCAGGCTGATGCTAGCACCTCATGTGCCTTTTCTGTGAATTAATTAGCACAAGGGAAACGTGGTTATATCAAGTGAATGTTTGTTTTGTTTTATGTTATGATTACAGCTCTTACGATGTGTCTATGGTAACTTGTGAATAAATGGGTTGGAATACCCCACCATGGTCCATCCATAATGATCATTGAGTGCATCGTCTGAATAAAGTCTGGCTGGAATGCTACAGTGACTGAAGGCTATTGATATCAAGAGGCTGTGCAAGAAATTCTGTGCCACTAAATTCATGTCTTAAATCAACATGGCAAATGCTATAAAGTGGCTTGTGGTGCTGTGACATCCCTAACACTCAGAAAATTGCATTTACCGCATACAAAAGTTGAAACAAAAAAAAGTAAATGCAGATAGCTAGCTAAATAGATACACAGATGTCCTTTCTATCGAAATAGAAGCTGGTGCCAGTGCCACTGCACATCATTCCCTCTCAATGAAATTGTGAGCATCCACTTTTAAGCTGCCCAAGTCAACCCATATGGAGAAGAAATAGAAAAAACATAAAAGACTTGCATAAGATTTGGCTTACTTTATATAGTGAATCATATATGGCTTATATGATTTACTCATGAAAGCTGGCACTTTCTCATTACTTTCATATATTGTATATTGTTGTATTTAGTAAGTATCCAAAACATACAAGTTTCATAATATAATTTTTCAAGGGATTTTATATCTGTTTTCACTCTTGTATGCTTTTCATACAAGTTCCACACAAGACAGATACAAACTTTATAAGATTTATATATATCTTTTCCATATGGGAAGTGACTTGGTATTCTTGAATATTCAGAAGTCTTTGGGCAGCATTCTCAAATTTCTTATATGTCTTTATAAATATCCAAACTTTTTGGTAACCCTAAAACTGTCAAACACTCTGTGGGTGAAAGGTTTCAACTTAGATCAATAAGATGAGTCACTTTGAAATCTAGTGCTTGCTTTCACTTCTGTTTTGTCATATAGTTTTTCTATATCACCCTGGTAACCTGACAGCAGTGGATGGATGCACAGGCCTGAGGACATTTTGAGTTAATAGATACGTACAGTATACACACACACACACACACACACAAAGAGATTCACTCACTGGTAAAATGAGACCATCCAACCAAACCAGCAGGGTGAAGAAGAGGCCGATGATGTGACCGGATTGGCCAGGCCACACTGGAACAGGGAGGAGATGAGATTGGGGAGGGGGAGGGACAAAAAGGGAGGAGGGGGTGAGTAGCAGGGAGCAAGGCAGTATCACGTGACCGAGTCCAGCAGAGAGTATTATAATAGGCCCCCTCTCGGAGCAGAGAGGCAGAGGCTGGATGTGAACCAAAATCCCTCTACCACACACAGGCTGGCCATTGTTGGCTATTCAGTGGACTCCATCTCGGGGCACTTTATCATTCAATTAGGACAGCTTTCACACTGCACACCACAGAAAAGAGGCCTTCAATCAAACTGAAAACTTCACACTGGCCCTGGAGGGGAGGCAGAAAGGGGACTCGCAGTTGTCACCCCACTTTCATTTTTCCAACTTGTTGTTGTCGTCGTTCACCAAGGCCTTGAGAGGAGAGAGAGAGAGCAAGAGAGAGAGAATAGATGGAGAGATGTGAGGAAAAGAGGAGGACAGCAGAGGAAGTACCATTACATGTTTTGTACCACGTGTGTGTTTATGAAGCTGATGGAATGCATCTAAGTGGGTGAGGGGTTAAATTTGGTAAGTGGTCGTGGAGGAGGGGGAGAGACAGCGAAAGAGTGAACAGAGAGGGGGAAAATTCAAAGCTCGGCAAAGAGAATGGCACAAAAGAGTATACTTGAAGGAAATAATGGGAAGTATGTTTGGAGGGGGGGGGGTAGGAGCTCACCAACTGATCAAAACACAGCGTGAAGAGCGAGAGGTACGAGGGGAGAGGAAGGGAGTAAGCAGACTGATAAACAAGTTAGTGAAGGAAGCAGAAAAGCTACCAGGCGATGAAGACTGGAGGAAGGAGACATCTGCACTGTAATACACCAAATGACAATAACTGTTTGGCTTAATATCTAAAGTTTAAACTTAAACATTTTCCTTTGGCATACCCAAGTAACATATTATTATAGATGATCTTAGTTCCCTCAATTTTTACTAAGACATGACTCAAAATAATGTAACTCAACTATCACTATTTATTTTATGAGGTAACAGGTTGTCTTAAGGCACACTGTAAACCTAAGTGCTAAAATAATGTGCAATTGCATTATCACGTTTGCCTAAAGTAATTAAATTAAATATAATCTATTATTTATTATTATTGGTATTACTATTATTATTATCATTAATAATTTTTATAGGTATTTCAACTATAACTAAAATATTACAAATATTACATAACAGGTAATTAAATATTTGAATTCTCTAAGCTTTTGACTTTTGAATTTGTTGCTCTAATTTTTGAGTTCTTTTCCAGCTCAAATAATTTAGCCAAAAAGTGTTTCACTATTAGGTGAGCATACTGTCCACAAGGCTTACCTGCGTATTACTTTGCGTGACAACATTCTACTGGTCCAATAACAAAGGTTTGTCTCAACCTCCTCCTAATCATGTCTTTCCCTCACGCCCAGATGCCTGCCCCTCCCTGAGCCTGGTTCTGCTGGAGATTTCTTCCTGTTCAAAGGAAGTTTTTCCTTCCCACTGTCCCCAAATGCTTGCTCAAAGAAGGTCATCTGATTGTTGGGGTTTTCTTTGTATTATTGTAGGGTCTTTACCTTACAATATAAAGTGCCTTGAGGTGACTCTTGTTGTGATTTGGTGCTATATAAATAAAAGCAAAATTGAACTGAATTACTTACAGTTATCTCCTCACACTTATATACCACTCTTCTAGTCTTACTAACCTAAATCACATATAACCATAAATTCATACAGTAAACTGTAAGCACTTTATCTGTCACATCCACACCCACTGTAGATTCACTAGTGACCCAACATGCATGTCTCTGGACTATAAGATGCCACCAATCAATAAGTTACAAATCAATGTTATATATCAATCAAGATCTTAATATGCATTGTTTACTGTGCACTTGCAATGTGGCAGCACAATTAGAACTGGTGTTCTCCTTTAATAGTACTTCATTAATACAGTCTACTTTAAAAGTCTTAATCTACAAGTCTACAACTGTTAATTGTTCTTAATTACACATATGTCCCCTCTAAAGTGAAGCCTTGCTCATAACTTATTCATTGTAGTTTGACACTTAATAACATGCTCAGGTTCCTTAAAGCAGCCTTTTAGATCCATTGTAGTACACAGAGCCTGCAGTCATGAGACCCTATTTCTAATGAGCGACTTTAAAAAAAAAATGGACATGTATTGAGACACAACAGGTTTTTATCCCACCTAGTAAAACACAAAGATTTTCAACCATACAGCTAGATAGTTGTTATTTTAATAAAAGGGAGTGATGTATTTTAACTATATTACAAAGGTCAGAAAAGAGCTTCATGTGTTGCTCCTTTCAAGCAGTAAAGAGTTAATTAGTGTTACAACTGATTGAGCCAAACTTTATGAAGTATAAAAATTGTTTTTATAAATAGCTAGATTAGCTTAACAGAGTAGCCTTTGATCTCATGTGGTTTAAGTTCATATGGTTAAATCACGTTTTGTTTTATTAAAAATTAATCCATGGTACTGATAGCAACACATTAGATGCAGATTCTGTATTTTTTCCTCACGTTCTTTTAAAAATAGAGAGCATTATCTTGCTAATCAGGTTTTCAGCTATTTTTAATATTATTCATATTAACATTAATAACAGGACTACTATTATTAAAAATCATGAAACAAGTTTAATTTTAGGGTTTTACAGAGCATATATTTACTTAAAGTTTTCAAAAACTGAAGTAATAATTTACTCTACTCAACAAAGGATGAAGTAAATAAACGCAAATACAAGGGCATTTTATAGCATTATATTTGTAGTATTTTATTATCACTGTCTTACTGAAACAGAGGTGGCCCAAAATGAGTTCCTGCCCCAGAGCAAAATGTTTATCTGGGCATGCTTAAACTTCATCTATTCAGATTATTTTGAGCATTATATTTTTTATTCTTGGACTCTACAAGAATAGCTTTGCATGATTCACAGTTTAAAATAGTACCTATTTATCTTATACTGGGCCTTGGTGCTGTCATTCTGTTCCTTCAACTCAGTGAAACGTGCTGTTTTATCTTATCTGTTGTATATAAAACTAATACTTATAATAGAGAAATAACAGTTTCCACCTCCCCCTTTACCAAACCTTTTTTAATGGTGCAATGTAATGATGATAACATGATGTAATGATATACTTACTCAAAGATACCTTAAAGATATTTCCCCTGCAGTATCTCTATATATTGATGCTACTGCGTCCTTTTATGTACAGCTTATAAACAAATACATGTATATTTCAGTGACACCACCACATACTTTTCAACTTTGTGCGCACTTTGCTTTATACGTCACAGCAGTTTTACACTGTGGTGATGCACATTTTTGAATAAGAAAGAAAGTATTTTGTCCACCAATGAATTCACTAAAAATAATCTGTTGGTTAAGTAGTTACTGTAAAATGAAAGCAACCACAACTACACTGTAAAGGCACAGATAAACATTGAGTACTTGCAGGCAGAAAGTAAGTCCTACATGAGTCATATTCCCAGTGTTTAAAATCAGAAGTGCATAGGTACGAGCTGATGATGCGCCTCTTTTTCTCCATGCTCAAAGTCATCACTCACTTCAGCTGGCACAAGCAGCAGAGAAACTTACTTCTACTGAGGGAGCTGAAGGTTTTGCCTGGCAATACTTAGCAAGCACTGGATTGTTGAGTAGGGTGGGGTGGCACAGGCCACCATTATTAAAAAAAACATTATTAAAATCACTTCAGAGAAAGGAAGAAGCACTGTGTCATCAGACAGTGTGGCTACATTCTGCTTTTTCCTGAGGATGACTCAGGAGCAGCGCACTCGTGTATCAGTACTACTGTAGCCGAATGTGTGTGCGAAAGAGAAAGAGAAAGGGGAGGGCGTGTGTGAGTCAGGAGTGTGTGTGTGTGACTGCATTTCATTCGACATCAGGTCCATATTCCAGATATTACTGTGCCAGTAAAATACACACACGCATAATTCTGTTCTGAGTCACGTGTTGATCCTAAACAACTCTCTGACATACTTCAGTGAGCGTGAGCGCTAGATGGTCCGGTACTGGTGCATTCCTCGGCTACAGCGCACCACAGCAGCGCACCACAATACTTCCACTTTTGGCTCAGATTGAAAACTTTGCACGTGAACAGATGATATTAGGAATGCTGATGATCACGAACACATCACATTATTGGCACATTCACAGAAAAAAATATTGAAATTTAACAAAATCTGGATAGAATTGTAGTGAAGAGAAAAGAATAAAAACACTTCAAAGGTTCTACGTTCCCTGTTGTTGGACAACATTCTGCTTTTTAGAAAACCTCCTGTTCCCGATTACAAAAATTAGAGAAAAGGGCTACAATTTTCACATGCAAAAATTAAAATTCCAAAAATTTAAATATTTAGAGTTAAAACTATTTATATTGTAAATTTTTATGATCTCAACGTGCTTTTTTAAACATGTTTTGAGGACTGGCAAAGTCATTAATCAACTATTTGTAGCCCTAAAAATAACTAAATATGTTTGGCTGTAAAAGTTTGTTCCATCAAACTTTTAATAATAATTCAATCACCAGACAACCAGCCTGTAACAGATTGCAGAATTGTTTGTATTTTGTATTGACAGATTTGAAAAATAATAATAATATAATTAAAAATCACTAGATTATTAATTATATTTACATAGCTTCTCTTATGTAAATATTTCTTATGTGCCAGTGCACTGAATGAATCTGGGTTCTGCACTGCTGGTACAAACAAAAACTTTTTCTTTGTTGTTTTAAACAAGAACTGAAAATAATCCCCATCTGCAGCCTAAACCTCCAGCAAGAAACCTATATAAATGCCAATCAGACATCAGGCATTTCATTAAAAGGAAAAACACCTAAAATGCTCTTTTACAATGACAAGTGTGCGTGAAGTGAATTAAAAGAGTTAATGCTCAAACAGAAAAGTCATTAATAAAATATAAATAACTATTAAGAAAAAAAAACACAAAAACTTGTGTTTTAAATAGTCCTAACATGTTACGGACTGAACTATTATTCACTTGCTTGAAAGAATAAATTTCAGTGATAATGAAAATAAAAATTATGATTTCAATGAATTCATAGACACCAAAAACATAAAAAGAGTGTATTCTGTTTTTTGTTTTTGCTTTTTTTTTGGGGGGGGGGGGGGGGGGTTCATGTCAGAAATGCACAACTGAGGTCATCTTTGAAACTAGCTGCAAGGATAATGTCAGCTAAAATCAACAGCAATAAGTTTTTTGTCTTGTTTTCTTTCTTCTTCATCTTTTTTTGAAAAAAAAGTGCTGCTCTAAAGGACAGTCAGTTTATGCAGATGCTTCTAAAATATTTTAAAGAAATGAAATGCCAAAAGGTTAATAGCTACATGTATAGTCATAAAAAATAAGTAATTGTATTTTGTTTTTAAAAAAAGAAGACAAAAACTCACCAAATAACAACTGTTCAAGTATATCTTAGCAAAACCTAAAAAAGCTTGACAGGCCTTTGAAGCTCTATTTGTACTAAGAGTCGTATATATAAAAAATATATTCAAATATATGTATATAAAAATAAAGGCTTTTTTTTTAGATTTTACAAAGCTCAAAGTGAATCTCACAGAATCATTTACATAAACTGTAAATGTAGCATACCCAGTTAACTACAATTTACAACAGCAAACCAAATTGTATGTCCTGACCGTATTTTTCAAAGGGAGATGGGTTCAATTATAATAATTTTCTAGTAATAGATTTGAATCCACCCTGGGTGTCATTTTTTCAGCAACTCCAATTGAAGTTACTGCTCACCTATTAGAAACTTTCTTCAATAATGTAAATCATGACTGGCACAAATTCCTGCTATTTTAAGAACAGTGTCTGGCTTTTAGTTTTCTGGTTTAGCGTATTTGCTTTCTTTTTTCATGTTATTTTTAAAACTAGTTTCAAATGTATGAACCTAGTAAGGCACTCGTGGATAAATCATAAGAATGTCAAAGTCTCTTTTTGTTATACTTCGGCATAAATTTATGAGTTTGTAGCAGAGGTCTAATCCTACCCCTTTTCTGTTACATTTAGGGTAGTTTAAAAAGCCGTAATGTAATACAGGAACTTAGCAGTTCAGTGCAATACAAGAAAAATGCAATTTCCTTACTATCATGCCTTTTAATGGCTCCGTAGCTGGTAAAAATGCTGATGTTTACCTTACCAGATAAGCAATACAAATAATAAAAGATTACCAGGAAAGTTGAGTTAATTTAGAAATGTACCAATACACTGGACGACCATTAGTATAAGTAGAAACTCACCTTCCAAAGTTCA
This sequence comes from Neolamprologus multifasciatus, assembly GCF_963576455.1. NCBI lineage: Eukaryota > Metazoa > Chordata > Actinopteri > Cichliformes > Cichlidae > Neolamprologus > Neolamprologus multifasciatus. Next base: position 19,810,004 of record NC_140458.1, on the reverse strand, counting down.
GATCACCTGACTTGAATTCAACCAATGGCAATCACTAATGTTTATCCATTGTAGAAATTTAGCATTGGCTAACCCTTTTTACAAAACAAACAAACAAACAAAAAAAATCCCTATCACAAAAGGGAAACTTTAAAAAGTACATTAAAAAAACAATATTGCTGTCTGCATCAGCTATAAGACAACCAACAGATTGATAGTTAACAAAATAGCTACCATCAATCCATCCATTTTTTTTTTTTTTTTTTTTTTTTTTTTTCTTTCTTTTTCCATCCATTTTACTCTGTGTGTGGTAAATGGACTGGTTCTTATATAGTGCTTTTGTATTTTTTTTCTATCCTTAAGTACCTTTCTATCTAACATTCACACACATTCAGACTCTGATGGATACATCAGAGAGCAACTTGGGATCTTCCCCATGGATATACAGCATGTAGACCCTGCTTCACCTCCTACACTACAGCCACTCCGTATCGAATTAATGCCGCATCTCTCAGCCCTTGAGCTGTCATGGGGTTAAAAGCAATGTACACCCTGAATAGGTCGCCAGCAATGACAGCTAAAATCTGTTGGGTATATCAATGGTCGTTTTTGTAATAAATGAGAGTCCCAACTTTGTATACTACTAACTATGATCAAAAAAATGCAAAAACGTTTGTTAGTCCTGTCCTTTTAAAAACAAATCTCTCCATTCAGTATCTATCTTTAAATTTGTCTCACCATTTATTTGATAATATTACCTAACAGTCAAGACGTTTTCTAACTCATTGAAACAGTAAAAGCCAGGATATAGCGTCATGCTCACATGATTGTCTGAGCAGACTGTTCTTTTACCTTTTACATCCTCTCTCCTAATCTCTAGGTTCTCTTTACTTTTTTTATGTTACTAACACAAAAACGATTTTAAAAAAACAGAAAAACAGCTCCTTTCTTGGTGTCAAGAGGTCAGCATCAAGTTTTCTAGGCAGGAATGTGTCCATGAACCCCCAGTGGTATATGCACAGAAGCTTGTTCAAGTCTGTTTTGAGTTTACAGAAACCATGAATTGACCTTAACTAAAGGGGGTTTGGGCATAGTGAATGATCAGTTAAGATGGACCAACTGTTTCCAACAATATTTAACATAAGTCCATGACAAATGGGAAATCTCCATCTGTTGTTGTCATGTGGTGGCATAAATCAATAGTAGATGAACAGGGTGAGGTGTGAGCTGTATTGCCTGTAGTAAAATCGCATGACATTTTTTACATTTCATCCCCCTTCTGCCACCTTGTCCTTTCACCTACCAAACTCCACCTGACCAGATGTAAATTTTTCAGCCTTTGACTACAAACTATTTCATACTTGTGTTTATTTCCAACTGTTCCCCTCTTTTACTTGGTCTGCAGTGGATCATCCTTGGAACCAACAGGCCTTCTACTATTCCCGAGTCGGTCAGTGCCTAAGGTTAAGTACAAGTCTATCAGTGCCTGAGAGACGACCCCCTAAACCAATGCTGTGTTTACTGGAGAGAGACGAGCCTATTAATAAATCTGTTGCAGACAGCCTGGCGGAAGTGGCCTGGGGCTGTAAACTCAGTCTGTGAGAGAAGGATGGATGAAGGGCAAAAGAGAGGGGGAAAAGGTGGACAAACTCTTTGAAAAAAAGAAAAGCAAGAACGATAAAAAGCAAAAGAGAGAGGACGGAAAGAAATGAGGATGTATGGAATTGGAGAAAGGGGGAAGGACTAGAGGTAAATGAGGGAGAGGAAAGAGGGTGTGTATGTGTGTTTTGTGTGGTATAAACCATGGGCACTTGTTGATGGATGAATCTAGGTTCTGAAAAGCCACAGCTGCCCTGTTCTTCCTAGAAAAAGATCCATGAGGAAAAGTGGCAGTATGTGGTTCAAGCATCTCGCATCCTCATACTATTTCTGACCAGCATACTGCAGCACCCATCAGAATGTGCCTAGGTCTGAAAAACCTCTGCAAGAGTGAGTAAATGAGAGCATGTGTGCCTGTATTATTAACTTTGTGCCTATGCATAGTAAAAATGACAATGTGAGGGTTCTTTTGTTGTTGTTGGGTTTTGGGTTTGTTTGTTTTTTACTTTAATTAGCCTTGTAAATATCTGCATATGTGGGACTTTATGTGCCTATGTAAGCTCCTCCACTCATTTGTATGCCAGTTTCAATCAGTGTATTATACAGCAAAACATCTTTTTCTCTCTGTCATAGCTGCCAGGCTAAATGTTGTAAATGTACATAGAGTTGTATTTAGTAAAAATGGGGATAAAGATTGCTGTTTGGGACATATTTATGCACCCAGCAATCTTAGTCCCCAATGCCTAAACCTACTAGCTTACTTCTTAGCCTTTAACATCATGTGAACTTAGTAAAAACCATCTAAGTTATATTCTTCAACATGGGTTCTGTCCATATACATGGTGTTAAGAATATCTGGAAGATTATTTAATTAATAATCTTCCACACTAAAATTCCACACTAAATAATCTTCCACACTGAACTCGGCATACAGACTTAATAGTAAGGTCAGTCAAGTTTAGCTAATATTACCCACCAGTTACCAGCCACATTTAGCTAAAGCAGCAGTTCCACTGGTATTGTTATTATAACGATAATGTTATGATTATGATGCACAAGAACAAAAAGTCAGCAAAAAGTTTCAGTAATATTTTCCTTGTTCTATGTATTCAAACTTTGGTAATGTTACCTGACATTAGCATTGGTATACATTAGCTATGGTATTAGCTATGGTAGGCTAGCCATCACATTGCTATCTATACAGCAAAACTAAAGCAAAACAATTCCATCCAACAAACCTCTGATTTGTAATGCTATGTTTAATTGCCCACAAATTTAACATTTGAAAAAGGAAGGTTATCCAAGTCTGTTTTTATCCTATTTTAATTGAGTATGTAATACTTGGACTTCAGACTACAAGATAGACTTGATTGTCAGGCTTCATGGGACAATAAAGCTAAACTTTTTGGATTCTACAAAGCCGCTTTTATTAATTTAGCAAAAAAATTACTAATTTCATAATGATGGTAATAAAGATGTTACACAGCCAAATTTCCTAAATAAAATAAATACAGTCTAATGCTGGAAAAAATTGTGATTAAAACCATTGAAAATCATCAAGACGTCAAATAAAGCTTTTGATAGTATTCACTTATTTTAATCAAAGTATTAGCCAGTATTTTTTCCAGTCTTGACATTTATAAGTATTTCATAACATTTAGTAGTATGGCAGTTTGTAGCTCTTGGTAGGAAAAACAAATTACTGCTGATTTTCTTTTTCTTTGACCACATTACCACTCAATATCAGACCCACATTCTGAGCTACAGATTTATCCTTTTGCTTTTCTATTTCTTGCTCCCTTGTTCAGTCTTTCTCAGAATTCATAACTTCTTTCTGCTTTCACACCCAACATACAGCTCTCAGCCCTCTCACACAATAGCCTGAAAGCCGAGCAGCTAATGTGTGAAGCCTCACATACTGCAAATAAATTAAATGAAATATCTGTTTCCCTGCTAGTCCCACGCAGTGTTGAGTGTAATGTGTTTCTGTAATCACATTACATTTTTCAGTAACACAGTGACATGTTAGTTACAATTACGTTGTGACATTGTTTTACAAAGATTCTTTAGTTGTTTGCACACCAGGCAGACAGAAAGAAAAAAGCATCAAGTTAACATGTTTTCTTTCTTCCTGTGCACTTGCCCTACTATTAGCTGATTTCTGTCTATATGAAGAAAAGAGGAAAACTGTGGTGTGGAGCTTTTAGGCAGTAGAAATATGGACATTAATTTCACTTTTATTCCATAGAAGGACAAAAGCACGATGGTGAAATGCAAACTCTATCAAGACAAATACAACCGCACTGTGCTAACACAAGGTGGACTCTTTGCAAACATCTGCACAGACAGCATACTAACACAAAGCTAGCCAAGAGCCCAGAATTATTTTAAAGCTGAGGGCTTGCTGACTCCAGTCCTGCAGCCAGAGCTTGATTTTCAACAGGTAACAAAAACAGTGACGAGCAGTCAGGCTTGCACCATTGTAGCCTTCATTTCTACCTGTTCGTGTTTCTGCAGTTGCATCACTGTGAAGCCTCTTTGATCTCAATTTTAAAACTAAAAGATATGGATTATAATTATAGCGTATGGTTTATATAGATAATTATGCGATAATGTGTTTAAGGTCATTTTACAGAGTAACACAAAAGTAATGTATCAAATAGGGTAACGAATTACATTCTCCAGCAGGTCATTAAGAAACAAATTGCATTACTTTTAGGAAAAGTATCAAATAATGTGTAAAGTATTACTTGTTTTCAGTAAAAACCTGAACACTGATCCCATGACACCAAATGTACTTAGGTCCACACACTCTTGTATGAACGCTGCCCAGTGCTTACACATGCACACACTTAACAGCTCTGGCAATGCCCTGTATTCTGTTGCAGTTCTCAGGTTCCCAGTGCCACTCCTGAGAAAGTAACACATAGTACAGTTTTCCTACAGCCTGTCAGCAAGCAGCATCCATTCTACCATGAACCCAGTGTCCCTTGCTCCCTCACCCACCCCCTCCAACCCCATCCCATCCGTGCCTCTAGAAGGTGAAAAACTACAAAGCAAGGGATCAGAGCTTTTCCGATTCTTCCCTGGTTATTAACTACCATTTGTCCCCTCAGAGGGCTGTCCCTCCCATTAACCCAACTGATGCTCTTTTCTCATGGTAATCAGCCTGCTGTTGCTGCTGCTGCCACCGCCGTTGCTGCCGCCACCACCGCTGCCGCCACCACCGCTGCTGCCCGAAGAGGTGCAAGGAATTGTGAGGGGGATTTTCAGAAGAGAAGACCTCCCTTGGACTCAAAAAACAGCAATCTCTCACTCACACACACTAAAATGGAGCGCAGACACACACTTGCACACACACACATCTTCCAAACAGGCAAGTGTGTGTGCTCTCGCAGGCACCCACGTTCGCTCAATCATAAAGGCAAACATGAAACGTGCTGCCTCTCGACCACAGGGCATGGAAGTAATGTAAGGCAATGCATGGAAGTTAATGAGAAGAAGCTGGCTCAGTGGACTCAAGCAAAGACTGTGCTCAACTGAGCAGAGCAGATCTGAAAGCTCAGGCAGCAGAATAACATGAATCATTAGATGGTTATGTCTGAAGAAAAAATATAAAGTAGGAGTACTGGAGTCTTGGAGTTTCTTGGGGGTTTTTTGTGCTTTAGAGTGCACATAATCATTCTGAAAACACACATACTGATGGGAATTAGCGTGAGCTTCTGTGAATTTTTGGGGGAAAATACTATTATATTCAAATACCTTTATTTTCATATATCACCTGTCACTGCATGTAAAAAAATAAAACAGTCATCTTCTTCAACGCTCCACGTGTGAGAATTGAAATCTGGCTAATGCTCCATGGGGCGGATCCATCGTCAGCCGAGCGGTTGTAGTGAGAGAGCAGCAAACATTAACACATGGGTCTCAACTTGCAGAGCGACCAGCAAAGGCATTGTCTCGTGACAACCTCACTTCCATTTCCTTATTATGTAGCTGGAGGCCTTGATGGTACATGCTTGGCTCAGACATGTAGGCGTGAAGTTGGAGGGAAAACCTACCTAAAGTTTATTACATGCTGATCTGAATTTAGCCTTTTTAGCTACCTTTTATACCTGAAAAGTGAGTATGACTTTTCTGACTGGTAGTCCAGCTATATCACATTATTCATATGAACTATAACAAAATGTTTAACTTGATTTATAGCTGCATGCACTGAAATTGTGTTTGTGGATTTAGTAGCAAGCAAAATATGAATTTGACCTTGAACCATTAGGCAGAAGTTATCTTCAGTTCGAAGATTTTATTGATCCCAGTAAAATAAATGAATTGACATCTTACTAAGTGACTCATCACATCATTTTCTACACAAATCAGCAGGATAACAAGGCAAGATTTATTGATATCAGTCGCTGATATTTATCTTTAATTGCACATCATTTTTGTACTCACTAGATGCACAAATATTGTGTAATAAAAAGCTGAAAGACTAACAGAGATTAGCTTTGTTTTCAAATAAGATTACTTTGTGTCGCAAAAATAGCAACAGAAACAAAATAAAAATACTGAAAAAATATCATCAGCTACCAATCGAATTGCTAATTTAAACATCAGCATCAGTCTAGAGTTTCATAACCTATGCATGTCTAATATGTAGTGTATGTATTTTCTTAATAACTCGCAAAATGGCTAATGGCTTCTAAAAACTAATGTGACACCTCATGTGGTATTTATCCTACATTAACTGAAAAATCAATCAATCATTTTTGAGCCTTTATGTTTGTGGAAGTAAGTTGATCTTTTGGTTGTTGTTTTTTTGCTTTTAGGTTACATTGATCATCAAAGTCTGGGATGATTTCTATGTTTAAAATAACAATCTAGCCAACAGCAGATGCTGACACAAATGTCCACAGTTCTGTTCTTGTTAACTGTCCTAAAGTACTTTCCTTTCCTCACAGTATCTTTGAACATTTCCACGCTGCTACAAATGATGGAAAACAACAACAATACACAGATATATCAACAGCTGATACTTATGTTGGCCGATGTACTTCCATATTGTCATTTTTAGTGTGCTCAAATGACGATGGATAACTTGGTAATGGAAAACCGTGTATGCGTGTAGTGGAATCTCCCACTGTGGATGTGCACTTTCCTGTACAATCACAGGATGTCTGCTTATAGTTTATAAGTGATGTCATGAAAACAACTTAAATATCCCAAAGTTCAGCCAGAGTTCATGCTTTATGCAGAACAGGGAAAGTTTGCTAATCTTGAAATGTAATATTGCTGCAATAACAATATGAAATGCAAATGAAAAACAGCACAATGCAACAATCTCCCAATAGGAGAAACAGCTTTCTGTTCAGTCCTCTGCAAAGCTGACTACTTTAGGGTTACTTCCACCGTTGTTTGTGCTCATTTCCTCCCTCCTGAATGACAGTAAATACGTAAAAAGCATGCAGCCAAATCAGAAACAAGTGCACAAACTGAACCCCCACACTGTGACCCCAACCACCCCGGCTCTTTGGCAGGGTCTTGGTTGTTATTTACCCCCCTCTTTCAAGGAAAAGCGCACACTCTCCCAGCAAAACATCCGAACTGTGACATAAACCACAACCTAGTGGACGGCTCGATTCAGACAGCAACAATGGCTTCAAGGTTCAAGGAGGGCGACTGAATATCGGTCGCAAAACTTATTTAAAGAATCTGTGATGGGCATAAACATCCGTGCACGTTTCAGCAAATTAGTTTTTTCCCCTCTGGTCAACAAACACACGCATCAGGACGTTCTCTCGACCTCCCTCTCCCGTGCAGCGGCACTGCACACTTGATGAATGTTCGAAAATTGCTTAAAAATCACAAGATCGCCGAAAACTTGCAAAACTACATCAAACGTCAACAGCGAGGGGCCGCTGCACAAAGTGCGCCGTGTGGAACAACTTTACAGATCGCGTTTGCAACATAATCATCGAGCAAAAACAAGAAAACGTTTAAAAAGAACTGAAGAAGAAGACGAGGCAGAAGAGACGATCGCGTAATTATAAATTAAATACCCAGGCTTCTTACACGGTGCCACTAAAGAAAAAAAAATAGCGCAAAGTCCGATCGTGCGACGGTAACAACACGTTCACAACAATTCAAGTGTCACTTAGAGACAACTGAGGGCTGATACGAGGCTCGGAAAGTTGTAGCAAAGGCACACATGCAGACGGGAGGACGTGAAGCCACAATATGAGCGCTTAGAGGAAAAAAACGAGCAGTTTACCCACCAGAAAGTTTCCAGCATCGCATTAGTCAATTTCACAAGGACTCCGGGTAGCCTCCCATCCCGGAGCAGACCAAAAACCCGCTGTGGGAGAGCCCACGCCACCGCTCCACGCTCTTTTCTCCTCCCGATATGTTGCTTGGATATTTTTTCCGATTTTTCCCAATAATTTTTCTATATTCGGGGCCTGAGAGTGTGTCTGGCTCTCCTCAAGCTGCAGCGGAGTTATGGGGCGGTAAGCATTATGGGAGTGTGACGTCAGGCCACTTTCACAAACTTTTTTTTTCTAACCAGCGACAGCTTTACTGGTTTTTCAGCAGCTTGCAGCCAGTCCTCCCAGTTAGCAGTACTAGTTTCAGTTATAACACCTGCAGCTTATCTTCACTCTGCGCATTCATTTTAAACAAGAAAACCTTTAAAACAATTAGAAAGATGCTTGAAAACAGAAGCTTCTACAATGTCTAAAATGCAGGCTGTGCCCAGACTTGAGTAGTATAGAGAGAGAGGGGAGGGCTTAGTTAAGCTATGAATGCACTTGTTCGATGCTTTGCTTTTTCTTATTTTTATTTATCTTGTCTTTTTTAAGAAGCTCAACAATAATGAGGAAGTCACTGCTAATTTTAAAAAAATGTATTTTCTGTTTATTAAATGTGGCATTTGTTTATTTCAGCCTTTTTGTTGGAATACATACATCAATATTTAGCTACAATGGGAGTCTACTTTTTAAGAACCATCAAGAACATGAGATTTCTCATAACACCACTTCATCATCATTTCGCTATTGTTATTTATAATTGGGGGGGGGGTAAACTTGAAAAGCATTTTTACCCTTAAATGCGTTATACAAAAATACAAAACCACTTTATTGAAATTAATGTGCTGGTATAATTAAGGTGCTTTTTAAAGGTATCAGAAAGTGAAAACATGGCGCCAGATAACGAGCAGGAGTTCCAGCCCACAAGCTGGAATGTGGATGATCACCCCGGGTCCCCACGTGCTGAAGGCTACCGGTGGTTGGTGGTGGTCCCGTTGCTCTCTCTCCCATCTTGTGTGTCCTTTGGGGAAGGGGGAGGGGAGAAGGGTGAAAGAATTACTTCCAGGGCACATCAACTCGTTTCCTCATCACCCTAACTGCCTCTCCGGCACCACTTCCCAGCCCCTCCACAGGCTGCCAACGGTCCCACCGCCGAGCCCGCAGGGTGAACGTGTTTGTGCACAGCGCCGGAGTGAGTGAAATGAGAAGGGGGTGTCTTCAATAATGCGGCATTTAAGTTCTTATGTTCTATTTTCATACAAAAAAATAAAATACTGTTTTTAAAGATCAATACACATATTTGTGTAATTTTTGAATTGCATAAATGATTCAACGTATTCCGAAGCCTTTGCATCATGTTGAAGTGCAAAATGCTTTTAATAAACAGAAACACATATTCAAAATGATGCATTTAGGTGCTGACTGGCCAGTGAACAATTAAAATAAAAAATACATCACCATGCAGAATGCACTTATCCTGTTATTCGGATTTTCATGGGCAATTATCTAAATTGAAAAATTTCCGACAGAACATGAAAGCATCAAAAGCCTTTCGGCTTGTTCAATAAAGAGGAGCGGGCCAGAAAGTGTTTGTTGTTCGGGGCTGCTGTGCTGCACAACTACAATAGACGTACCTACTACAGCGGTGTGCTGGAAAGAGCTTGCGGAAATGATGATGACGATGATGATACTTTTTGCTCCCCGAACCACTTTTTTTTTCGTTTTTTAAAGAAGAAGCTGCTTATAATAAGCCTATATTGAAAGTTGTTGTCTCGGACCTAAATGTTACTCCACTGGATCGGACCGGATATCTGTACCTGACGTCGCAGACTCGTTTATGTAAAACAGACAGGCTAAAAACCTCTTTAAACACGAATAGTGTTCAGGTGTTTTGTTTTCTGTTGTTTGTTTGTTTTGTTTTTGTTTTTTCAAAGTTTACTTTAAAAAGTCAGGTCGGTTTTTTGTATTCAAGCAGACTTTTATTGGGGGGGGGGGGGGGGCGGTTAAATATTTAACTGATAGACAAATAAAAGCAGGTCTGTCAACACAAGATCTGTAGGAATTAAAATTTCTCACAAAAATTAATAGAACAAACGCATGTTCAATAAAACCACATTTGTATAATTATTTTAAAGATTTATTCATTATTAAAACAATTAAGCAACTGATACTAATAAAATATTCAGACAAACATAGAAAGCTCAGATTTAAAAATAAATAAATAAATAAGGAAGTTATAAATAACATAAGGAAGGAAATAATTGCATTTTTATACCCATTTTTTTCTATTCATATTGGACATTTTTATTCTTAAATTAAGCCTAGACTTTCCATGAATTAATCTCTGAATACCAAGTGTAACAATTTGAAACTGTCCAAAAGCAATGACAAGTATGTACTTTGGATGAAATTATGTACTTTCTTTTGAATGCCAAAAGAAAGTACATAATTCTTCATTAAAGTTTGTTTAATGAAGAATTATCTTTAACCTGATGCTACAGTTGTAGAAATTATCTGTGGATATAATAATGGTTTTAATGCTTTGAATGTAAAAAAAACTAGGAAAATCTTCCATTTTTGGACAACTTAAACCCACAAAGGCCAAGGGCCGCTTGTCAAGAAGTAGGGAAATTGTGAGAATTTTTTATCTCCCAAAAACTACAAATACTACACTCTAGGTAATATTCTCAGAATATTCAAGGATTTTCCAACCAGGCTGTTAATTAAAATTGCCTTAATCTGATAAATATTTGTGGGAATTAGGCACTTCAGCTGGAGTTCAAGCACCTGTGACTTAAAACTAATGAGTGCCATTTTAAGAGGGCCCTATTTTCTTTACTTTAACCACTTAAGGAGCAGGTTTCTTAAAATTGATCTGTTTAAAAATGTAAATAAACATTAAATCAAACTGAATCTTTAAATATATAAAATTTAGGAAAAAATATTAATTTTGGATTTAATTCCAGCAAAAAGGATTTTAAAAAAGGTGGTGAAAACCCAGGAAAACTGATGCTTAAAGGTCACTTCAAGAACCTATAGGTTACTAAATAACCACTAGGATATTCAAACAGGTTATTAACATGTGATTTGGTAGAAAAAGAATGTCTTAAAGAAGTTGGGTCTTCTTTAAGTTGAAAATTAAAAGTAGCAAAGGTTCATTACACAAAAAATCTCATAAGCAAATAGTTTAACAATTAGAGAACAACATCTTGATGTAAAACATGAACAGCTGGTAGACTTCACCATGTGTAGTAACATTAAAAGACCCTAGAAAAACCCTAATAAAGTAATGCACTTGTATTTTTTTAGTACATTTGCAGTCTTACTGAGCAAAACGCTTCAGATGACATTTTAACTAAACACACATATAAGCATTTTCTCAGCTTCACATTCACGGCCAATTCAGAATCAGCAACGTCTCTAACGAGCATGTGTCAGACTAACAGGAGGAAACCTTATGTAGGCACAGGGAGCGCCTGCACTCATAAGAGCACCAACAAGGGTTTGAATCAGGAACCATCTTGTTGTCAGGTGACAGCACTGACCAATGCACACCACTGTATTGAAACAAAAAGACAACCCAAAAACAAAAATGAGGCAACACACCATGCCACTGTTGTAGCTTTTTCTGAAATGTGTTTCTGGCGTCAAAATAAAAACGGATATTTCTCATAAGCAGTTTGCGTCGTCTTTGCACATTTATTTTCATTACATACAAAATTAAAAGATTAACTGCATTCTGTGTTTGTGAACTTTTTGCAGACTGGGCTGTAGGGCTTTCTTTGACATCAGCTGTATATTTTGCTACATCAGTTGTACTTTCACAAAGATTACACATTACAGATTTTACCTGTGGTACGACTAATGTATGACTAAATTCAGCTGACCATGCTGCCTTTGGTGGGATCTGATGTAACCGCTTTGGTTGTTTTTCCCCCTGCAGCTTCTTCTGTTAGGATCCTATAAAGCAAACAGAAACTGGACAAGAATAGATGATAGAGAAACAGAAGGTCTGAAGATGGATGAGGTGAGGCAATTTCCTGGCATAAACAGTGAGATTTCTTTCATTATGCCTTTGTTTGTTTATTTGGATTACAGTGTGGTTTGCTGCAACCACAGTCAGGTTGATTGCAGTTGTTGCGTGGTGGGCTGTTATTTACATCTGTGGAGCAATTTTTACTAACCTATGAAATGCCACAACATGACATCCTCTGATTCCTCTGTCTTTTTCTCAACCCTGTAGACCATGCAGGAAAAGCCCTCACATGCACAGCAGCAGCCACCACTCCCCTGCATGTTTCTGGCTACCACACACCTAATCAGTCCTGATTAGATGCACTGTGAGGGACGAGGAAGCCAGAAGTTTCCTTTGAGAAGTTCTGATGACAGGACAGAAGAAAGCAGTGGGCTCCCTTAAATAAAGCCTTCATCAGGCTCTGGGAAGAAACATGTGGCTCTGTTTATGGCAGGGTATACCAGTGTTCTGCTCTCCAACTGATCATGCAGTGTCATCTTGATTTACCTCCTTCATTTAGCACGCTTTACTTCACAGCTATTACTTTAACACCGTCAGCTTCATATAGACACACTCTCAAGCTCCTCTGTAAGTACACATGCACCTCTAAACTTAACATATTGTGGCAACCACTCACACACCCATCTACACAAACCAAAGAGATCCAAAATCAGCATCAGCAAGCACAATAGCAATTAGTAAGGGGGACAATTTGTTCACATCTGGAGTGGATTTGCTTGCCACCAGAATACCCAGCAATCTCTTCTTTCAGGGTCTGACACAGTGGGAAATGACTATGTGTGTTTTTATGTGTTTTGTTTAAAACAGATGGGCGGTTTACATTAGTGGGGATGGGTGATAAACAGCTTAGGAGGGATGGCGGGGAACCACCAGGACATCATTGTCCCATCCAGCTACACAGAAATGGCTGAGCATGATTTTCTCACCCAGTTTTGTTTGAGGTGAGCATTTTTATTAATTATAATTGCATACTTTATTAAGGTAGTATGCTTTAATGAGCTTGGGTCTCGGGGTGTAGTTAAATTGAGCTTTTTTGATTTATATTAAAGAAGAACTTAACTGGAAAAAGTAGCCCTTTTTTACTGATGTTTTAGACTTAGTATGCTTCTCACAAGTATGCTTAAAAATCAATGAAATGAGAGCTCCAATTTTACAACATTGGTTTCCGACTGAAAGCTAGACAGAGACGATACATCTGTATGATGTAACCACTGAGCATCTGGTGTGTGATAATTTCTGGGCAGCACAGAGCAGAAGTTCTCTGCGATGAGGTGGGGTGTCAAGTCACAGAGAGCAAACATCAGAGTTCTGCAGGAGGTTGATAAGGTAGATGGGTGGAGCTGCAGAGCTGTCCAGTTACACAGTCATCAGTTACATCATGAAGGCACCCTGCCCCAAAAATTATTTTAAAAAAGAGTTTTAAATTAATAGTTAATGAAAATACTCAGTCATGAAATGATTTATTTTTTTTGCTTTATATGCCAAAACAGGACAAAAACAACACTTATTGAACAGAATAAGTGTATCTGATAATGTGCTTGAGGGAGTGTTTGTAGGTGTGCACAGTTTTAGTAAGCCCAGAGGTAAAAATTTGTGAAAGAGAATGAAAAAATAAGAAAGGCAAGATGAATAACTATATAAATAAAGCCAATAATAATGAAATAAGAAGAAATGAATAGTAGAAAGATACTGTGAAGTTTTGTCAGTCTTCCAAGTCACTGCACCTATAAATAAAAGTCTGTTTCACATAGTAACATGTTGAAATAAGCACTGTGAGAAACTCTGAGGGAAAGTGTTTATATTTACTACACTGTTAAAAATGAAGTAATGTAAATAATGTTATATTTATGTAATAATTATTGTATGAATTAAATATTGTCACTTCTGGCGTACCCTGTACATTTGTCAGTATTCTTGGCAATACTGAGAATCAAGTAGTTTTGGTGCATAACTTAATCAAACAGGAAGTGAAAGGAACATACTGCATATCCAGGTTCAAAGGTTTGCAAGTCAGAGCACCTGCCTACACATTTGCTGTTTAAAAGCACAGTAATGTAAGTATCAGTTATAAGTTTACAAAACCGGTACAAAAAACATTCTGAATTATTTAAAAGGTTTTAGAATCACTTGTAGCTTTATCCAGATGTTCAGATGGCTTAGCTTAATTAGTTTAATTATCTACTTACCTTTCATTAATGTCCGTCATTGTGGGAACAATCAAAGTCTTATGTTACAGTCTTCATGTATGCCACTCAGACACACTAGGGCAAATGGGATATTTGTGTTTAAACAGAAAAATAAAGTTTATTAATCTATCTCCCTCTCTCTCTCCCCCTCTCTCTCTCTCTCTCTCTCTCTCTCTCTCTCTCTCTCTCTCTATATATATATATATATATATATATATATATATATATATATATATATATATGCTACTGTGCTACTATAACCACTATAGTAGCGCAGTACTATTACCCTATTACTACTTTTTTAGTTTTTTAGTGTTTTAGTTCAGCTTCATTTGAAGCGGGGCTTTTAGCATTTACAGTTTTAAAGGTTTAAAATATATTGTTTCAAATGTTGATTTTTGTTTAGTTGTTATTAGTTTCATGATTAACTGTGTCAGCGCTTGTTATGACAGTAGTGGTATTTTTAAGCCTTTATGACGTAAAGTACAGACACGTCTCAAACATGCACTAAAGCCTTCTGTTGTGTTAACAAATTCAATCAAACTGACAGATATTTCTCATGTGTTTTAATTTTACTTTAATTTGCTTTCAAATCTAACCTTTTCACTAGTCTAAACCTTTCTAGTGCATTCAGTTTTTATCCATGTCAGTAAATTATTATTAGCATGTATTACTAACATTTTCTAGAGGTAGATATTGCATTTTTGTTTGTTTTGGCATCTCCACGTTTAAATTTAAGTAAATCTTTCAAGTGAGAAATATTTCTTACCATTAATAGCTTTAATGCTGCAAACTTTAGAATAGACTTTAAAGAGATAGTTTGGCTTTTTCCAATTTCATTAATAAGATAAATCTCCTAACATCAGTTTTGATACTTTGTGTGTTGCTTTTGTTACATTCAGTCTATGTGTAGCTACAGCAGATTACTGAGAGGAACCAACAGACCAAAATAAAATAAGATAAAACACACACAAAGCTTAACATCCCTAAATACAAGAAAACCTTGAAGGTGAAACAGGTTTCTCTTAATTTTTTTCTATATCACTAAAGCAAACTGCTTCTAATAGATAGACAGCAGCTGCAAACTAAAGAAAATCAACAGTAAACAGTTATTAAATTTGACCCATTTTCTACTACTTTTAAATTTAAATAAATCTTGAAAACCAGAATGAGATCGTAGGTGAAGTCAAAAGTAAAACTAAATATGAAAATCTGGTTAAAATGCAGGTAAGTTAAGTTAAAAAAAAAATGGGTTTTTTTAATCAGAGGTTTGGAGCAATCTTTAATACTTGAAATGACACTTAAAAGTTAAATCTTTATAATCAAAATTACTTTAAAATTACTTTAAAATTACTTTAAAATTATTTTTAAAATACTTTAAAAATACTTGGTTTCCAGAACTTGTCAGGCTTGCAGTTTTCACAGCAGACAAGTCCTCTTACAGCATGGATTTCATTGTTTTTTCCAAGTAATTTTTCTTGTCTTGAGCAACATTGGAGTAGTCCATCACAGTAAAATTTCTCTCAGCTTGCTGATACTAAGCTCTCTTGTAGCATCACCTGCAGGATTTCCATTTCCTCTATAATAGTTCCACTGTGTAGGTTCAGTTAAACTCTTTTCCACATCCCCTGTTTAGTCGAACTCTATATCTTCTCCAAAGTTTAACTTGGTCTCTTCTATGTCAAGGTGTGTCAAGATATATTTACTATGTCTAGCTACAATAAGGGCACCTAGCCATTCCAGGCTGAGTAGGGTAAAGTTTTTTAGGTGCATCTGTTGTTTTAAATGTTTTCCAAGTTCATTACCAGCTTTGCTTAATGCCTTTATCGCAGAGGAATGGGTTGGAAAAACTCTTTCTCAGGTTTAGGCATTAACCTTTGCATCTTAAAACTCACTGAAGAAAGAAAATAGGAGGACTGTTTCTCTTCTGTTTGTTCACAGAGTATTCACCAGGACAAAAAACATACCCCAGATAGTTCATGGACAACTGGTGTGTGTAACGCGATGCCTTTGAGGAGGTGTGTTTTTTTTTCTTCACCTCCATAGTTACAACATGGAATTTTATTATATTTAAAAACATATAAAAAAAAACAAAAAAGCTTTTGTTATTGACGCTCTTTTCTTCTACGCAGACAAATTTGTCAGAAAAACCTGTTTAACATGTGACAGCTCTGCATGCTAGATCTGTAAAATGACAGCACACCATACAGATTTCAGCTGAACTGAAAGCTGGGTTGTCAGGAACAACACAGAAAGGTCAACAGGAGGCGGGTTGTTTTGAGGTTGACTACCTTATTTCCCTCTTGTGAAAGGCCACAAACAGTGTCAGGCCTACTCTGCAGCAGCAGAGAATATGAAAGAAGTTAAAAACATAGCAGACAAATGGGGAAACATAAGTGGCATGTATGCATGTGTAGATGTTCTAATACTGAATACTACTAACTGAAAGCTTATTCCTCTGCAGCTTGAAGAGTCGAAAAAGGAAATGAAACTGATAAAACCTTGGATAGTGAGGAAGAGCTGCACAAAAACTAAAATGCAAAAAAAGTTAGGTGAACATTTTTATGTTTGTTTGATTGTTGTGATCCTGTCACCTCAAGGAAGTTTCACGCTCTCTCTCCCTGTCTCACCAACTTTTGGTCTTTTTCTCAAACTCCGGCAGTGAGTTGTGGTTCTTTGTATTGTTATCTTCGCTGTCATCTGTAACAATGAGAAACAGTGTGTGTTCGAGGGATGGGGGAGGAGCAGACATCAAGAACGACACAGGAAAAGAGGGAAAGAGCAGCCAGCTGTTGAGCATCAGAGAAAAGAAAAACGAGAGTGATTGAGTACAAAGAGAGAATCGTTAGAACGGGTTGGCTAACCTGGAGGATGCAAAGGGATTAAAAAATCCCTCAAAGCCCAACTAGAAAACCTCAGAGTCCTTTTCGTGTGAAACTCACAAAAAAAAAGTTCTGGACTTTGGTTATAATTTAAAAAATATATAGTCTGTCTACTGTTTAAGCTGTTTTATGTAGATGTACATGTTTAGTTGTCCTTGGAGTAATTATAAAAAACAAACTATATGCAGATCATTCCAGTCGTGTCGCTCAGCTGCTTAGCTGTGCATAACAATCTCTTTATTGTGACATATTTAAGCAATTATCGGTTGATTCAGTCAAACAAGGCAGGCTGGCAGAGAATCATCTAAATAAAAGTAACAAAAGTTTGAGACCACACCCAGGCCACATGTTGTCATGCCTACCCAGTACACTGGGTCTGGGCATGTTGAGCACACATGTGAACCTCTAATGACGAACACATAATGACAACACTCTGGGAGTGCTGCCCCTTCTCCCATCTGAGTCTTTATCACTGGATGTAGCATTGATTGGCTCCATCTGATTTACACCTGGGAATCTCAGGCAAAGCAGCAAGGTCTAATGCAATTTTTCTTTTCTTATACTGTGAACTCTGTGTGACCCCCTTCTTTGTCAGTCTGCAGGAATGATCAGAAGAGAAGTAGCAAACGCTTATTGTATGCTTTAAACCCATGATTTTCTTCCTAACTCAAAATATGCGTTGTTCATTTTTAAAGGGTTAGTTCTACAGTTAGTGAATGCTATTCCTGTATAATTACTGTACATCCACTGTTTGCTTCAACCATGCACTGTATATAAAGATAATGTTTTGTCTATATAATCAGTGTTTTCAGCCAGCACTGCACTAACAGAATTTTGACTATATACGTTTGATCCAAAATCTGTTAAAACCAGACTATGACTTATAGACATTTTACATAAAAAACATTACAATATATACAATGTATAACTTTGATAGGGCACAGAACTGTAAATAAAATAGGAGGTTCTAAACAAACAGAGCCATTCTAGTTATTAAAAGCCACCACCCCCTCACCCAATGACCACCTTGTACACATTATGAATGAAAAATTCAGCTTTAGTCTCAAAGCATAATGTTTCCACCTCCATGCTCGAAAGTATGATATTCTTTGGGATTTGGCATTTCTTTTCTTCACATCAGGTCAAGTTGATGCAAAAAATGGATTTTGGCTTAATGTGATTACAGCACTTTTTCCCAAGCCTGGTTTTGTTTGGCACACTCAAAAATTCATTTATTGTTTGAAGAACAAACCTGTGGAGAATAAGGCAATATTTATGAAGCCCTCTACCGCAACAATGAGCAGACAATTTACAGTTGTGTAAATAAATGCTTTTAGGTGCATCAGCTGTGGCTAACAGCAGGTTAGGAGCTAGAGGTACTGTTTTTCTCATGGACAATTGCAAAACGTAAATTAACACTTTTTGTTTAACACATGGTTAAAAAGTGATACAACTTCTCAGATATTCATTTTGTGAATATGGCTGATGTCTCAGTTTAGATTAAAATGGGCTACACTTCACCCTGATGAAAATAAATCATGTATTATTCAAGCATCATTTTGTATTTGCATTTTCTGCATATAAGAAGGTTTAGAATGTAACTGCAATGTTATTTCCTGTATTCCCTCAAAATCTCAGTTAGCTGCTAGCTTTAAGCAAAAGAGTCCTGTATGAACACAGTTGGATTTTTTAAGTTTTGGATCTTCAGTTTCCTCTTCTTAGCTGATAGGAGTGGCACCAGGTGTGATCTTTTGCCACTGTAGCCCATCTGCTTCAAGGTGTGTTCAGAGATAATCTTCTGCTTACCTTGATTGAAGCAAATGGTTATTTCTCTTTCTCAGGGAGAAAGAATGAAAGAAAGAGAGGGAGAGAAAGAAAACCAGAGGGGAGAAGAGACGGTGAGAAAGGGGGGAAGAAAGAAAGAAAAACAAACAAAACACCTTGATCACCTGTATGGAGAAAAAAAACAGAAGAGAAAGCAAACAAAAAAAGAGCAACATAATAAAAACAGCACCATCACAATAAACTAGCTAGCAGTAGATAACAGTAGATACTAAATATTAAACGATATTGTGCAGCATGCAAGATAGACAGCGCACAATGTGCTTTGAGCCAGCAGCCAAGAAAGGTGTAGTCCGCGTCTGTGAACACCGTGTGTACACCTGTGTGCACACCTGTGTGGATCAGCATGTTTGTATTACAAAGGTTTCTCCATGTAACGATCTGCTAGGGAGTGTGGGGAGCCATAGTCCCGTCCCCCAGGGCATGAAGAAGGTATGGAGGAGATCCAGGCCCCAGATATCCAGAGGCCCCAGAGTACGAGGACCCGAGGAGGACCACCAAAAGGGGGGGAACAGTGCCACCCTCCTAGGAAGAGCTGAGTAGAGCCCCAAACGAGAGGTCACCCAGCAGCTACGGAGCAGAGGCCAGAGGGGGTTGCAGTGGCGCGCCCGCGGGCTCTGCCGGCAGCCAGCTGTGTCAGAGAGGACTGAGTTTCAGGCCCAGAGGCCTGAGGGCATCCCATACCCCGGAAGGGGCCCAGCCGGACCACAGGCGCCAGGCCCCGCCAATCAGCCACCAGGAGTGAGCCAGTACATACATGAGCGCCCAGCCCCAGTCGTCAAGGACCACCAACACACCAATGTCTGAGGGCATCAGCCACCGGCAGGGAGTGTGGTGAGGGGAGATAGGGCTCCGTACTTTGGAGGGCCTGAGCAAATGGTTATTTCAGCTACTGCTGCCTTCCTACCAGCTCAAGGCACTCTGGCCATTATGGGTCAGAGTAGAAGGCATTTTTAACCCAGAAAACTGCCACTCACTGGATATTTTCTGTTTTTCCACACCATTCTCTGAGGTGATTTTTGTAAAAATCCCAGCAGATCAGCAGTTTCTCATATACTTCGACCACGCTGTCTACCACCAACAACTATGCCAACCAAACAGTTTTGTCTTCATCCTTTTCAAACACGACAAACATTTTGTTCATATTCACTGCAACATCTTAGTTATTCCAAATTTTAGATAAAACAGTTTTGGTAATAAAACTACCAAATCAAATGTGGAGAGCTAACTGCTGTGGCAAACCCTTGTGCAACTGAAAGGATCTTCTATTTGGTTCAGATTTGAGTCATTTTACTTTTTTTAATCAGTTTGAAGTTTGGACTGTTTTGTGAAGATGCTGCTTTGGGTGTTCGGTTGATGGTAAATGGACTGGTTCTTATATAGCGCTTTTCTACTCATCTGAGCATTCAAAGCGCTTTACACAACTTGTGCATTCACCCATTCAGACCCATTCGCACAAGCACATCTTTCTAAGTGCTTCATAGCTAACATTCACACTTGATGGATGCATCGGAGAGTAATTTTTGGTTAGTATCTTGCCCAAGTAGACTAGGGAATCGAACCACCAACCTTCCGATCAGTGGATGACCTGATACCACCTAGTGGATACCACCTAGCTCAGGTGGTAGAGCAGGTTTTTTGATCTTTAAAAACTAAATGTGAAGACAATCACCAATTCATAAAGATTCACCAATTCATAAAGAAAATAATAGTTAGATGCAATAATGTACAAAATTGGCTCTATTGCTTATGTTTAAATGGGTTCTACTGTTGCTTATTTAGTAAGTAAGAGTTAATTCTTTAGAACCTGGGCGCCAAACATAAGGAATGGGGGCCAGAATCAGCTTGGCCCCCATTTCCAAAGAAATCCCACCCCTCCCTTTCCAAAGTAATTAAGTAATAGATAAACAATAATAATTAAAACACAGGTAAGTTCCTGTTTTTTTCACAGAAATTTTTATTTTTTACAATGAAAAAAATACATTTTCTGTTAATTATGGTGAATTACATCTGGGCAGCATTTCTGCATCATACAGGAAAACTGAGATGTATTGTTGAAATCCCTTTCCTTATACTAAATGGGGTTAAATATGTAGTTAAACATCTTTAATCTGACAAAAAGTTTCACTGCTTCAAATCCCTAAAATGTCAAACTGCGAGGAATAGCTACCTGATATTTTATGATCTTCGTATTTCTTTTCTACTTGGATATACACCCACTTTGTTCGATAAAGACCAAAGATTTTACCGGGAGTGCACTTTAGCACCAGTGCAGTAGGTGGCAGCAAAGTTTGAGTTGAACTCTTGAAAGAAACCCAAGGAATTGTGGGATGTGACATGAAGCACAATGGCGGTTAAACAACAGAACATTGACGGTCTTTCACTAAAATGTTTATTCTTATCACTTCTACTCCAAACTTGTCGAACCTTTGCCGAAGAGCTGCAGTGGGATGCGAATGGCTACGTTTTGTACTGCCCGTGCATGGGTAAATCATTCTTTGTAGCTACATGCGCTCATTCTGCCGGAGTAACACAGTTAGCGAGTTCAAAAGTTTTTCATGCCCATGTATGAGTTTACAGAGCCAGGAGCTGTCCCAGGAGGTGCTTGTTATTTCGGAGGTAGTGTTTTTACAGTGAAGCTGAGTAGAGAGGACCTTATAAAAATAAATGCTGAACTTGGAGAACATTTGAGCAGCTAAAATATATGTCTTTGTATGCTCAGACAGGAGGGGCGCTTTCATCCCTTAGAGCTAATGAAGTAAGAAATACTAATCATTCCTACTACTAATGAAGTAAGAAATACTTACTTAAATCAAGGACATTGCAAAAATCAACAGAAGAGCTATACGCAAAAACACAAGTTGGCATCTCCGTAAAATTTGTCAGCTGATTATGCATGATCTGTTCTAAAATTAGTTTTCTACTACACGCTTCCCTTCCATTAATGCACTTACGAGACAGCGATGCCGTGCCTGCTGTTGCTTACCAACAATAAGATTTAGTATATATATATATATATATATATATATATATATACTCATAACAGCGGCTTTCAGACATTTTCGTAGTTTTCCTAGCTTTTGGCCATCCATTGCAATGAAATGACTATAATGTAGTTGTGTTTTCATGCCTCGTTAACTTGTTTAAACAACGAACTTCTTTGTAGTAAATGTATGTCACACATGCCATGTGAAGGAGCACAAAGTTTACACTGATAGATAAGTGCAACTTTATGCACATTATGCATGTTATTCAGGTCGCTTTGGAAACCAGGCTGACCACTTCCTAGGATCTCTGGCCTTTGCAAAGATGTTGAACCGAACCCTGGCAGTCCCTCCCTGGATAGTGTACCGCCATCACACACACCCCTACACCAATGTAAGTCCAGGCAGCAAGGTGAGAGCAAAGCTGTTGTTAAGTGTACTGTGCGGTGTACTTTTAGTATCCCTTTGGGAAGTATCAGAGGTACTGGTCACACGCTGTATATCAGAACAAATGACATAAAGCTATTTTTCACACATGCACTGCAGCCCTAAGCTTTAGTAGCAGGTACTTGTCAAAAATGTACATAAATAGCTAGAGCATATCTGTCTAACACAAATGTGATTTTGTTAAAGCTATTACACACCAAGTCTGAAGGTGGCTGTGTTGTTTTATTCCACTCTTTTGTATTCTGTTCAGGTCCATGTTCCCTACAGCGAGTTCTTCGTGCTGGAGGCTTTGTCTGCCTACCACCGTGTGATCAGCTTGGAGACTTCATGGAGAAGCTAGCCCCAAATACTGGCCTTCAGGACAAAGGAATGCCTACTGCTTTGAGACGGCAGCCCATCGGAGTAAGGACAAGAAGTCATGCCCGATGAAGGTGAATTAGAATCTAAAAGAAACCTTATCTGGCTTAATGTGATTAGCCACAGGTGAAATGCTGCCCTCTGGCGGTCCACAGACAGTCCACAGATTATATATTGTATATTGATCAGAAGCTCCTGTTTGAACACTCTAATATGGCCAGATGATCCCGATTTATTTTTTCAGGATGGGAACCCATTTGGGCCATTCTGGGACTATGCCGGTGTGGACTTTGACAAGTCTGTCTTATTTGGTGGGATTTCCTTCAGTGCCTATCACCAACCTCAGTGGATGAAGAAGTGAGTACATGTCGGTGCAGGTATACACAGAATTATTAAAGGTGACATAAAACATTAAAAAACCTACCTCATTCACTATTCCACTTCCTGACTACTGTTTCATGCTCTTGGGTTAGGTTTCCTCCCTTTGAGCACCCTGTCCTGGCCATGCCTGGGGCTCCGGCTCAGTTTCCAGTGATAGAAGAGCATGTGGGCCTGCAGCGCTATATAGTTTGGTCAGACAAGATGGTGAAGGAGGGAGAAGAGCACATTGCCACCTTGCTAACCAGGCCATATGTTGGCATCCATCTGAGGATTGGCATAGACTGGGTGAGATAAGCTTGACAAGCCTGGACACAGAGGGTTTTATTCACATGCTCTCTTATGTGCAGCCCCTCAGTCTGAAAAAGTGAGTTGTTTTAGCTCCTTTTCCTTCAGAGCCACAGATCTCTTAATTGGCTAGCACTTGCAAACAGAAGGTTGGGTGGGCTTCTGGGTGAATTCATGTGCTGCATCACAGACATACCTGTGATGGTCCAAGTGTCTCTGCACAGTCTGTTTTTCATGAGAGAGCTAAATTGGCCATAGGTATGAATGTCAGTGTGAATGGTTATCCGTTTAAGTCCCAATCTGGGTTTGTTCATAGCAGTAAATGAATATTCATTCAGTGCATCACTGAGGCTCAATTCAATTCAATTTTATTTATATAGCACCAAATCACAACAACAGTCGCCTCAAGGCGCTTTATATTGTACAGTAGATTCAACAATAATAGATACAGAGAAAAACCCAACAGTCACATGACCCCCTATGAGCAAGCACTTTGGTGACAGTGGGAAGGAAAAACTCCCTTTTAACAGGAAGAAACCTCCAGCAGAACCAGGCTCAGGGAGGGGCGGGGCCATCTGCTGCGACTGGTTGGGGTGAGAGAAGGAAGGCAAGGCTCAGTGATGACTGACTAAAATCTACTGACAACCAATGTTCCCTCTAGTTGTTTAGGAGGGGGGGGAAGTTTGAGGAGTGACGGCGGTGTTTAGCGCAAATCTTGTGTAGTTAGTGTGTAATGTAGTCAATAGTTTTGTTGTGTGTGTCAGAACAATGAGGTGTTACAGGAGTGATACATCTCCTATTGTCAGGCCTGCAGGTATCAGGCTGTTGTTCTCCTTTATCTCATAGTGGACAGAAATTATTTTTTGGAGTGGCACAAATAATTTGTGTGGCATCAAATTTGATGCAGAACAGCTGATTATTCTGTAAATAGTTTGAAATGTTTATTTTTAAAAAATGCTTTGGCTGTATTTTTAGGTAAACAGCTGCAAAAAACTTTGTTTGCATAACTCAGTTACTTTTTTGAAGAAGTAACTATATAATTAATTGCCCAACATTGGTCATTATATACTGTATTTTGCAGACAGAGAGTTACAGGACTCTGTCCCAGATGCCCAGTCTCCCAGACTCATACTCATAATACAAGTCAGAGCTTTATTAAAAAGAAAGAAAGAAAGAAAGTTGTGTTTTCCAAATTGGAGTTCAAGTTATTTTTACTTAACATACTACACAGGTCACGAACAAGATTTTAATTTTCATTGTAAGTGGGCTAAAGCAGTTAATTAAAAGTAATCTAACATAAATGTAAATGCTGTAATTTGATTATTTTAATAAACCATGTAACTTGGATGGATTCGATACTGGCGTGACAACAGTGCACACGTCTGCTGTTGGTCACAGTGGTCCAAGGGACCGCTCAGGGAGTTTGTGTGTTCGCTCAGACACATCAAAAATTATAGGGAACATTGCTGACAACAGAGGAGGAGCAAGCCCATAAAAGAAACTATGCGGAAATGAAACAAGGACACAAATTAGGTCGATAAATGAAATATTTGTATTCATTTTTTCCTCCTTTGGCTCATTGTATCCATATATTGTGAGGGAACAGTCAAACCTTATAGTCTGTACAGTTTACAATCTAACTTCTTAATCTTTGTCTCCTTTTCTAGCAAAATGCCTGCAAACTGCTGAAGAATGGCGATGCAGGACCTCATTTCATGGCCTCCCCTCAGTGCGTCGGGTATAACCGTCAAAAAGCCCTGCCCCTCACTATGACCATGTGTCTCCCTGACCTAACTGAGATTCGTGGGGCTGTCAAGCTGTGGGTAAAGAAGACCAACGCCCGTTCTGTCTACATTGCCACAGACTCTGAATCGCACAGTCAGGACATTGAAAAGCTCTTCAAAGGCAAGGTGGGTTCTTGTGTGAAGAATTCATAAGTCTGTCATAAGCTTGTTTTGGCATCTTTGTCCTTAATGCTAACTTGAGGGGCTGGGAGGTTTGTGAGAACTTAAGAACCTTTCAAACTCTTTACAGAGTCACTAAAAATAATCTGGCTGGCTGTGAGCCCAGAAGCTTCACCCACATGCCGTTTATGAGAGGCAGCCAGTTAGAAAATGTTGGTTTAAAGGGAGGAGCTAATTTCATACTCCATTTACCTTAGAAGTCAGATAATCAGACCCCAGCTTCAGTATCTCACAGCTGATTACGTTCATGCCACCATCTTGGATTGTGAAGTCGGGGTTGGTGTGGCTGCTGAGGTGGTGTTCCAGTTGTTAATTCAGACTGGGGAGTCTGGATATTCTGACTTCAAATGGAACGCATCATAAAGCTACTAATTTTTTTACATATGTAATCTATAGGACGATAAAATATTTGAAAGCTGCATGTGAATCTTACTCCATTATACTTCAATTTTGTATTTTTCTTTTTTGTAGTAGAGACATTTCCACCATAAAGTGATACATAAAAGCTATAATTTTGTACCTCTAAGAGGAGGAATTCCAGACATGAATGCAGTCAAACTTGGTTATTGTCATGTACAGACAATGTAAATTGTAAAGTGCTGAGAGTCAGATACGTTTCACATACAAAAGCTTTCCTTGCTTTAAGACCCAAAGATCTGGAGCGAGACCTGAAGGAAAGCCTGGCTAATTTGTGGTTTCCACTGTGACCTCTGCAGGTGAAAGTGGTGAGTCTTCAGCCAGACTTTGCCCAGATGGACTTGTACATCTTAGGCCAGTCTGACCACTTCATTGGCAACTGCGTTTCCTCCTTCTCTGCCTTTGTGAAGAGAGAGCGGGACGTCCGCAAGCCTTCCCTCCTCCTTCTTCGGTATGGACCAAGCCGGGGAAATCAAATGCCAAAGAAGAGCTCTGAGTGTCAGGCGTTCGTCCTCTGAACACTGATTCTAATTACATGTCATGAGGAGGCGAGAGAGTGTTCAAATGTCACACAATGGTTCACAATGTGTCCAGTAAGATTATAAATTAAGGCTACACGCATGTCTACTTTCAGAATGGGTTATGTGTGTTAAAACATGGAGAGTGCTGCTATCAGGAAACACTATTTAAATAAACGCTATTATAATTCAAATACAGTTTTTTAGGGAGTAAAAAACTGTTAAATTAGCAGATGTTTTAACAGTGTTTATCAGTCAGCCACACATTCACTCTGAGCTGTTTGTGGTACACAAGTGGAACCTATACTGCAATGAGGAGGCATAAATGTATACTGTAAGGACTGTCTGAAATACCAGTTTTTAGGCTCTGCATCTATGGGATAATCAACAGAATGTTCAGGGTTTCAACCAACAGGGAGAGGGTTGGCAGCTGAACATGGCTTAAAAGTATAAGCAGAACCCCCTCCCCATTTTTACATTTAGTCAGAAAAAAGTTATTAGACAGCAAGCATCAAGTGCTCTAATGTCTTTGTTCCCTCTCATGTTTGTGCATCAACTTTTTTTGGTTTCCCATACTGAAGCCAGTTTTCCTTTCCTGAGGAAAACACACCACTTCCCTAACATTTCCTTTAGGTACTGCCTTCAACAAACTGTAAAAGAGTGAATGCACACTCAGCAGTGATGCTCTGCTGCTCTTTCCTTCCTCTATAACCTCCGTAACATGGAGATCACAGTAACTGAGCCTGCTGTATATACCAGTTTGAGAGAGGGGAAGAGGAGACATTACCTCTCAGTTTAAAGGTCTCAGGACCAAAATCTATATGTGAACACCTGCACTGAAAGTTGTAATTTTGTTGATGTTTAAGGGAATTTAGATGTGCATACATGTGACGATGTATGTTAAACTGGTAAACGCAATGATTTTGAAGTCAAATGTTTTTCATGATGTCTTTTTTTAAATCAATAAAGTCATGCACCCTTTTTTCTGAAGGACCAGCAGCCTGTTTACTTCCCTCTGGAAGCTTAGCTTTGAATCAGTTTGTCAAATCAGTGAACAGGCTAAGCATGTGGGGCCTTTATAAGTATTTTTCATAATGTGAGCTTGGATATTTTTTTATTCACAGCTGAATAAAGTTAATTTTAAGTTGTATTCTTTAGTGTAATATACTATGCTTTCACATAATTACAAAATATATCTTAACTATATCCTACTTGCACCATTAAGTTCAGTTTTAATTATATTGCACCAATTCACAAAAAGTCACATTGTGGTGTTTTAGGGTAACAATAATATTAAGAAGAATCCCCAATAATCAGAAGATGCCCAATATACAAGCACTTGGTGACAGTAGGAAGGACAAACTCAATTTTAACAGGAAGGAAATTCAAGCAGAACCAGGCTCAGAGAGGAAATCTACCACAATTGGCTGGTGGCAGAGAGACACTGGTGGAGAAATGGCACACTATGGGATAGACAGCTAGAGTTTAATGATTACTATTAGTTAAATGGATTATATGTCAAACTCTGAACACTGATTTGCAAATTATGGAATTTTTAGTAAAGAGGTAGGAATAAGTAAGTGTAAACTTCATTCTACTCCATCTATTGAGTATAGATGGATGTAGAGATATTCATGATAACTTCACGTCTTCGTGTGTTTGCAAAGTTTTTCTTTTTCTTGTTATTTTAGCTATATTTACATATTAGAAATAAACTCTGTTTTATTTTACTCTAATAGTGGCGTATAAACAGAGAAAGTGAATGAAATGGACAGCAGCCTGCAGCACAACCAAGATAGTTTTGTTTGTTGTTTTCCCAAAAATAATGGGACAGCAGACAGCTGTATCATGTTAAGAAAATTAAAGACTTGGTGGCATTTATTTCCTGGTTTGTCCGTAGCAAATCTATGACACAGCTATTCGTCCGTCAGCGTTAATCCGAAACACTGGCTTTGTTGAAGAGGTGCGCTGGCATACAGTGGCAACTATGTTAAAGCCGTTTGCAAGTATTAAGATTATATGGTTAAAATGAGCAATACATTTTAGAAATTAACCCACAGCGATGTGTTGGATATATTATTTAATAATTTCCACGACATTATGATTTTATCTTCTGTTTATGAGCACGATTCGTAACTTGATAACGGATATGGCATAACAGACATATGTTAAGCTAAAACAGGATAACCTTTTCTTGAAAATGAACAGTTTTTGCAAAAATCTGAACTCGAATCTCTTCGTAAATCTAGTTTCTTTCAGTTTGGCTTTTTTTTTTTTTTTTTAGTTCTTTTGTTTTTTCCCGCAGTTTCCAAGAAGAGCACTCGGAAAGGCTGCTCCGTTTGTGCCACAAGTTCATTCAAGATTCTTTATTTGTCACATGCATAGTTGTACTAGAGTTTACTAGACTTTAGAGTACAACGTGCACTGAAATGAGATGTGTCCTGAAACGGCCCTCTGTGCATAAACAGCATATTATATACAGTAAATAGTTAATTATAAACATTAAGTATATTAAATAAAACAACCTGGAAATTTTACATTTAAAGTCTGAAAATGTACATTGTGCCAGTGGAATGTTAAAGTGTCTCGTGCATACATTACAACGTTCACGTTCCACGCAGTAACGCCAACGCTTGAACTCCGCCCCTGGGCCTCGTGATCAGTTTGAGTGTTCTTGAGTTAAAAGTGGCAAGTATGG
This sequence comes from Neolamprologus multifasciatus, assembly GCF_963576455.1. Lineage (NCBI taxonomy): Eukaryota > Metazoa > Chordata > Actinopteri > Cichliformes > Cichlidae > Neolamprologus > Neolamprologus multifasciatus. Next base: position 19,781,127 of record NC_140458.1, on the reverse strand, counting down.
CACGGATGTAAACAAGGTCACGGCCTTGACCCTTACAAAGCGGGACTTCCTGTAGTATAAAAGTGAGCTTTGCTTTCTTGCACCTGATCTAAGAGATCGGGTGCAGGTAGGTAACTGATTAGTTTTTTTAAAGCCACCATTAAATTCGCCATTTTGTGGTGCGCGTGCCCTGTATTCCTCCCTCGTTTCTTTTTGTCTGCCAGTTAGAGTTAGCTGGCATGCTAGCAATGGATAGCATGCCAGCTAATATTCAAGTGTTTGTGTAGACTGATTTTCTTTGAAGGTCCTACCCAATCAAACATAGCAAAACAACAGAAGTATTTTGCTAGGTGATGTCTGGCTATTTTATTGCTCTTTATGTAATTAGGATTTGGCACCACCTTCCAGCTGACTTTTTAAATGGCTCTGAGGAGATGTCGTGGAAAAGACACCCAGCACAACATTTAGTTAATTGTTTTCTGCATTGTTTGTTGGGAGCCAACGTCATTTGTACTGGTATTGAAGGCAGTTAGAGCTAGTCTTCTCCTGAACTATGTGTGTTTGAACTGAAGGGAGGGGGGATAAAAGAAGCCAGAACAAGAAACAAAGCTATTGGAAAGTGCTCTCCAGAACGTCTCACTTTTTAAGTTGTTAGGGCATCTCCTTCTCTGTAACCTGTCAAGCTCCTGCATCCATAAAACAGACATGGAAGTAAAAAGTGGCCCAGTAGTGCTGTGAAAGCAAGTTCCTCTGTGTTTTGATGTCGACACCTTTGATATTGCATGTCTGAGAAAATTTGAGTGTTGCTCACCTGGTTCAAGAGCAGCAGAAGGGAAGGAGTTTGAGAGAAACCGTTTACTGAAACATGTCTTCTGACAGTGGTGCCGACATAAGTGGGATGATGGCCTCCTCATCAAGTGCCAAGAAAAATAACAGAAAAAGTGCCATCAGAGAGCGCATATGTCTGACCAACTACATGGGATTCCTTAACCACGTGAGAAAACAGGTGGGTGTTTAAGAATACAAAAGCCTGTAGACTAATGCTGCCAAAAGGCACGACTGTGGTTGTTCCCGTCTTGGTTCTTGTGCTTTGTAGTACAAAGCAAGGTTGACGGGTTAGCGACGCATACTGATGTTAAGGTCAGAATTTTCTGTGTCACAAAAGTAACACAGGAAACTCTGATTTACCTGACTAAATAATTGGCGTCGCCACATTGGTAATCCCTGACTGGGGCTTTAGGTCAAACACAAGGAAAGTTTGACAAAGTTGAACTTGCTATCTAGTACACTTCTTTGATGACTGATTTTCTCCAGGGCAGCCTCTGTGATGTGACCCTTGTGGTTCAGGGAAAACGCCTTGCAGCACACAGAGCAGTGCTAGCTGCAGCCAGCCATGTCTTCAGACTTATGTTCACCAGTAAGGGTAACACAAAACTACACAAAAGAACACACATTAATACTCTACCTTGAGGCCTTACTACAAAACTGTCTCCAGAGAAACATCAGAGGAGCATCCCTTAGGTTTAGTAAAATAGAGAAAGAACCATGTGAGCCAAATTTTAAATATCTTGTAAAGACTAAAATTAAGTAACTGTGTGATGAGTTGAAACATAATGGTAAATCTACTCTGGTTTTGCTTGCCTTCCTTTTAATTCACAATATACATTTCATTTAATAAAATGGACTGCATTTGGCTTCAAAATGGTTTATTTCAACAAAGATGGCAAATTTCTGAAACGCGTATGGCTGTTGATGTAGTTCTGTTAATTGTTGTTAATTGTTTTATTTGTTTGTTTGATTTTCTTTTCACTTTCAGCCAGAATGAAGGAGTCTGTGTCTCCTGAGGTGGAGCTCAGGGGTGTTGAGCCTGAGGTCCTTGAGCTGTTGCTTGAATATATTTATACCTCACAGTAAGTGCGTTTAAAACAGGGCTATACTGTGAAGCAAGTTGAACCCAGTAAGGCTTTGTTTGTGTTAACTGGCTTGACAAAGCCTAAAACCACAGTCAGTGGTAATGGGTATCCCAATAGTAGCTAGCAGTTTTTTGGTTGGTTTTTTTTCTTTTAAGCCAGCTTTCTGCTTCAGACTCTGTGTGCACTCACATAAAATGGGATTTTGACGTGTCACGAGTCTTATTCTGCACAGAATAATCCCTACACTGCGTTCCAAATTATTATGCAAATTGTATTTAGTGTCATAAAGATTAGATATGATGTTTTTCAATTAAATGCATGGATGGCACTAGCTGTGTCCCAATTCAGGGTCTGCACGCTTGAAGTACGCACACTACGCGTACTACGTACGGTGCGTACTATAAGTACGAGAAGTGCGGAAGTGAGAGGCTTGTGAAATGGGATGGTCTAGCCTGCGTCGCGCTGTTCAGGTTGCCTAGCAACCATGATACTAACCGCGAGAAATGTTACATACAGCTTTGTGTGACAGAATGAAGGAGAAAAATGTTTTTTGTTCGTTCATTTTTGTCATGACATCACTTTGATTAGTTGAGTAGGCTGAGACCACAGGACTGTAAAACATGATTGTTGGGCTTCATTTCTGTACTGAACAGTTATTTTAAGATTAGTTGGTAAATAACAATTAGCTAATGTTGTTCATGAGACTAAAATCATGTCACTGTTGTAATGTAAATATAATAGGGATCTATCCATCCATCCACCCACCCAGGGATGATAAAAATTATTTGAACATTACCTAATAAGACTGATTCAGGACAGACAATTACTTATGTTAAACTTTCCTAGCAGTCCTTCACAAACAGGGAACAGTCTGTCTATTCTCTCCATCTGTCAGCTGCTGCTGGCTCTTCCTCCTCCTCTTTCTCACACACTGCTGAGTTTGTCCTGATGGATCATCAGGGGTGCAAAGCCTCACAGATGATGTGCAGCAGTGAGTCCCTCAGTCCGTCCTCACTCTGGACACTTGCAGTCGTCACACATGGAAATCAAATGTGTGATAAGCTGCAGGATTCAAACACAAGTGTAACTTATAAATACATGTTCATACTTTTATTACACAATCAGAGAGAAAGAAACAGAGAGAGAGTGCAGGACAGACAGGTGACAGTCTCAGCTGTATACACTGCTACAAACAGGAGGATTTAGTGTTTGTGTTATTACGACTGTAAACAAGAAGAGTTCCCAGATGGTACAGTGGACACATGTGTGACTCCTGTGATTAAAGCATCTTTCTTTCAGCTTAACGAGTGAACCGTCAGCTCGTTCAAATACATGTTAAAGTCCGTTTGGCTCGACACCACCGAACAGAGGCAGCAATATAACATAGCTAACATTAACAGTGCAGTGAATCCTGCTTGTGCCGTGATATTCAGGACTGCAAACCGAGCAGCATCACTGACTTCCAGCTTGTTGTTTTTGTGGATATGACTGACTTTAATTATCCACAAAATCATCAGATTATCTGTAGAATTAAGGTCGACTATTGAACGTGTATATTTTAAAGTAAAGGCTTTAAAACCAAGTTAACGCTGAAAGTACAAACATCGCTAATGTCACATAACTTTGCCGACATGTGGCCAACAGCAATGTTTTACTGTTCTTCATTATTAAACATTCGCACATAAATGACTGACATTATATTCAGTACTTACTTTTGACAGTTCACTCTTCGGCCGCTCCCTTCTGCTGTATTTTGTGGCAAAATTATCCACACCCACTGCCGCGCTGTGAATTGTGGGATATATGGGACCACGAAGCGTGCACCGGACCACGCTTGATATTTGGGGAAATCGACGGCGCATTCGGAGTATGCATTTGAAGTACACTTCGAATTGGGACAGCCGTCGTCGCGTGGCGGTGACGTGATCGCACTTGAAATGCGTACTTCAAGCGTGCAGACCCTGAATTGGGACACAGCCACTGTGTCTCAGTGCTCTTTGGATCACTAAAATCAATCTCTGACACCTGTGACTATTAGTTTACCAGGTGAGCCCAATTAAAGGAAAAACTACTAAAGAAGTATGTTCCACATTATTAAGCAGACCACCATTTTCAAGCTATATGGGAAAGAAAAAGGATCTCTCTTCTGCTGAAAAGTGTGAAATAGTGCAATGCTTGGCCATGGAATGAAAACCTTAGATATTTCAAAAGAACTTAAGTGTGATCATTGTACTGTGGCTGAGTCACAGCACACACGGGTTCATGCAGATAAAGGCTTAAGGAAGGTTTCTGCCAGACAAATGCATTGGATTAAGAGCAAGCTTTTTTTTTTTTATATATATATATTTTTTTTTATAAATGCTTGGCTCTAAACACATGCTGTAAATAAACGAATAGGAGAAAACATGGCATTTTTATTCACTTTTAAACCAGAAAGCCTTAACATAACTAGTGCATTAATCTTACTTTGCAGTACACTCATCATATGGCAATAAGCGATAGTTTTGTTTTCTTTTTTCATACTTTGTGTTTTGCCGTGTCCCAGAATCACAGTGGACAGTACTAATGCAGAGTCATTGCTGAATGTGGCCAACCAGTACCAGATTGAACCAGTGAAGATGATGTGTGCGAAGTTCATTTTTGGACAGATTGATGCAACAAACTGCCTGGGTAACAACAGAAACACAGACCTGCCATTGTGGATTTCTTTGAGTGATTCCTGTTCTGTGCTTTTGCAGGTATTTCAGTACTCGCAGACCGCATGAACTGTCCAGAGCTGAAGGCAGCAGCAGAGGAGTTTTCCTATCTCCACTTTACTGATGTCTGCAGACTGGATGAATTTCTAAATCTGGACATTGCACAGCTCACGCATCTACTGCACCAGGACAAACTCACTGTCTACTGTGAGACACAGGTACCACAGTGTCGACTAAAATTTTGTATTTAAAACAAAAAAAATGTAGCTAACTGAAATCAAACTAGACCTGAAATTTAAGTAAAAAAAATTAAAAAAAAAAAAAAAAAAAACGCTGTGGAAAGCCTTTGTTCCCACATGTTGCTCCATTCAGGTTTGTGATGCTGCAGTGCGCTGGCTAAAGTATAACATCCCAAGTAGACAACAGCATATTATGGATGTTTTGAGGTGCATTCGCCTATCTCTGGTCCCCAAAACCTTCCTGTCAGAAACTGTAAAGACTGAGCCGCTCTTCCAGGACAACCCACACTGTTTACAGATGATCACCCGTGAGTAGCAAAAATGAAATGAACTGCATCATTCAATGGAAGCAAAAAGTTTAAACTGATGAATTTCGGTAAAACTTGTTATACATGTACAACATAATATTGTGGCTAATTGAATTCCAGGGTTTTGCTGGAATATTTTCTGGGTTTTGTGTATATGTTGTTGCTCTAAATGGCCAGTATTGGTAATTTGGCTCGTCACGTGATACAGGCAAAGTTCAAATAGTTGCGATATTGCTTTCCACTGTGTAGATGGATATAGTCACTCATTCATTCACAAAAAAAACTCATCGTTTTTGCCTTAGGTGCGATGTGGGACCTTGGAGAGCTCAGCCAACCACGTCGCAAGAAGTACGACAACTGCATTGGTCTGTTTGATGGTAACCGCTGCTACTACTTTGACCCCAAGGTAACAACAAATATTTACCAATTCTAGCCACAGGGGCATCACTCCAGACTGTGTAATATCGTTTAGGTATGGGCTTGTTTAGCAGTTGCTTGATTTTTATTTACATTGCCACCTTAGGTAAATGTAGAGGAATGCCACTGATTACATATGAGCTACCTTTAACCTACTATAAGGAGGAAAAACTCTTAAAGTGACTTCCAGCTCAAGGCAGGCCAGCCATTTGTGGTGGAAGGTTAAGGGGAAATAAGATTGAGAAGATGAGCACGAAGCAACAAACGGTAAATGGGGCTAAATAGTGGTGCACATTAGTAGAATAACGATTTGGTTGATCTTCGGTGTTTGTTTTGTTGTTTTCTTTAAATAGTTCCATACAATAGCAGGTCTGTTCTAATCATTACACAAGTGTTGGTATTGCTTTCCATTCAGGATTACAGCTGGATGAGCATCAACTGCAAACTGTCAAAACGCCAGAATCCCACAGCTGTCCTCTGGAATAGGGTGGGCTCCATTTTAGGTGGCTCACACAGCTTTCACATCAAACACACAGACTTCTACAACATTCTGAGGAATAGATGCTCCAGGCCAGGGCCACCAACACCTCGTGAGAAGATGTCTGCGTGTGTTTTTGAGGGCAAGATCTTCACATCTGGAGGATCAGAAGCGGGTATGCATGGTGATATGTGTATCTCTTGAAGAGACTGTGGGCAGTAAATTGCTCTAGTTTTGCTATGAATGTAGTATAGCTAGTTATCAGTGGGGAAAGTTTCTAGCCATGTCTGCAAGCATATGTTTCTGATATTATGTAGTGTTTTTGCAGGTGGGTCAGCTGTGGACCTCTTTGAAAGTTATGACACAATGACAGAGTCATGGCAGGTCAACACCAGCATGCTAGTGTCCCGCTGCAGTCATGCCTCAGTGGAGGCCAATGGGCTCATTTATGTTTGTGGAGGAATGACTGGCAACAGTGTTTCTGGTAGAGTCCTCAGGAACTGTGAGGTCTATGACCCCAACACACAACAGTGAGTCACTACAGCTCTGTATGCTGCTTTTTTGTCTGTGTATGTTTGCAATGTTTGGGACTTTGTGCTTTAAAGGAGGTATATGAATCAATGGGCATCAGGAGGCTAGCAAAGTTAAAGCTAAATGTATACCACTTTATTGCATGACTGACCAGTGTCACTGGCGATTGTGCGTGGTGTTCCTGCATTGCGCTGGAATTTTGATGAATTAAACAAAAAGTGGCAGCTGAAGTGTAAATCTTGCATAAGTAAGCACAAAAGTTACTGTTGTTGTACTGGCCACAGTGGACGCCAGTGTAAAAATACATGGTTTCCAGGTTTCTCCCAGTGCACAATGGATCTTATAGCCACCCCGGCAGGTGGTCAACAAGGACACCAAAGTTTGTGAAAACATGGTATTTCAAAATAATACCATAATGCATCTTCTAAAAACTCTCCACCAAATTCGAAGTCAGAAGTAAAGTTTTCTGAACTTTTAGTTTGATTATATTTATATAATAAATAATATAATAAAATTATATAATTGATACATTATCAAGATTGTTAGTAAGCTCATCCCTAGATTGTATGGCTACATGGCCAATACCTTCTCATTAGTCCTAAATAATGCTAATAAAATACTAGGAGCAGGATGATTGGTTAGTACAAACTCTGTCAAGTTAAAGTTTTATTTTATATAACACCAAATCACAACAGTCACTTCAAGGTGCTTTATATAGTAAAGATCCTACCATAGTGGAGAGAGTTGGTGTTGGTGGGAAGGGAAAAACTCCCGTTAACCAGATAGAACCCTCTGGGTGAACCAGGCTCAGGATGGGCCAGCTATCAGCTGTGACTTTTTGGGGTGAGCAAGGGAAACGACAAAATGAACACTATGGAAGAGAACTGAAGGTTCAGATATTGGTAGATGCCAATGGCTGTGTCTCAATTCAGGGGCTGCATCCTTTGGAGGACCCAGCTTTTGCAGTCTATGTGGGCCGGATCCGCTGAAGACGGAGAAGGCCGGAAGTGCCAAGCTGTGAAATGGGACTGTCTAACCTTCAGATTTGCGTCACCACTGCCTAAGTGGAGTTTATTAAACTCAGCCGTCTGCTCCTTGCTATCTAAAATATAACGGGACATTGGAGTAAATTTAGCGTTTATTCAGCTGTGAAAAAATTATAACTTTAATCTCAGCCAAACTGATTTTTCTCAGGAACAAATAAAACTCTGAAATAAGCCAAACAATAACTTTTTTTTTTTTTTTAGGTTATCTAAGTGACTTGTATCATGTTTAAACTGAGTAGTGAAAGACCGTGGGGGGAGTCTGGTGTTCTCACCGGCGCTAGTGAGCCTTGACCACCCAGTCAGCTATCGAGCTGGTAGGTAACAGACGTCTCCGAAAACGTCAGAGCACTTTTGCAAATATGTGATGTCTTGATAAACAGAGCAGATATTTGAAGTTGACACACCTACATTCTCACCTGAAAATGTTAATTTTATTTTGTGACCCAGAAAGAGTAATATTTCAAACTCTTTAGCCAGGCTCCTCTGCCATTGCAGTGTTTGAAAAGTATTTTTATATTATTAATAATATTTTTATAATAAAGTATTGAAAAGAGTAATATTACAACTAGTTAGCTTCCGCCATTATTGGACACTGGAATTGGCTGGGAGGTGCTATGAATTCTGGGATAGGTTGGGCCACGAAGCATACACCGGACCCATAGTTCAAATCCAGGGAAATGAAGAACTCATTTGGAGCAGCCTTCGTTGCCTGGCTGTGACATAAACGGCCTTCAAATGCGGCCTCCGAAGCATGCAGCCCCTTAATTGGGGCATAGCATAAGTAACCATTGGTGGTTTTCAAGGCTTCATGTCGAAGAAGAGAAACTGATTATAGAATAGTTTTTGTACGTGGTTGTAAACCAGTCTATTTCTGCTTTGAAGCTGCACATTTTAACAATGGAATTTGGAGATTAACTTTGAACCAGATTTCAATGACAATTCCGGGAACTTTAGGGTTTTGACACTTTGCTTTGGACATCGGTTTTCGGCGCCAAGGTTGTCATTATCAAACATTGGAAAATCCTGCTAAATAAATTACCTTAAAAGCTTATTCAGTGGGTCATAAAACTCTCAAGAATACACATTAGATTTTTTTTTCTTCTCTACACTATATTTGTTTTCTGCTACAACCTTCCAGGTGGAGAAAATTGCATGAAATGAGGGTTGCCAGGAAGAACCATGGGCTAGTGGTTGTCGACAACAAGATATATGCTGTTGGAGGCGAAGGGTCAACTGGTAAAGAAAACAGCTGTTACAGTGTTAAGGAATCAAAGTACTACTGTAGTTTATCACGATGGCCATAGCTAGTAGGTCTGTATAATGCATGTTTGTTTGTTTGGTTTTTTTTTGGGGGGGGGGGTTCCCTATTTTCCAGGTGGACTTCACTCAGTAGAATACTATGATATTACCACTAACAAGTGGCATGCTGCCTCAAGGATGCCGTGGAGAAGTCTCACAGTGAAATGTGTGCCTGTCGGTGACGTAATTTTTGTGCTGGCAGGCGATGGACTAGGGGCACAGTGCCTCACAAATGTCCTAGAATACCACACAAAAACCAATAGGTTGGTACATCAACTAAATACTGTTGACATAAACTATATAAAAATGGACAGCACTATATTTTTCAGAATGTCTAAACATCTCATTAATATGAATTTATTCTTAGTGGTAAATATATATAGTCAAACCATTTTGGTTGCACTTCTTTAACAAAATGTTAAATTCTTGTTAGAAATCAACATAAGCGATTGGGCAGTTGGGTTGTAAAAGGTACTGCCTAATATGACTTATCTTATTATTTTATGATGCTTTAGCCACTGCTGATATTTGTAAAAGAAGCATCATTACTATAAAGTCTGAGCAGTAAACACTCAATCTATTTGCTCAACTTTTTACTGAAACATTTCTTTTGTGTTCAGGTGGGTAACATCCAAAGCTCAAGCTTTTTTCTCCACCAGCTGCATTATCTGCACGGTTTGTCCATGAGAGTTCATTGAAGGCAGCCGCATAATGTTTTTATTTGCCTCATCCTCATAGGACAAGATACACATTTGATTGTTATGCTTGTTTGAGACCCCTAGGATTCCTGTAGTGGAATAGTAAACTGATTTGCACAAGGACCTACTTCTGAAAGGGTTACTCATCACAATATTTAATGTGCATGTTTACAGAATGGTTATGTTCTTTTAACTTTGTTTAGCAGTAAAAATTCTCTTGCTTGTAAATGTTTGGCAGATATCTGCTGTGTAGATGTGCTGTGTTTTTATTGATACATGACTAATTTAATAAAAGTGCTTTGCTAATGATTTGAAATGTTCTTGTAGGAGTCCCCCCCCCCCCCCTGCTTTGTCTGTCAGAGAATTTAATCTTTGCATAAGTTCCTTTCATGTTTTAGCACGGATCCAAAATGGATGCTCAAGATTCTACTGTAAAATCAGATTAATTACCCTTACTTTGATAAAACATCCAAACCAATTGCCTGAAAGTGAAATAAAAAAACTGCCTGAAGAAGTAACTGACATGAGGGCCTCAGAGGTTTCGCCACGTTCTTTTAATATCCTTACACTACATTTTGTATGTTTGGTTGTGTGGTTTTTTTTATTTTTTTTTATTTTAAGTTTATGAAACAACTGGCTCTACTCTAATTTTTACCAGTAGAGGCAAGAGTACACTAAAGGAAATTTAAAAAGTTATGTAACTAACTTTTTTTTTTTTTTTTTTTTTTTTTTTTTTTTGTAAAGCAATTTGTAGATGAGGCCTGAGGGGCTGAAACAAGTTTAGTTTGCACAAGTTTTTAAAATTTGAAAAGTCACAAAGCAAATTTGGTTTCACGTGCGCTGGTTTAAGACAGTTTCAAGAAACCGTGTGCAGACTCTATTAGATTCCATCTCTAAAAGCTGATTGTTAGTTTGTAGACTTTTCCTTTTTGTCACACACTTTGAGTGTTTTTCATGGATTGTATCAGAATCGATCAACCTTACAGCAACTGCCTGCCACCAATGTGAACACAATTCTTCAGTTTACCTTTATCATGTCATGCATACTATTACAGTAGACATGGGTTTTCCACAGATTGTACATTAACTATTCACCTTAACTGCTGAATTTTAAAAAAAAAAATTTTCAATTAGTTTGGTTTCTTCTTTTGTCAATGAGGCATGAACTTTTCAAGTTGTGAAGCAGGTTCCTATGATTGGATGTCATAGCCATGTCACTGTATCATGTGACTAGGAGGTGTGATTTCAGTTGCAGATGAGCTGAGTGCATAATTGTCTGATGTAGAGCTGGTGTGCTTGAAAGCTATTATTTTTGTGGAGTAACAAACTGGCAGCCCTGGAGTGTTTTCTGCTTGTTTTTAGCTCAGCACTTATCACCTTAATGTGGATGTGTCTGTGTAAGCCAAACAATAAATGATTCAGGATAGTTATTAGGCTATTGGCATTTATTTTTTTTATTTTTTTTAGCATTGTAACTGCTGGTTAAACAGGTGAATACACTCCAGCCTCATTCTGTGTGAGTTTCCTGAAAACACAATGTTGAGAATCTTCAGCAGAACTATGGTAAGCAATTCAGTGTAGTTGTTTAGGATTTATCTTACTGAAGTCATAACAAAAGCCCATTACCTTGTATTCATAAATATGTCTGAGGTTTTATTTGTTTTTGTTAACGTAATAATTAACAGAAGCAATTTCTTCATGTTTTAACCAAATGAATGCTAGTAAAAGTCTCAGGATTTATTACCTGATCTCCTTTTATTCTATATTCATGTATTTTTGTTGTCTTTCTGTCTCCCAGGTGAAGCTGGGGAAGATGAATCCTCCAGACCAGGTCCGATCTTATCAGTTAGTGAAGCCTGTACGAGTGATTCTTATTAGTGACAGATACTTGAACCAGCAGAAGGGACTTCCCAGGGTACCTGTCCCCCCTCTGCGGAAAACATGTGAGGGCTACCTCAGTGCCCTGGAGCCCATAATAGAAGAGGATGAGTGGAAGCGAGCGAAACAGCTGGTTGAGGCCTTTATGAAAAGAGGAGGGGTTGGAGAGGAACTGCAGAGAAGCCTGGAGAAGAAAGCATGCAACACTGTCAACTGGGTGAGCTCATTTACTGCCACTAAAGAGGTTCAAGTTGCAGTGACCAGACATAGGGAACTGACTGAAAATGAATGATCATGTTATAGGGAAGGAAGAAGATGGAATTAAATAGGTCTCAGGTAGGATCGGTTAGAACAAAAAACATCAGGCCTTATTCATTAGTAAAAATAGAAAAGTACTATAGAAATGCTATTCCAGAGGACTATACTATGAAGAAATTTCAACATACCCAGTCTTTCTTTATCTGGCTTCACAAAACCTAAAAACTGCAGGCAGCAATGAAGAGTACTGATAATTTAATGTATTGTGTCAAACAAAGCAGCTCTGTTTCAGAACATTTGGTAACTGAAAACCACTGTGATTGAAAAGTTGAAATGAATCTTTATTGGTCTTATTGATTAACAATGTTGCATTAAACAGTAAAATGAAACACAAAAGAGAACTTGTTTTTTGATCATTGCAAGTGGGGAAATAATTCAATAAGTGAAATTTATATAAATCTGTCTTACTGCTCACTGTGCTTCAAGTGCTGCCATCAGTTTCTAATCTGACAGCTGCTCATCAGAGTTTTGAAACTTAAATGTTTATATGCATTGGGTTAAAGTTTACTCTGTGTGTTCAAGTCTGACACTGTCCCACAGCCTGATTTGGAAACTAGTCTATCACTAACAAAGTGAAATACATTTTATTGAGTGAATGCTATTCACAAGCAGCAGCAAAAGTAATATTTAGTCTAGAAGTAATATACATTAATCATAATATTTTTGGTTTATAAGTGTTTTTATAAAATATAATTCTTTGTTTGTCTTAAGTGAGCTGTGGTACTGCACTCAATTAATTTAAAAAATGTGATTTGATGTATAATTTGTCTATTTGCCCTGAGCCTTATCATTAAAGGCAATGGCAGAATGTACAGCTGTAGTTATAGTAATTGATGAAAATACTGCAATTACAGAAAATGGTGTAAATTTGTCAAGAACTGCAGATAGAGTAGGAACACTTAAATGAAATTTTGCAAAATCTTAGAAACTCAAGTGATGACACTCATTTTTATCAGCTGCTTTCTGCAGGATTAATTAACAGCCTGATACTGTGTGTAGACGACAGACCTGTGGGGGAAGTTGGAATACTTTGGGAACCGGAGCCCTGTGGTGATTAACGCAAATGTCCAGATTGCGTGTCCTCGACTGGATTTCAGGGATAAACGGGGACAAATTAGGTAAACCAACACACACTCTTACACAAAAATGATACCTTGTATATGTGTTTATAGCTTTTTAAAACAACTAACATGTTTTGTTTTTTTTGGGGGGGGGGTCCTGCTTAGGTGTGCAGCCAAACTAATAGTAGCTCTTTTGGAATTTAAGACAACCATTGAAAAGTGAGTACCGGAATCAAATTAATGTTTAATTAATTAATTAATCTCCAGAGATCTAAGATGCCATAGTGCAGTTAACACGTCCTATGCTCACAGGACCTTTTGAGAATAAATGAGGAAACTGATCTCACCTGAGCATGAAACTATTAGTCGGTAAAATTAATTAGGAGCGTCTGAAACTGAGTCTGTTTTGTAAAAATGCCTGTAATAACTAAAGTTCTAATTCCATCAACATGTTCCAAAAGACACCAAAACTAGAAAAGTGGTTAAGAGATCCAGTTTAGTAGTTTTTGGTACTTGTGTATTGTCTCTATTTTTCAGCCCACCTCGGTTTACTGATGGAGGCTGTCTCTTTCACAGTGAGACATTACCAGCTGAGAATCTGGGAGGGAAACCTCTTTGTATGGAGCAGTATTCCCAGTTGCTGTCAACCTGCCGCATCCCAGGTCTGGAGAGGGACTCGGTGGTGTTCCATGCCAAGATCGGCAATCCACCCAAACACATCACAGTGGTATATAACTCTCAGGTGAGATTTTATTTTATTCTTTGCACAACATATTACCAGAGGCTTTGTGGAGATGCTTGCAAAGAGCCAAAGCTGTGTTACAAGTAGAGATGGCACGATACCACTTTTTTTATGTCCGATACCGATACCGATATCATAAATTTGGATATCTGCCGATACCGATATGAATCCGATATAGTGTGTTTTTTTAATCAACAAAACGTTTTTTTAATATCTTGCTGCATTTTGTATAAGTTTATACTCAAGTTTAAATAAATAACAACACTAAAGCTATTCTGTTATACCTGTATGTAAAAAATACACTGCATCCAAAATATGTCATAGTTCAGCAACACTGATCAATCTAATAAAGTTAAACCTGCTCCATCCTCCCTATTCTGGTATTTTAAAGAGTACTTAGAAGAAATTTTAAGCAACCTAACTAATAGGGTTGCAAACTCCCAGCAAAAAAAAAAAAAAAAAATAGGGAACCACCCTCTTCCTCATGATGCTTAATCGATGTAATCAAATTTAATTTGATGCAGGGGGAAAATGCACAAAAATAAATTATTTTTCAAGAATAATTAAATAGATTCAACATCTTTCTTCAACAGAACTGCAGACTGCACAGATGGTATCTTCCCAAAGGAAAAAGTACTATAGCTTACTAGGGTATATTAGACTTAACAGTCACTATATACAGTAATGGACTTCTATATATTTTACACAAGATTAAAACTTTGGGTGTAAGAGTCAGATAATTATTTATTAAAAACTAGACATTTTAAATGAGAATAAGAAAGAAAAGTATGTCTTTGTGCCCCCTTTTCCCTGTTCATGCCCTATCGGCCCCCCTGGCTAAACTTTGCTAGATCCGCCCCTGCACAGTTACCAGCTGTCAGCTGCGTAGAAAAAGATCCTGGTGTAGAAAGTAATATTAAATAAATTCTAACAACAGCTTATCAAGCTTAAACGTGCTGCTGTTGTTCAGCAGCACGTTGGTTTCCTCTTTCTGGTGAGAAGTGGGGCAAAAACTAAGAAGAGAGACGGACTCGCGACAGAAAAGCCGATCAGCTGATCATTAAGCAGTTTCACGATTGAAGCAGCAGGAGAGAGAGAGAGAGAGAGGCAGTCGCTCCAGGTATGGTTGTTAAGCTTAACGTGGGAACGCTTTACAGACATTCAGAGATGAACTTACACACTTGCTTTACTTCTCTCTGGGAAAACTTCCTCATAGATGAAATGCTGGTTTGGTAGCGAGGCTACAAATACACACAGCCGCTCTATCACGTGATGCACACTGCTGCTACGTGCTACGGTTATGAGCAGAGTTACGCCGCGTAGCAAGTTTTGTGAGGTGCTTTTTTGATATTTAATGGATCGGATTACATTTTTTATTTCTCGCCGATATCCGATCCAGTAATTTGGGTCAGTATCGGACCGATACGTAATATCGGATCGGTCCATCTCTAGTTACAAGCATAATGCGGTTGTTTCTGTCCTGGATGCAGTATGCACTTTGCCATTGTGCTTTTGTGGAATAGAAATAAAAGTAATGTTTATATCCACGCTGTAGACTGTGCCACTATTTTCCTCCTCCTCTGAGACAAAATGAAATCTGCTGATTGGACTCTATGGCAAGCGAGCTAACAATTCCAACAAACTGAACCACTGGGATTCTCTATTCTTATCCCTAATAAGAGTGGGCCAACATCATATTAAAGTCTATGGGTTAAGAATGGGATATCACTCAAATTCACACGGATGAGTGAATAGTTTACTGTGTATAAGGAAATGAGCACACCTTTTTAAAAAGACATTTAATTATTTGCTTGAATATTGTAGTGTAGCGAGTAACATCTTCACAGGTTTGTTACCCCTGGCTATTGACTTGCGAAAACACTGTACTATATAATGTTAGCTTAATATTTGCTCTATAAACACTACTCGTGACCTACAAAAAACAGTCAAATGGATTCCATTTCTCACGCATACCCTATCTTTGCATGTTCTTTATTCTCCCTTGCTCAAAGGGTATTTTCCTTCCTCTTCTTGTCCTCCACTACCATGTCCGGTTGATAAGCCATCACCAGTTTGTCTGTCTGTATCTGGAAGTCCTACAGGATCTTAGCTTGGTCAATCTCAATAATACACCCTGCTGTTATGTGCTGGATATTCTCAGGGGCATCTTTGCACAGCCTGCACCTGGGGTTTTTACCTGGTGTGGTAGACCCAGCCTCTATGGATCTTGTGCTGAGAGCTTGTTCCTGGTCGAACCCCCAGTTGAACCCCAGATAGGAAGAGAGAGTTTGCCAGAGATGACAATCCAAGCAAACCAAGTGGAACCCAAGTCAATTCTCCTCTCTGCAGACACTGTTGAACACTACCTGAAATGTTTGAAAGAGTAGCTGAAGAACTCTTTGCTGTTGGCCAAAGGAGTGGGCTGTTCACCTAGTCCCACTACCCAAATGTAATGTAGTGCTGAGTTGGACGGGAAGCATGTGCTCAGTAATGCTATTAATCTGTGTCCTCCCTTTGAATCAGTTCTTTGTGGTGGAGGTCTACCACAATGATGGGACTCCGCTGACAGTTGATCAGCTTTGTGTTCAGATGGAGAGCATTTGCACCTCCACATCAGAGACTAACACGGAGCCTGTCGGTATCCTCACCACCCTGGATCGTGACTCTTGGAGCAAAGCATATCTCAGTCTGAAAGGTAAGGCCAAGCTTAGCTTTAACTCAGATTAAACTAATGAAAAAAGTGTGTGACATAAAGTGGTCAACAGTAACTGATCTTGGCAAAGAAGGGTAATCTGCATCCTCTATGATGTGATGAACCAGAAAATAACACAGAAAAACATTTTTGGCATCTATTTCATCCTAGCACATCATTGTTATTCTCTGCAACCTTGGTGAGCTTTTCTAAGTGCACATCATGGTGCTGCAGGTTCTAATGGGAGACCCAGCTAGTTTGCAGTGGATCTCAGCTAATTATTACAACAACAGAATTTACAGGTTACAATTACAGAGTTACAAAAGACTATTATCAGCCTGGCTAGCTGGTAAATAAAACATGTGAATGGAAGAGCCAAAGCTAGCTTGTTAGCAACAACTGAATTTGTAAAATGAAGCAAGAGGATTTTCCTTAGTAAATTTTTTTAAAAAAATAGAAAAGAGGAAAAAAAGATTACAAGTCAAACTTCTAGACTTGGGCAACCATCAATACTGCACACCTCAGGGTCCTATCCTAAAAGGACATCACTGAAATAACACTCAATAAACATAAAGTTAAAAATTGTACCCTATGATAGTGGAGAAAACATCAGAGAATCCTCCCTTAGCAAGTGCTTGCTGACAATGGGAAGGAAGACCTACTATTTAACAGGAAGTAACCTCTGGCAAACCTAGCCCAGCAATCGAAAGGAAACCTTTTTCTCCCACTTGTGCCCAAAATATCTTTGTTTTGGTAAACAGAGTTCATGACACTGGGTGAGGGCTAGAAAATCAAGTGTAGACTGAATTCTTTGCTTTCACTGTCAACTCTTTGTCATAATTTGCTACTAATCTAGTGATGTTTCACTCCATCTTGACAACACTTGAGAACAGAATCTTTAGATATTTGAACTCAACTCAAATCTAAATTGCTCCTCCTGTGTTTCTAGTTCAGTGAATCAGTCTTAGCCTCTTTCCAACACTCTGGAGTACACTTTTCCAGGAAGGCTGAGCAGTGTGATATTTGTCTCTATAAATTAAGAACTTGCTTTAGAATCATTTTCCACAAAGTCCAGAATGATCAGCCCCATCACAGCTTAAATATCATACTACCATGTTTTCAACTACAGGCTTATTTGCTGTAGAACCAGCTCCTATTCAGGAAAAAGATCCACTCCAGTTTTAAGATTAGATGTCAGAGATTCAATTTTTATAAAACTTGACCCTGAACCATGCTTTAGTTACGCTGGTAGAGGACCTCCTACACCATCAGTACCCATGCCATTATTGGATTGGCATGGGAGGAGGGAAAAAAAATACAAGAGGTACAAACTTTTAAAATGCTCATCATTTCCACTCAGCATTTTTATTAAAAGAATATATAACAAACCTCACCAGATGCCATGTTTACTGTTTAATTAATGAATATTTCACAAATTGTAACAATTACTTCAACAAAATCTTTCAACCAGTAATTTTGTATATTCAAAGGTATTTTATTGTTAAACCAAAATGTCTCATTTAGGATGAAAAATGCACCAAAGAGTAAACTAAAGTATGTGTGACCTTGGACGTGCATATGAACATACTATTTAATAAGAATGTGCCCCTATTTTTGCATTACAAACGCTGAGGTTGGGTGGGGAAGAGCATGCTGAGCACTTCTCTAGTTGGTGAGTGAGTGTATTTTATGAATGTATGGATAAATAGATCAACCAATTCCTACACCCCTGGTCACGCTAGTAAAAAAGAGACGAGAAAAGGAATGATGGCGATGTTAACTGTCTTGATGCATGCCTAATTATGCAGGTAAGGTTAGGGAAACCTGCAGTCAGATGAGAAGTCACTTGGATGACGAAATGTTTCTCCCGCTGAAAACGGTTAACCTCCATTCCAAACGGAATACCTCCAGGTGAACAGAATTAACTTTCTGGGGCAATGTTAACTTATTTTTTGCACATAAGTGAGGGGTGAAATTGTATAGTGTACTTGCCTTTGTGTATTTGCATGTATACCTGTGACTGCTTCATGCGGTCTGTGATGGAGACGCTCTGTCATAGCAAGATCTGTTAAACTGTTAAAAATCATTGGGTTTGGTTGGTTTTGTTTTTTGTAGATCAAACAAACAAAGAATCACTGTCAGCCATTGAAAGGAGCATCTTCACATTGTGTTTGGATAGAGCCATACCTCGAGAGTCTGACAAGTACGGCACATGTGATTGCCACCTAATAACACATGGAGGAGGCAGCCAGTGGAATAGTGCCAACCGCTGGTTTGACAAGTCACTGCAGGTGAGAAACAACCTGAAGAAATGGATGGTTATGTGGTATTTTGTGTGTGTGGTGTGGGGGGGAGGGGAGGGACAGGAATTCCCCACTGCCTCCCTCAGTCACCTGATATTCCTTAACTTATTTAATGGGCAACATGGTGGTTCAGTGGTTCACTGTTGCCTCACAGTAAGCAGTTACTGGTTTTCCAATCCATTATCGGCTCGTTGAAACATTGCGGCAAAAGGTCGAGGGAAAGCACCGAGTTTTTTAAATAGACTAACAATGAGGCGGAGTTGTTGCTGCCAGTAACACAAAAGTACAAAGTTGCCAAAGCGAGTGAGAATTAAATAATTTGAAGAAAAGCTATCTGAAGCATGTACAAACTGATACAAATCTTTAATAGGGCTGTCAAAATTGAGAGCAAACAAAACAACTGCTGTATAATGCCCTCCGCTATCTTTTTTTAATTGGTCACATGACTGCATCACATGACTAAAATGCATCATGATTTTAGAAAGTCTGCGTTTTTTAGTGTCCACGCGGGACAGCTCCATTTTGAAATGTATGCGTTTTCAAGAGCACTTTTCAAGAACGCTGCGTTTTTCTTTGGGGAAAGCGCCGTCTTAGGCTACGTCCACACATACCCGGGTATTTTTGAAAATGCCGATTTTTCTATGCGTTTGCACCTTTCGTCCACACGTAAACGGCATTTTCGGTCACTGAAAACTGAGATTTCTAAAATCGCCTGCCAGGGTGGATATTTTTGAAAACTCAGTTTTTGCATTTACGTGTGGACGAGAAAAACGGAGAAAACGCAGCGTCAAAGGTGTGCGCCTTTTTTGACATCACACTGTGCGCCACATTATTGTTTCGGTGAAATGAATTTCTACAATACTGTTACTTGTACTCTCTGCAGTGTTTAAATGCTTACATATACACACACAGTTACTGTCCCTCCACACATACAACTCGGTTCTGCTTCTATGCCCCATCTTTGTTTACTGTTTCCCACCGAGGCTTCTAGACTTCTGATTGGCCAACATTTTTACACGGTTAGGAATATATCGCCACCTGTTGCTTTGGCATGTTCCTAGCAGCGTTTTCCTTCATTTCTGCGTTTATGTGTGGACGGGATTTTTTTTAATTTTTAAACGAAAACGGAAAATCTCAGTTTTCAAAAATACCCGTGTACGTGTGGACGTAGCTGTCTGCCTTAGGTATGAGTGTAATTTGTTCTCACTCTGTGGCTGCTGGGATAGGCTTCAGCCCCCCCTGCAACCCTGAATTGGATATTTAGAAGAAAATGAATGAATGAATTTACTTTAGTATACTTAATGAAGCCCTCCAAAATGTTGTCTTTGTAGGTGGGTGGGTATTTTCTTATACAATTTCTTATTAAAATTGTGTAGAAATGGGTTGAAATCTATGCTTGTAATTGCTTTTTTTTGTCTTCCTTCTACTTCTATCAGTCAATAAACACTAGTGACCCATGCATACATAACTGTGCAACAGCATTGGCTCCACGTTTGAGGACTGATGTGAAATGTTTCAGATGATGATGAGCTGTTCCTTTCCTTCTCCATGCTGTTTTCTTCCAGTTATTCTAGTTTATACAATAAGGTGCAAATCACTGGTTAAACTGAAAAACTTAAGAATAACCTTCTGTATTTACATACATGAAGGGATCTCTTGATTGTATACTTGACCTTCTCGAGTAATGATGTGGTTAAGGAAAACCCTTAACACAATGTAGCTAAAGAGAAAAATTCAGTGTTGATTTTATTTCGTGACCTTTTACTCTATTCACTTATTTTGCTATCTTTCTGCCTTAAAAAAAAAAACAAAAAACCCAGAAGACCCGTGTCTTGCAATGTAAGTTTAAGTTACATTTTTGTAATTAAAAAGTTCAAAAATGTTACAGCACAGTACAGCGACTTGACTCATGTAGATATCATGGTGTACCTTTTTATCTGTTTTAGTTGACTAAAATGTGTTTTTTTTTCTCCTCCGTTGTATTCCTCTATACCCGAGGTATGTCCAGCAGACATTCCTGGTTTCTAAGTAAGAAAGTAGTTTTTTTCTTTTCTTTTTCTTTTTTTTCTTCAAATTCCTGAATTATCTGCCAGTTCTGAGTATGTGCTATTCCCCCCCAAAAAAGATTTGTTTCACTGCACAAAAGTGTGTAAAGCAGCTTATTCGTGGGGTATGTTAGAGTTTCTAATCCACAACCATTTAGTGACAGGTAGGATCATAAAGATTTCAAACATGGAGACAACACAATTGCAATTAAATCCTAATACTGTTTCTGTCTTTCAGATAATTGTTGCAGAAGATGGGTCATGGGGTTTAAATCTGATTCATGTTGTTGCTGATGGTGCAGTTAGTATGGCCCTCACTGACTATCTTGTCGCATCCATGTAAGTGGAACCAAATTGTTTTTCGGTTATGTAGATTTAGGCTTTTTCTTTTGTTATTACATTATTGAAAATTCAGATGTTAAATTTTAAAATCATTACATGGCATTAACACAGATGTATGGTTTTCGTGAATCACACAATTTGGGTATATGTATGTATTTATGTGTGGAAGGTATGAATGAATTTAATTGTTCACGCCTGGGTTATGATCACTTGGCTGTGCAAACATCACCTCCTTCATGACTTAATGATTATAGGAGGGCACATGCTCTGTTTGTTTGGCATACTGTATGGTGCCTTTGGTTTGTTCATGTGATATTGTTCCACCAAATGTATTTGCCCTCATTTTTGAAACAGGAAGAAGCCAGAGATGAGGCAAGCTTCCATTCTGCCTTTACCTATGCCCCAGAAACTACACTTCCATGTCACCCCTGATATCAAAGACATCATTGAGCAGGCTAAAAGGAGCATGGACAGGTGAGTACATATCACTTTTAAATTGTTCAATATGGCTCATGTTGAACAAACATCTGCACATCTGGCACGAAAAGACTGTCACTAACACTAACAAAGCTAGGGCTAAGGCATGGCTATTAGAGCAAATAAAACATTTGGTTATATGTATGAAAAGAATATGGTTAAAGGCTATATTGCACTTAGAAATGATGTTGAAAAACAAAATGGGATGTTACACACAACACATCTTGTGTGAGTTTTAAAATAAATTTCACAATACAAAGCAACAAATGTGTTCAAAATTGAATACATTGTGGTATTTTTATTGTGTTGGTGTAAACCTGTCCTTCATAAAACTCAAGTGAGCTACAAAAAAGTAGCTTTTGGTCTTGCTGCATAAAAATCTCAATGTATGTAAAGCACCCAATTAATAGATGTGAATACGTTCAGGTTTTCTGTAAGTAGAATTAATAGTGTGTAATATATCTCTGACCTTTATTACAGTTTGTTACCACAAGTCAAGTATCAGCAAAGTGCCTAACCATAATCTCGCCTCGGGTACCAAAATGGCATTTGTGTGTATTCAATGGTTACTTGTGTTTGACACGGTTTGTTATTGCATCTGTATAATGTTTGTTCCATTCCTCCAACTATAGAAACATCCAAAACTTTGATCTGAGTGTTATGGTTTTTGACCACTTTGGGAAAAATTATCTGAAGGCCCACAACATGAGCCCTGATGCTTTCATCCAAATGGCCATACAGCTGGCCTGCTACAGGTGAAATCCTGAAACCTCATGGAGAATGAGATGTGTATGCAGAATGTTGTCAGATCTGACAGACAGATAAGCAGCTCTACTAGAATGTTTCACACATGGAGATATGTGAAATAACACTCTCTGACATGAGATGTCTAGCTTGTTCATAGTTTATAAGCACTTTGGAGAGATTGGGATGCCCCACAATGTATTTCATATGGTATTTAAAATTCTGGCATTTATAGTGAGGAAAAAACTGCTGTGATCTCAGCCAGTATGCTTACATTAGCCCAAAGGAAGGAGGAATTACTACATCGCAGAGCCAGTATTTCTCTCATGAGTCAGTAAGTTTTAGAACTTTGTTGCAACGCAGTTTATGGAAAATCTTTCTCTCCCTTCTCTTGACAGGATGAATAAGCAGGTCTGTGCATCATATGAAGCTGTCAGCCAGCGAATGTTCAGGCATGGACGTGTGTCCCTACTGCTTTCGACGACAAGTGTCTCAGCTGCCTTTGTCAAGGCCTTTGATGACCCTGAAAAGCAGGTCTGGCAAGATCCAACTCTTACAATCAGGTTCATAAATATCTGCACAGGGACAGTTGTTGTTTGTAACTTTGAGTGTGTACAGCACTAAAGTGGAGTAAGTCAAGATATGACTAAGTGTAGAATTTCAGGTTTACTTTAATTGAAAGGTTGTTAACGAAAGTAATTGCATCAGCTATTTACCATTTGTTATGCAGGGGTTAAAGGGGTGCCTGTAGATCAGGAGGTAGAACAGCTCGTCAACTATAAGTGGAAAGTTAGTAGTTTGATTTCTGACTGCTCCAGTCTGAATGCCAAATAGAATAGAAAAGCACTTGGGCACAGAAAAAAGTGCTTGAATGAATGGGTATGAATGAGGGATGTTATGTAACATGTGAGTAGAAGAGCACTATATAAGAAACAGTTCATTTGTCTTAACAGAGGAAGAATTTGATCGCTGACTTTAGTTGCCTTTAAGCATGTTGAGCTATGTGCTACCGTCACTTACTTCCACATCTCTTACAACCTCATTCTTAGTTGCCTGTTGATACTCGTGCTTTTTGGTTGTTTTTTTCTCCATAATATAAACCTTTATTTCATACTTACAGATGTACAGTTAAAACAATGTTGTCATTCTCAGCTCAGTATTTGACACAGTTGAGATGCTGTGTTTGGGTCAGAGTACCGAATGCTTCTTCTGCACAGCAGTTCACCAAACAGACTTCATCTTTCTGTTTTTCACAGAACACGGAGAAGATTGATCTGTTGGAAAAAGCCATAAAAACACACAAAGAGAATATTAAGGTGGTGAGTATCATTTACAACATTTAGTTCTTCAGTTTTGTGGAGTTTATATCTTTTGACGGCAACTGTTCTCTCCATATACTCTGAATTAGTTTAAATTAATTTTCACTCTTGCATGTTGCTCTATCAAATAAAAATTTGTTAAAGTATAATAATAACCTATTCCATCAGTCTTCCAAGGTGTGACAGTGAAAATATCTGACAACGAAAAAGAACTCTAGAGAAGCAAAGAAGACCTGTGTACCTACACAGTTGAATAGTGGGAGCATGGTATACCAATGTACTGATGTGCACCACTGCTTTGGTGGGAAAACTAGACAGGTCTTACCATCAATCTTAGAAAATGGAGTAGATGCAACTATACTATATTACTCACCTGCCTTCACACGCATTGAATTTGAGTGACATCCCATTCTTAATCTATTAACATAATGTTGCCAGCCTTTTGCAGCTTTTGCAGCAGAGTTGAAGATGTTAAAGCTTTCCACAAGGTTTAAGAGTGTGTTTATGGGAATTTCTGACCATTCTTTTAGAAGCGCATTTATTATCTGGAAGTCCAACTCCTGAAAAACAACCCCTCGCCATTATCCCCCCGCCACCAAACTTTACACTTGGACAGTGCAGTCACACAAGTACCGTTCTTCTGGCAACCATGAACCACTGGCAACCACTGGCTTGGCGAACTCAAAAGGGTGATTAATCACTCAGTACTCTAGAGTCCAGAGGCAGTGTGTTTTACACACCCCTGTCAATGCTTTGCATTGCCCTTGTTGATGTAAGGATTGACTGCAGCTTCTCAGCCTTTCAAACCTATTTAATGAACTTATTTAATCATATTGGAATTTTGTAGATTTTCAGATTTGAATTCAATGAGATTGCTGCAAATATTCATCTAACGAGAATGAATATAAAGCTGGCATGATCGAGGAAGCGTTTTTTGTTTGATTATTAGATAATGTTGAATATTCACATCACTTCAAAAAATTGTAAATGAATACACAGTGTGACTGCATTAGTAGAACTACAAAGTGTGTACTTCAGTGCTACTGACAAGGTCAGAACAATACTGGGCTATTTAACTACTAAGCAACAGAAAGTGTTTCTTATTTTCATTCTTGTCCTTGTACCTGACCCCCCCCCCCCCCTTTTTTTTTCTTTTTCTTTTTTTTAAACATCCCTTAACATTGACCTATAAACCATTTAAGTATACTCTATGTATAAACCACACTCATCTACACATAATAGAGAACTAGGCCAAGATCCTATTTTAAATTGGGTTAGGGGTTGCAATGCGTAACTTGGTCCTGTGTCTTTAATCTTTAATTAAAGATATGAGTGTGACAGACATGTAATAGTATCCCAAAGAGTTGCTGGTTAAATATGTAGTATTTTTCTTTTCTTACAGGTAATTGGAGGACATGATATTGTAGCCCATATCATTGCTCTCAGATTGCAAGCTGTTGAGAATAAACTCCCCATGCCTGACATCTTCAGAGACATCTCATACAAAAAAATCCTTAACTACCAACTCGCCGCAAGTCAGGTAAAAACACATTAATGTTGCTTTGTTTATGTTGGTGAAGGGCTTATAGGTAAAACTGATATTTCTCACTAACACATGCATGTGATTAAATAGCTACCCAGCAGAAGTCCTTGCAGGTCATTATGTCATGTCCAAAAAAATGTCATCAGTTGTATGTGTCTACAGATATTTTTAGTTATTAACAAAATTGGACGTCTTGATGCATTCTCAATCATCCAGGAAAATCTCCAAAAGTTGATTCTGTTCATCTGGACGTAGCGTTTTCTGGGAGAAACGTTTCGTCACTCATCCAAGTGACTTCTTCAGTCTCAGCTGACTGCAGGTTTCCCCAATCGTATAAACAGTACATTTGCATAATGACTGAAACCAGCCCACTGAAGGAACAATGGGCTGTGAGGTCAGTTCCTTAATCATAATTATGCAAATTCTCATGACCATTGATCAACAAGAGTGTCCACTAGGTGTAAATAGACTGCAGAGTCCTGGCTCGTCAGGCCAGGACTCTCAATATAACAGGGAAGAACGGACACTCTTTCAAGGATGAGGATGTACACATCCTGGACAGGGGAAAACGCTGGTTTGAAGGGGAAAACGCTGGTTTGAGCGGGAAAACGCTGGTTTGAGCGGGAAAACGCTGGTTTGAGCGTGGAGTCAAGGAGGCCATTTATGTGAAAAGGGAAAGACCATCTCTGAATCGAGGAGGGGGCCTAAGGGTCCATCTTTCGCCATCATACAATGCTGTGATTGCAGCCATTCCCCAACTCTCTGTGACTGGTACTCATGGCCATTGATCAGTGGTCTTTGATCAGTGGGTTTTGATAAATGGTCATGAGAATTTGCATAACTATGATTAAGGAACTGACCTCACAGCCCATTGTTCCTTCAGTGGGCTGGTTTCAGTCATTATGCAAATGTACTGTTTATAAGATTGGGGAAACCTGCAGTCAGCTGAGACTGAAGAAGTCACTTGGATGAGTGACGAAACGTTTCTCCCAGAAAACGCTACGTCCAGATGAACAGAATCAACTTTTGGAGAAACAAAATTGGACATTTATTTAAATTTCCCTTCAAATTTCATTAAAAAATACTCAACCAGTGGATGTGTACTAAAGTGGAAGAAATCATCATTAAAGAAGACAGTTTGTAAAATTGTATAGTTTACATTTCTTTTAAACTCTGATATTGAACATAATATATAGAAGTCAGTTTGGAGTGGAAGACATCCATAAAACCCAACAGTGACTTCATACAGCAGAAAAACCCACAAACAACTATGGATGGCTGCAGGGTGCAAGTATTCTCATGTCCATGAGAGCGATCATTTTTCTGCCCGATTCTTGATGTTGTATTAAAAATGAACCTTTTTATTTAAGACTAGATTTCTTCACATTCACACAAAGATTTAAATTGGAAGCAATGTTCAAGTCATCGCAGCTCTTAAACATCTGACACTTTTAACATGACTGAATTAAAGTAGAAGTGCATTTTAGTTGCATCTCTAACATTTCATTTCACATCTTTTGTGGTGGGACTCACAATGTTATCTAAAGGTCTGTAAAGCAACATTCTCACTTAAATTTCTCTTCACAAGGTGACATCCAATACCGGCTCTGTGGGAGTCCATCAGGTTGATGAAAACTCTGGATACAGTTTGTGCTACAGTGTACATAACAGTCACTTCATCATTGAGATGGCAATTTCCAACACCCACAAGAGACGAAACACACGTCATCTGATCCAAAATATGAAGGATGCACTACTGGACATGAGGGCTTTGCTGGAACAAGCTCCAAGAGCAACTTAAAAATCATCCATAGCTAAACTCTCACCTTATTTTTTGCATTTTCTTTTTATTTGAATGATTATTGAATTTTTTGAGGGGGTGGGGATTTCACCTCATCACCTCTTTGATTACTTGCTCAAAAATGGGAAATTCCATTCTAGATTTAAGTTTTGATCTTTTGTGAAACTTGCAGAGACCGGGTAGTCCTGTGAGTGATCTGTGGTAGGTGGGCTGGAGCAGGCAGTGTCATGGCACACATGCTAAACACAAAGACACAGCTGAGGAAAATCCTTACACAAAAACATTACATTCAAAAGTGAAGCTTAGTTCAGCTTTAGGAGCACAGATTCACTGCAGTGTATGTGTGATGGACCAGTGGCTGTTTTGATCATAAAAATTGTAAAATAAATTAAAACAACGAATACTTTTTATTATTATTGATCCTTTCTGCCCAGTCAACTAAATTGTCTTTGCTTTGCCATAGTGAGGTTGGATTGCAAACTTTTGGACCAAAAAAAAAATTTTTTTTTTCTAGAGTGCATCTCTGGACATTGATAGCTATATTTAGCTAAGAGGACATCTCTCAGAGTACACAAGATTTTGAATTTTTTCAAAGAATGAAATGACAATTCCTGCCTAAGGAATTAGAAATGGGCGGTAATGTAACATACAGGATACCAGCTGCTGTTAACCCTATAATGCCCTTTGTATCATATTTGATACATGAGTATCAGTTTCTGAGACCTGAGATCTCATCAACATGATCAATACTTGCCATAATTTCAAAATGTTATGGACAAAATTATTATTTTTGTCTAAAATAACATTGTTTACAAAAAGTGCCAAAAACACCCGATGTATCAAATGCGATACACTAAATATGTCATACACAACATGATATAGCCAAAAAAAAACCCGTGGATTTTATTATGAGGGTTAATAAACATCTTAGTTCCCAAAAAATCAGAATTGTCTTGCTATTTTTTTGATGGGTTGGGTCTTACAAAGTTAAACGCCAGACTTCACGTGATTAGTGATGGGCAGATGAAGCTTCATGAAGCACTGAAGCTTTTCATCCAATTGGTTCACCCCAGCGCAAAGCTTCTTGAAGCTTCATTTGCTCTAGTAGGACACCTACTGGACGTAAAAATATTAGTTGGCATGAATTTGAAGAGTGTGGCCTTTTGCACACAGCCTGTAAATGTCAACAACAAAAGGAGTGTGTAAAACATGTATATTGTAGTGATGCAGTATACTGTGTATATTTATACTGGCAGTATGGAAAATGATTATTTGGAAATGCTTAAAATGGAAATGATCATTTACTGTGAGGTGTGGTTGGGGTGTGGACAGTGGTTGTGCTTTTGTAACGTTCAGGTATGGACAGCTACACACTGAGGCTTTGAGCCTCAGTCCTGCCCACATTTTATTCTGTAAAAACAAAATTTCCACTGCTTTTATGACCTTTTTAGTGGGGAGAACATAGCTAGGATTTAATGATTTAACAAATCTTTTAAATCCTTTGTCCTCCACAATGCTAAATGGCTGGGAGTCCTCAATCACCATGCTAACCAGGTCTTCATCTATTTGAGATTGTTCTCCTGAGGAAAGACAACAAAAACAAAGCACAAATATAAATATCACACACGTCACTTATTGCATTGTATAATATTGTTATATCATTTAGTAACATTACTGCATGCTATATTATCATGGCATTTGATGGCTCACCTGGTCTTGCTCCACAATCGGTGTTCCCCTATTCTCATGCAAAGCTCTGTAGTGCCTAAGCATGGATGAGGTGTTGTTGTTATATCCCAGCTCCCTGGCACATAGCAAACACTTCACCTTGTACAAAAGTAAAGCCGCTTAACATATGTTTTATTGCACCATCAGTATTATGAAAATACATCTTCTGTAGAAATTTACATACCTTGTTGGGAGGAATAAAATCAAAATGTTCCCACACAGGGGAGGACATCCTCCTCTTCTTAGCTGGCTCCATTCTCTCCTGACTTTCTCTCCTCACTCTCATAAACCTCCAAACTCTCTCCAAACTGTCTCTAACTCTCACTAACCGCAACTCTCCATCAAACACCTACATTTTTGAATGAAGTCTTAGGGGTTTATATCGCTGTCATATCTCGCGGCAAAGTTCGAACCGCTTCATGAACCAGTCACGTGGTAAGCCGGGCAGCGAGGCTTCGGACGTCATCATTTTCAGCTCCTCCCATAAATGAAGCAAGCCTCGATACGCGCTTCGCGGAAACGTCCCCTCAATTACTCGACACACGCTTCGAAGCCTCGATACAGAACGTCACATCACTACACGTGATCATTTTTGGCCACTTCCAGCACCCGTTCCGTAAATTCACGAGGAGACGCGCAACAAAATCGAACCGCTGCATGTTCGGCAGGAATTTAGCCATCGACGATTCACTTCATCGCAGTGGGAGTTTTGTGTAAGCTAACGTTTGTCACTGGCTAGTGTTAAATTACGTTTCTGTGTGGCTGGTGTAAAGTTGTGTTTGTAGGTTTTGCGAAATTTCGCGTAGCGATATCTTGAATATAATCTTTGATTTGCTAAGAGTGTTAGCCGGGCAGTGCTACCAGATTTGTAGCTTAGGTTACCAGTTTGTTTGCAGTTGCTAGCCCAGTGTTGTGGTCTCGTTATGGGACGTGTTTAAAATGAGCTAACGCTAGAAAGCTGATCCGTTAGTTTGACTAATCAACTGGTAACGTTTACTAACCTGCTACCGTAAAATGGACCATTTATCAAATTTCTTTCTAAAGGCTGTCATTTAATTATCTGGCATTCCAACTTTAAACCAAGGTGAGGTTTCTTCACCTAATTAGCTGAAATCCAGTTAGCCAATTTAAAGTAGTGTCATTGCTATGTACTCTGACAGAACAGTGTATCAGTGCGATTGTTTTTTTCAGTTAGCATGTGAATAGAAAAACGGTTATTAATTTAAACAACTATATTTAGCTTAATGTGTGATTATGCCTGTTGCTGTGGTATTTTACGGTGATAGCTGGAAAAGTCTTAGGAAGCTTAGTTTTATTATGTGCAAGGGAACGGCTGCTCAGATGTGTCAGGTAAGCGGTGTCGCTGCCTATCCGATACCTTAACCAAGTGGGTTTCTCTTTTTGTCCTTAAAGGTAGTTAAAAATACTTTTAACCCTTCCCGAATCAACTAAACCTGTTAACAGAGACTGAAGAAATAACAGTCATTAGCATGTGTCCAAAACATCTATATGTTGTCATAAAGAGTCACCAGCTGTTTGAATTAGGACTGGTATTTAGTTCTTTGTAATACCCCTTTCTAACACAAGGTAGTGCAGTGAGCTAGTGGAGCCATCATCTTCCACAAAGTCGTGCAGAAGCGAGGATATCTAAAAACGCATAAAATTTAAAGAAGTTAGGCACTAGTACTTATCCTAAATCAAAACACCTGCTTGTAAGCGGTGCCATCTGGTGGCAGAATTTCACTTTAACCTGTGCGATGCTTTAACCATGATCTGAGATGTAATTCACTGATTGTTTTCACCCCGGCAGTGTCAGATTTGGGCAATCTATTGCTGAAGTGTTACTAAAGCTGCTCTTTAGGAAGACAAGGTGCCAAGCAGCAAGGATTGGCAGGTGCTCCTCACCATGTCCAAGAGCAAGAGCTCAGAGTCAGTCAAGGTGGTGGTCCGTTGCCGTCCTATGAACGAGAAAGAGCGGGCCGCCAAGTATGAGAGTGTGGTGTCTGTTGATGTCAAACTGGGCCAAATTATTGTGAGAAACCCAAGGGAGTCCTCGGGCAACGAACTACCCAAAATCTTTACATTTGATGCTGTTTATGGTTGGAACTCCAAACAGCTAGAAATGTATGATGAAACCTTCAGGCCCCTGGTTGAGTCTGTTCTCCTGGGATTTAATGGGACCATCTTTGCTTATGGCCAGACGGGTACAGGAAAGACTTACACTATGGAAGGGGTGAGAAATGATCCGGAGAAGAGAGGGGTGATCCCAAACTCCTTTGAGCACATCTTCACACACATTTCACGTTCACAGAACCAACAGTACCTTGTCAGAGCGTCATACTTAGAAATCTACCAGGAGGAGATCAGAGACTTGCTCTCAAAAGATCAGTCACGTCGTCTCGAGCTCAGGGAGAGGCCCGACACAGGTGTGTATGTTAAAGATCTTTCATCATTTGTTACCAAGAGTGTTCGAGAGATCGAGCATGTCATGAATGTGGGAAACCAGAATCGATCAGTTGGAGCCACTAATATGAATGAGCACAGCTCACGCTCTCACGCCATTTTTGTCATCACGGTGGAGTGCAGTGAGTTGGGTGTGGATGGAGAGAACCACATAAGAGTTGGCAAACTCAACCTGGTGGATTTAGCTGGCAGTGAAAGGCAAACCAAGACTGGAGCTCAGGGGGAGAGGCTTAAAGAAGCCACAAAGATAAATCTATCCCTTTCTGCTCTTGGTAATGTCATATCAGCTCTGGTGGATGGCAGGAGCAGCCACATCCCTTACCGAGACTCAAAGCTGACACGTTTGCTGCAGGACTCCCTAGGGGGCAATGCCCGCACTGTCATGGTTGCCAACATTGGCCCAGCATCCTACAATGTGGAGGAGACCTTAACAACTCTGCGCTATTCAAACAGGGCAAAAAATATCAAGAACAAACCACGTATCAATGAAGATCCCAAAGATGCCCTGCTCAGGGAGTTTCAGGAGGAGATTGCCAGGCTGAAGGCGCAGCTGCAGAAACGCTCGGGAAAGAAAAAGAGAAGGCTGAGGAGGAGAGCAGGGGAAGGGAGTGATGATGAGGGTCTGGAAAGTGGCGAGACAGAGGACGATGAGGAAGATGGAGACGACAAGGGGGACTACTGGAGAGAACAGCAGGAGAAGTTGGAAAAGGAGAGAAAGGCAATCCTGGAGGATCACAGCCTGGTAGCTGAGGAGAAAGCCCGGCTTCTTAAAGAGAAAGAGAGGAAAATGGAAGACTTCCGGAAGGAGAGGGAGGCCGGAGAGAAGCTTGCAGCCAAAGTTAAGGTAAGCAGATTTTTAAGTTACAAGAGTTTCAAGAAGTTTGTCATTTTGTATGGTGTTACCCAGGCTGAAATGAAACACTCATCAGCTGGTGAAATAGTCAATAAAATGTTTTTAAAAAGGCAGTAATAAATTGTAACAATAAACAGGGATAAAAAACATAAAATCTAAATACTAAAACAAACTCAAGTCTAAATAGTCACACTAATTCAGGTAGCAGCAGCAGTCCTTTCACAGAAGGGGGTAATTAAATTAAGTCGTGTGTGTATTTGAGCTGTATATTGTATGCGTGTGTGCATGCATGTGTAGATAGGGGTTATCAAAGTCTGCTTGTGGATCTTACAGTATAGCTGTGTGAATAGCGGAATGGATGGGGATGGGGCACAGTTCATTTGTCAGTCTCGCGGCTTGTGCAAAGAACCCTTCCAGCATCTTGGTGGTTCTGCAGCTGATGCTCCTCTATCTCTTGCCAGACAGCAGGAGGGAGAACAGGCTATGAGAGGGGTGGTGGGAGTCTCTGATGATGGAGATAGCTAAGTGTATGCAGCTCTGTTTGTAGATTTCTTCCAGAGACGAGAGAGGGGCACCAACAATCCTCCTGGCAGTCTATTGAGTTGTTGCTTCTCATTGGACTTGCAGCTGCCAAACCAAGATGTAAAACTTTGTGTCAGGATGTTTTTAATGGTGCCTCTGCAAATAGTTGTGAGGTGAAGTGTGGAGATTCCTGCTTTTCTGAGTCTCCTGAGGGAGTGGAGGCGCTTTTGTGCTTATTTTTTTTTTTTTTCTTTTCAATTTAAACTGCTGTGGTATTAACTCTAGGTGCGCACCCAGAAACTTAACACTGCTGGCTCTCTCCACAGCAGCACCATCTATAGTGAGGTCTGTGAACTCTGCCAGACTTCCTGAAATCAATTACCATCTCTTTTGTTTTATACACATTGATGGTGGGATTATGAGATCTACACCACACTTCAAGCTGCTCCATGTCCATTATATAAGTGGACTCATCACTCATGTCAGTGATTCAATTCAATTTCAATTCAATTCAATTTTATTTATATAGCGCCAAATCACAACAAAAGTCGCCTCAAGGCGCTTCATAGATACAGAGAAAAGCCCAACAATCATATGACCCCCTATGAGCAAGCACTTTGGCGACAGTGGGAAGGAAAAACTCCCTTTTAACAGGAAGAAATCTCCGGCAGAACCAGGCTCAGGGAGGGGCGGGGCCATCTGCTGCGACCGGTTGGGGTGAGAGAAGGAAGACAGGATAAAGACATGCTGTGGAAGAGAGACAGAGATTAATAACAGATATGATTCAATACAGAGAGGTCTATTAACACATAGTGAGTGAGAAAGGTGACTGGAAAGGAAAAACTCAATGCATCATGGGAATCCCCCGGCAGCCTACATCTATTGCAGCATAACTAAGGGAGGATTCAGGGTCACCTGGTCCAGCCCTAACTATATGCTTTAGCAAAAAGGAAAGTTTTAAGCCTAATCTTAAAAGTAGAGATAGTGTCTGTCTCCTGAATCCAAACTGGAAGCTGGTTCCACAGAAGAGGGGCCTGAAAACTGAAGGCTCTCCCTCCCATTCTACTTTTAAATACTCTAGGAACAACAAGTAGGCCTGCAGAGCGAGAGCGAAGTGCTCTAATAGGGTGATATGGTACTACAAGGTCATTAAGATAAGATGGGGCCTGATTATTTAAGACCTTGTATGTGAGGAGCAGGATTTTGAATTCAATTCTGGATTTAACAGGAAGCCAATGAAGGGAAGCCAAAACAGGAGAAATCTGCTCTCTCTTTCTAGTCCCTGTCAGTACTCTTGCTGCAGCATTTTGGATTAACTGAAGGCTTTTCAGTGAGTTTTTTGGACATCCTGATAATAATAGTGATGAGGCCAACCACTGTTGAGTCATCTGCAAACTTCACAATTTGGTTAGTGTCATGTGTGAGCAGACTGAACAACAGCGGGCTCAGGACACCCCCCTGAGGAGAGCCTGTACTCAGTAAGATAGTCTTTGATGTGTGGCTGCCCACCTTGACTGTCTGTTGCCGCTTTGTCAGGAAGCTGAAAACCCAGTTGGAGGTTGCAGGGTTCACGCCTAATAGAATCAGCTTTTCCACCAACTGCTGTGGAATGATTGTGTTAAAAGCTGAGACAAAGTCAATGAAAATGACTCTGGCATAGGTGTTCTTCCTTTTAGAACTAGCAGTGGCTCCGTCGTGTAGTGGTTCACACATTCACTTAAGAAACAAAAGATCCCTGGATGTAGACGCAAAGAAGGGTATCCAGTGTGTTTAAAAATAACACAAATCTGTCAAATCAAACATGAGCACCTATGTGCTGTGGGGAACTTCTACTTATCTGTTGAAGCAATTTTGAACAAAAGGAAGCGTTTAAGCTCAAAATTATTTAAATTACACTCACAAAAGTTACCATAGCTTCTTTGAGGGTGTACTGGTCTTGTGCTTGGAGTCATTTTCTTTTATCCCTTGTGTGACTTAAAGAGATCTTTTCCTAATTTTTATTTGCATCCAGGCGATGGAGAGTAAGCTCCTAGTAGGGGGGAAGAACATTGTGGATCACACCAATGAGCAGCAAAGAATGCTGGAGCAAAAGAGGCAGGAGATTGCTGAACAGGTATAGTAAAGGGGTTGGCGCCAAGTACAAGGGTAATACTTTCTATATTACCAAAACATTACTCTGCTAGCAGTTTTCTATCCCATGTACTTATGATTCCAAATTCATCAAATTCCTTGTTAGGCATTTCAGACTTCTTCAGCAGACTAGGTACTGATTTTTGAAAGTGAACATTTTTGTCCATTTAGTACCAGACGAAAACATCTTTCAGCCAGTAAATTGTCTTTGACCTCAGAGACAGAACCCATTAAAAGTTGTGAACACATGCAAGTTTGTTTATGTGTGTCCAGAAACGGCGAGAGCGAGAGATGCAGCAGCAAATGGAAAGTCGTGATGAAGAGACACTGGAGCTTAAGGAGACCTACACTTCTCTGCAACAGGAAGTTGACATTAAAACCAAGAAGCTGAAAAAGGTGAGGATGGTTGTCACATTTGCCCAAGGCATTATCAACAAATTCGGTTCACATGGGTATGGAAGAATTCTGAATTGATTCCCAAATGTCAAAATAGTTTTTGTTTTCATGTTGACACAAAAGAAAAAGAGGAACTGAGTTCTGAGAGTACATTTTTTTTAGAGGCTATGATTTTACAATATCAGCCCCTGACATTTAAAATGAATATAGAAATAGAAATTAATGAAAGTGAAAACAAGTGAAAAGTGTTTTGCTTTGTTACCAAAGATTAATGATGGCATTGCAGAGTATAGAGTCGTTAATAAACCAGACTGGCTGGAAACAAACTCTGCACTTTATGTAGAATGAGGTAAACCTGCAGTGTAAACATGGTATCTATCATTTCAAAAGCCATTACCCTAATCTCCAGCTGATGGCCGTCTATCTCTGAGCCTCGTTTTCCCCAGAGTTCTCTTCCTGTTAAAAGGGCTTCTTCCTCCCCCTCATTATTACCAGGTCTCAGTAACCTTATAGAATTTATTTTTTTTTATTACAATATAAGCACATTGAGGTGATTGTGAGCTGACTCAATTGAACTGAACATTTACAATGCTGTCAAAGTATTTGCCCCCTTCCTGAGTTAGATTTTTTTTGCATATTTGTCTTACTTAAATGATGTAATCATTTAAAAACCTTTCATATTTACTTGGGCTATCTTTGTCTAGTATTATTATTTGTTTAATATGAAAATAATTGTGCTGAATGTGCAAAAAAACAACTAACTATATCAACATGTATATGGATTTGGATGGTAAAAAAATGTTGAATTTCATAACCTTCATTTAACAAAAAATAAGAAATAAATAAATAAAATGATCAGAATCTAATATTGAGATTGACAAAGATGGCATACCTTGTCATCATAATGACACTGTTGAAGGTACAGTGTTTTTGGTTTGTCGGGTAATAAAGTTTCTTGCAAGTAAGTAGGTCAACTGCTATTTTAAGTCTGGGTATTGTCTGTGGTGTTCTATTTGGGTTGTTCATTATTCCTCATGACAATCAGGCATTTAAACAAAAAAATTTAAGGCTGAATGCTCTAACAGTCTTTTTCTGGTCACTCTAGTTTTCTCTTTCTCTCTCCTCTAGCTGTTTTCCAAGCTGCAGTCAGTGAAGGCAGAAATCCAAGATCTCCAAGAGGCACACATCAACGAGCGCCAGGAGATGGAGCAGATTCAAAACGAACTCACCAGGGACCTCAAACTCAAGTATGAAGTCTGCATATCAATGTTGGCCTGACACAAATCTCTGATCAAGACTGTGTGTCATGTGATCGAGGAGGAACCGTAAAAAGATTGCTAGCGAATTAGTGGAGCTTTTTGTGCTTTAAGACTTTTTCTCACTGTAGTGCATGGAAATGAAATATTTAATGAGGAACAGATACATTACATTCAAATGCTTTCAACCATTAGGCTTCCTGTTTTAATAACATGTCTGAGTTTTCTTTGTCTCTCTCTATCTCCCTGTCTGTCTATTAAATGTTCATGTGTTTCTTTCAGGCATCTGATTATTGAAAACTTCATTCCTCTAGAGGAGAAAAACAAAATAGTCAACAGGGCTTTCTTCGATGAGGAGCCTGAGGAATGGAAGATGAAGCCCATCACACGTATTGAGGAGTAAGTCTGGGAATATTCAGAGTGGGTCTTTCCATCTCAAATCATAACATTTTTAGAATGTTTTCGCTTGACTAGCTTATATTTACCTTTCTTTGTATAGGTTCACAAATAGTGCTTTTCCTCTACTACCTACTCGACTCTGTTTTGGTTGTCCATTACAATCGAGTACCACCCAATGTACGTGGGGTCGTTATAAACACCACAACAAAGGATCACATTGAGTCGGTGATATACTTGCTGCTCGGTCGGGAACAACGCTGTTGTTTTTTGTGTAGCCATTTTCCTCATTGCAGGGATTCATAAGTAGAAGTTTTGATTCTTGTGAAGGAGACTTATCAAATGACATCACTGACTAGCCAATCGGTGGCATGCAGTCTTGACATCATGTTTTCTGATCACTTTAGATCGCTTGGAATTCCGGCCAAGTAGGTACTAAAAAAAGTACCTGGTACCAGGTACTGCCACCTAATGGAAAACCCTAAAAACCGAGCCGACCTGACCCTAATAGGTTCTACTGGAAAAGAGCTAAAACAGACAAGTGTTGGAGAACCAGCTGTGGAACCTGTGCGTTATTAGGAAAGGGAAACTAAAAGTCCCTTCAATAGATGCTGTTTGGCATGCAATTCTAGCAAACGGTGCATACAGTTGCTCATTATAGTGCTGCAGAGTGGCAGAGCTGGCAACTGATTTATTGTAAAACACCAAAGCAAGAAGCAAATTTCCCATGCTGCTTTGTAATACTCCTTTTCTCTCCCTCTTTTTTTCTCTCTCTCAGTGACCATCAGATGATGAGCAGGCCTCGGTCTGCAGTCAGCTACTGGAGGCCCCTCAGTCACCATGCTCGTGTGGCCATGATGTTGAAGCCTGACATGAGATACAAAGTAAGCTTTTCTCCCTCTCCTTTACAGTGTTGTTATTATTATAGTTAAGTTATCACTGCATATAAAACTGTATTTTCCCTCAGCTGTAGAAAGCTGTTGGGGACAACAAAGGTTGTGCAGGGGAGCGCAACGCGTTGAAATTCACCTCACTCTCATACAGGGCTCTAGAGTGCGACCAATTTGGTCGCATATGCAACCTAATTTCTCAATGGTGCGACTAAAAAAACTCGTAGGTCGCACCAGTGCGACCAGCCATACAAAAAGTCTCTGCAACTCTGAAAGTCTCCGTGTGGTCAACAACAGACACACATTATGCCTATATCGAGGTCTAAACCAATCAGAGATAGTCAGGGGCGAGACCTCTCTGATTGTCCATGGTCCAGATAGTCCTGTAGTCCTAAGCGTGTGTACGTTTGAAAGTGCAGGCGGATAGAGGTGAGTCGCTTGAATGAAGCGATATCGATTCATTAAATCCTGAATCGACTTTTAAATATAAATGAAAACTGACAGCTCAATGATTCTGATGCTCCGGGTCTGCGCTTTGTGTTTACGTCTTTTTTGCGCTAGATTCTGATGCTGCAAGTTTTGTCTTTCTCCAACCAAAACTCATTGAACCAGCATCAAAAGAAGATCAAAACTACACTTCACATTTGATAAACATCTTCATGAATTCTCTTACTTTTGCTGCTTTGCTTCAACCACAATAAAAATCACACTTTCTGCACAGCTCTTTCTCTCGCTCTCTCCATGTACTTCAAGAACAGTTTCTCGTCTCAAATCTGCATTAATTTGCTTGCTTATTATTCACCAGTCTACCGTTGTTTACAGCGCTGTCGGCCACTGTTTTTTTTTTTTTTTTTTTTGTTTTTTTCCCCCAAAAATGACGTCTGACAAGAAAGCCTCATTTCTGCTGTTCAATAGCGAAGAAATTTAAACTTTCAATAGCTCCCATTTCATCTAATGAGGACTGTGACAGTTTTCTTTCTTTTCTTCTTGCAAAGATTAATAACATAAGAATGAACTTTTCTCATTCAGCACCTGGGCCCTGTTTCAGAAAGCCGGTTTTAGTGCAAATTCTGAGTAAGTATACCCTGAGTTAACGAAAACTCTGGGTTTTCAGTTTCACAAAGCGAGTTTAGATTAATCCTGAGTGAGTTACTATGACGACACACTCCGTGAAGCTAACCTGCCCCCTAGCAGGTTTACTTCAACTAACCCTGACTTTCTCCGCCTCTTTGTCGGAAACCTGACTGTACGAAGTGTCAGACATGGCGTGCCCCTTCCTTGAAGAGCCAGTAGATGTTGAAGCCCAAATTCTCCGCAGAGCTCTCCGCCGGGAGAGAGTGATTAGAGCGCGTTTGGACATTTTATCATTTCCTGATGATTTTCTGTGTGAACGTTACCGTTTTTCAGCACAATCTATAATTTATTTGAATAACATCCTCGGGCCTAATATTGCTCATGTGACACATCGCGGACATTCTCTCAGTTCTGTACATATTATTTGTATTGCACTTCGTTTTTTTGCAAACGGGAGCTTTCTGTATAATATTGGTGACGCTGAGCACGTTTCCAAGGCTACCGTCTGTCGGGCAGTCAGGAATGTTACAGTTGCACTGAAACGTCTCCTGTACTCGTTTGTGGTGTTCCCCGGTCATAGACCCACAAGATTTATCAAAGAGGGATTCCACAAAATTGCAGGTATCAGGATGAACAAAGCTTAATTCATGATGTGGTGATACTTGAACTACTACTTAAATTTTACATTTATTTTCAGGGTTCCCAGGCGTGATTGGCTGTATAGATGGCACTCACATTCCAATCATTGCTCCTTCAGTAAATGAAGGAGACTATGTGAACAGGAAGTCTTTCCACAGCATTAATGTACAGGTACATAGTTCCCTGTAGCATTTCAAACTAACAAATTATTTCATTATAGTAATGGATGCTAATTTGTGTTCTCTGCACTGTGAAGATCATATGTGATGCTGCCAACATTATCACAAATGTGGAAGCCAAGTGGCCAGGCTCTGTTCATGACTCACAAATTTTTCGTGAATGTACACTGAGCACAAAATTTGGACATGGTGAGTTGAAAATACTTTAAAATATATAAAGACCAATTGCTACAGGGACATTTGAACTGAAGTGTATCCTTCTGTCTTAGGAGAGTTCACTGGCTACTTGCTTGGTGATAGGGGGTATCCATGTTTACCCTATTTGCTTACCCCTTACCCTGACCCTGACCCGGGCCCACAGCAGCGATATAATCTGGCTCATTGCAGGACAAGAGCCAGAGTTGAAATGACTATCGGAATGCTTAAGGCCCAGTTCCAGTGCCTTCAAAGACTCAGGGTCACCCCAGAAAGGGCATGTGACATTATTGTGGCATGTGTGATTCTTCACAACATTGCCACAATTAGAGGAGAACACTGTCCTTCTGAACCAAACATCAGCAGTGATCCAAACCATGAACATCCTGACCCTCCCACGGACATACAAGATGGAAGAGCAGTCAGAGACACCATATGTCACAATCATTTCCTTTGACCCATCACCTCAACATGTTGAAAGAAGAATAAACAGATTTTTTGTTCGACTGGCTTTATTGGTCGCCTGTATTTCCTGTACACAAAGTATTAATAAGTATATTATTATGTTGTTCAAACACTGAAATAATTCGTCCATCTCTGACCACTTCACCCACCCTTAACTGATGTTCCAGCAGTAAAATCTCAATCTTGGTCTTTTGGATCTGCTGCTTGAAGTGTTCCATTTCCAAGTCGCTTTTTTTTATTTTCTTGATCAAATAGGTCTTGTACAGCTGCTTTACAGGGAGCTATTGAAACACAGAAAATAGCATTGACATTCATAGTACATGCCTACTTAGGTTGGTTGTAAATCATTGCTGAACATCTTACTGAGGAAAGGTTTGTTGGAGAAGTGGCTGGACCCTCTTCCTCTTCATTTCCATCATCACTCTGCTAGAGACATAGAAAGTCCATGGTTTTATTATAGTACCACATTTTATTCAATTGTTATATTTTCCATTGTAAGATGTAAACCTCATGAAGTGTCTCTGTTGCTTCCTCCTCTGTAACAGCTGTCAATGTTTCTTCATTATTTTCCTGTAGTAAAGAAATTAACAACATTGCTGTTCTACTGTAAACTCATATAATCTGTGGAGTATTAAGAGTACTCACAACTGCATGTTGGTCTGGCTCAACAGGAGGCTGCACCAGATGCAGTACACCATCACCATCAACTGATAGAATGAGGTTTATACAGGTCACTTATAACTTACAAGGGACCAAATGGCAATTAACAAACATATACCAATCACCTTACACTTCATTGTCATTATGCTCTCAAAGACAACAAAGACTGAGGGAAGGCAAAATCAGTAGGAAAATAACTTCACTACAAAATAATTCATTATGGTAAAGAGTTTATCAAATGAATGAGTAGCACTGCAAAGGTGACTGTGAAGAAAGGATGTATTATTTTGAATTTACCTCTTATGTAGGCACTTGTGTCTTGCGGGGTTATTGACTCAGAGGATGTCCCCGCAGAGATGCCTTCAGCCACAGGGCGCCCACTGTTTTGGCTGAGGGCCAACTGCTCAGCCTCTGTGAGTGGTGGTGGTGGAGGACCCCCACCTGTTTTTCGGGCCTCCGCTTTTTTTCTGTTGGCTATAACGGGTCACATTTGAGCATACAGAGTAAGCAAATATGTACTTGTAATGTGCTCAGATAATTTCAATAAGTGCTTACAGAAAGAAAATTAATGTAGCCTCTAACTGCAATTGGTTTACATAGGACAAACAGACCAAGCACTATGGCTCATAATACAATTACACCTTACCTGTTTGGACTATATTTTTATATTTCATTTTTACTTGCTGCCAGGAACGTTTGGGGCCTGTTGGGTTGCACCTGCGCTCACATCACATCACAAAATGAAATGTATAAAAGAAAAAATAAAATATAATATAATAAAAATAACGTGTTAAATGGGTGGAAATCCCTAGATCAATGTTTAAATTAACACTCACGCATTGACTCTGTCGGCTATGTTTTGCCATGCATGCTCCCTTTCTTTGGCAGCTGAGGCTGTGTTACTTTTTTTCCGCAAAATTTGCATGTTATCGGCATTTGCTGGCATCAGAATTTCGGCCTCAAGCGCTGTAAAATACATTGACCGCGCCTTCTTTCCCTCCGTCTCCATGGTGACTCGCTTAATCTGTGCTCCACTAATCAGGGCTTTACGTATCCTCGTGCACGCGCTTAATTTGGGGTTAAAGCAACTCTGCGTTGATTGAACTAATTGTTATCAGCCTTTCTGAAACCGAATATTCCGAGTTGGACAGTTCGGGGTTACTCAACCCTGAGTATCATTTTTAACTCTGAGTTTTCTAAACCCGCTTTCTGAAACAGACCCCTGTTATGTCTATCTCCACCTCATCACGCCCTGTCATTTTGGATACTTTCACAAACATAACATTTGCGATAAGTTTCAGTCCGGCTTTTGCAGAGCTCACTCCACAGAAACAGCCCTTCTTAGGGTCTCAAGTGACTTTTGATGAATAATGATGCAGGAAAATGCTCGGTCCTACTTATGTTGGACCTAACATCGGCTTTTGACACTGTTGACCACCACATCCTCCTTGAAAGGCTTAAACATTGGGTTGGTGTATCGGGTACTGCCTTAGGGTGGTTCTCCTCATATCTACATAACCGATCTTTTTCTGTGGTGGTCTCCGATTTTAGGTCATCCTCTACCTCCCTTACTTGTGGTGTCCCTCAGGGTTTGGTTTTGGGGCCTTTATTGTTCTTAATATATCTTCTCCCCCTCCAGCATATAATGGGCTCTTTTGAGGACATTTCTTATCACTGTTATGCTGATGATATTCAGTTGTACATTTCTT
This sequence comes from Neolamprologus multifasciatus, assembly GCF_963576455.1. Classification (NCBI taxonomy): domain Eukaryota; kingdom Metazoa; phylum Chordata; class Actinopteri; order Cichliformes; family Cichlidae; genus Neolamprologus; species Neolamprologus multifasciatus. The sequence continues at coordinate 19,738,703 of NC_140458.1, read as the reverse complement.
TTAAGCCCCCAGGATTTATCTAAGCTTCAGCTTTTAAATGACTGATTCCATCAAGCGTCGGATGGCTGTAAATTTCCTCCAACTCAACGAGGGGAAAACTGAAGTCCTCATATGTGCTCCGGACAGATTTGTATCCCAGATAGTGAAAGCCCTTGGTCCTCTTTACCACCTCTTTCTGTGTATGTTAAATCCTCTATCAGGAATTTAGGTGTCACTTTTGACTAGACTCTCACATTGGATCGGCATGTGAAATCTCTGGTTCGGTCTTGTTTTTATCATTTAAGAAATGTGGCTAAGTTAAGCCCCATTTTTATCTCGCCCTGAACTGGAGATAGATATACATTGTTTATGTGTCTAAGCAAAGGTTCTCTGGATCGTCTGCAAGTTGTGCAAAACGCTGCAGCTAGGCTGTTGACAAAATCCTCCAAGTATTCACATGTGACACCATTGCTATTTCAGCTACACTGGCTGCCTGTTGAATTTAGAGTACATTTTAAGATCCTGGTGTTGACATTTAGAGCCTTGCATGGACTGGCACCATCCTACATCTCCGACCCTATGTCCCTAGCAGGTCCCTGAGGTCATCTGATCAGGGCTTACTTGCTATAAAACAGACTAAGATGAGAACAAAGGGTAACAGAGCTTTTGCCACTGTGGCCCCAAGACTGTGGAACTCTCTCCCTCATACATTAAGAACTGTGGACTTTGTAGTTTTTTAAAAAAACAACAACTCAAAACTCACCTTTTTAAAACTGTTTTTGGTTAAATTTCTGCCTGTTTTATATTGTCTGTTTTACCCTTTTATCATTTGTTATCTTATGTGCAGAACTTTGTGATTCTGTCTAGAAAGGTGCTATATAAATAAAATTGTATTTATTTATTTAAAAAGCCAGGCCAGGAAAATCTCCTTCATGTTTTTCTGAGTTTTATCCTCAATTACTTTGACACAAAAGCATCTGCTGGGATTCTTACACCTCTGATGAAGTCTCACAGGTGTCAGTGCTGATTAATGATCCGCATTAAAATATTTCTGATTATCTGGGTCAAAATTGAATCGAATCAAATCAGGACCTTACGAATCGGAATTGAATCAAATATAGAAATCAGTGATGATACCCAGCCCTAGTGAATAGCCTAGCCCCAACAGAAGTAGATGTAGCTGTGGGTAATGAGAAAAGATGAAAAGAACGATTGATAACTTTTTTTGTTAAGTTAACGTAAAGTTAAAGTGAACATGTAAAACATGGGGGTTAAGTGATGAGGTTGAAAAATTTGGGTGCATCTAACTTTTGTGCTGGTACTACTAAAGAAAAAAAGTGCATCAGTGCAACTGTGGCAAAAAGTTAGTCTAGGATTTACAAATTGATACCATAGGTGCATCAAACGAGCTTGAATCAAACGTCCAATTTTCTGAAGATCTTGTGAATGTGATAACTCGAATGCTGCAGTGTAGGATTTTCAAAGCCATAGATGCGTCTATTAAAAATCTTGGACAACTTCAAATCTTAGAGACCTTGACCCCAAGGTCAGAGTTAGCCTTCTAAAGATCTTATGAATACCAAAACCTATGAAAAAGTTGGTGCAGAAGACTAGGAGGCTGAGACGTAGCAATGGCAGTTGTCAGTATTTGAAAGATTAACGTTACTGCTGCACAGGTTTAAGATTGAGCTCACTGCAAATACTTTACTGGTTATTAAACATAATGCATTATATAACATATTTTTTTCCACACAGGTGCTCTAGTAGTTTCCAATTCACAGTAGGCCCGAGGCATGGTGGTTCCTGGGTTGTTCTTAAACAGCTGGTCTTCTTCAAGATCTTGGCAAACTTATATTTGCATACAGGAGTTTGAACTGATGATCTGCAGCTGTTTATAAAAGTCTCTAAGAGACCTTTCCAACTTGTGTAAATCTTCTGACCACATTTGTACATAACTGAATTTTCCCAGATGAATGTGATTCTGTGTCATTGTTCTAGGCTGAGAACATCATAATGCTGGATATGGACATTCCTGCACGGACCTCTAAAGAGTACCAGGAGCCAGTTATCGCCCCAAAGCTGGCGGCAGCTCTGGAGGATGCTCTTCGGGATGAGGATGAGATCGAGGTAGATGCCTCAAGCTTTCACAGCAGCTTGGGACAAATGCTGCCTGCTGGTGCTAGCGGCAGCCTCAAGAAGCCAAAGTCAGGGTAAGCAACAGTACCACAAGTTATATTCACCTTGGAGTGCCGCATCCTGTTGTCAGGCTGATGGAATTGGTTAAGAAAATAGTGCTTTTTTTTTGTTTGTTTGTTTGTTTAATATTTTACACCCACCATGTTGCAACAGCTTTACATTGAGAAAGAATCTCTTCCTCTTTGTTTCATTTCTGTCCAGAATTGTACAACACAAAAGGAAGGAGACAGCAGATTGTAAATTTGCATTCAGAGTAAATGATTTACCTTGTTAAAGACAAAAATTAAAGACTCTGCAAATCTTTGATATGTGACAGATGAACCCTCTAAACAGCATAGAAAACCTTTTGGTGTCACACCATCAGTGAGTTTAACCCTATGCCAATCATTTCTCTCCTTTAGACGACCAAGAACAGGCAAGAAGTCGAGTACCCCGACCTCTTCATACAGCCCCTCCAGCCCAGGATCCCCTCTTTATCCCCAATCCCGTGGCCTGGCGCCGAAGTGATGGTTCCTACTGCTACTGTCAGTGCCTGCCAACCTGTTTTGCACCTGTCCACATTGGGAATGACCTTTAGAGGATGGGTATAAAAAAAGATTAATGCTGCTTTCTAGTTTTTAACTACACCACTGTTAACTGATCTCTTGAATACAACAAAACAATAGCAGCTGTGCATGACATTATACTGCACTGCTTTTACAGTTCCCTAGATATTGATGAATGTCAGTAATTTCGTGCGTGTGTGTGTGTCCGCATACACACAGACGCATCACAATGTTAGCGTACAAAAAGAGTAAAGGTGGGCTTAACCTTCCCTTGCACTACTTCATATCTTCCTAGATGTGTGTTAGGTGTCCTTCATGTTACTGTAAGTGTGGACGTGTGTGTGGTAGTGGGGGGAGGGGGCTGAGAGCTCTGTTGAACCTGGCACTAACATAGTTGTGTGTGTGAATGTGGTGTTGTACATCTGGCTGCATGTCTGTGCATCTTTGAATCACTGTCTGAATAGGTTTGTTTGTTTTCTGTTTTTATCCACGACTTTAATTGTGTTGCTTTAGAGGAGCTTTAAGATTGCGTGTGGCTGCATGTGCTGGCTTCAGTCTTAAAGGAATAGTTGCACATTTTGGCAAATACACTTACAAAAGAGAAGCGATAAGAATTTTTACCACCTTTACGCTGAAGTGTGAAGCAGAAAGTGATCGGCTTTAGACATAGCTGGTGAAACTGCCATTTGAATTTCAAAAATTCTCATACTAAATTTCTAATAGGCAGCATGTCAGCTCAGCTGAAAAGGCAAAACTATGCAAATGCAGACATAGAATCTAGTTAATAAATTATAATAAACTAAATAATAAACAATAAACTGCAAAGCAGTTAGTCTGTTACAATTACCAAATAAAATGTTGGTGTTTACATTTAATTGTTTTTGGTAAATCCAGTCAACCTAATGGATGTTACTCTGTACAACCTGAATATCGGTGTCAAATCTAGCTCAGCACAACACAAAAGCAATAAGAACAAGTAAATTATTAGTCAAGTTGAATTCTCAAGCCAAAAAGAGCTTTTAAGTAGGATCTCACCAAAATGTTTTTCTCTTCTGAAACCAAAGGCATGCACATAGCGAAGCCTGTTTGCATGTGAAAATGCGACCAGTGTCAAAAGAGGAAATGGTTGTAGCTTTTGCTTTGATTACTTCCCTTAAACTGTGCTGACTGGGTAACAAATCCAATAACATCACTTTTAAAGTTATTAAATAGTTACATTTCCCTTGTAATGCAGTGCCACAGTACCTTTGCCATACTGTGGCTAACTTTATGTCGTGATGATTCACAAGCTAGTTGGTAGCTTTCCATGAACAATCTGCATCCCTCAGCTGTAAAGCTGCATGTGCTGTAGACAGTACTGAAAGGTTTACTAATAGCAGTCAGAGCTCAAACTATGTGATGTCACTCTTTCTAAATGAGCACAAACACATTTAAAATGAAATATTTATTGGAAAAAATACACACGACATATTATGATTGAGTACCTTAGAACTGTTTTTGTTCTTCAGCTGAGCCAAGCTAAGCTTCTTAGTGTGAAATCTGTACGCTACATAAACCACAAGCAGAAACTAATACATAAGCAAACTTTCTCAAATGGTGGACTATTTCTTTAAGTCTGTATGATTGCAAGTGTGCAGGCCAGGAGGTAAAGCATGCTCCAGATCTGGACTCAGTCACGAGTTGCTGTAATCAGTAGATGCTGTTCTTCCTGAGACACACAAGGGAGGTGGGGAACATGGGGGGAGAGCCCGACACATGTACCCTCTGTGGACAGTTTCTAGGTTGCATAACATAGCAGTTGGCCACCAGGCCAGAGATCAGCTTGAACTACAGCCTGAGTCACGTCAAAAGTACTGTCCTGGAATGTGCCTCAGATTTGTCAGGGTTCCATGGTGCCTTAATCTGCATCCTCAGTCTCTGCTCCTCCCAGTCATTGTCGGCTGATCTACAAATTCATTCCAGGCTCAGAGAATTGTTAAGAGCGTGAAGTTCAGTCGGGGGCATCCTGGGTCTTTTGGATAAGCACCACTGCAAAGTTTGGCAGATGAAGGGTCAACATATTCTCCTTGTGATTTTTATTTTTATCTACCTTGGTATTGGTGTGAGTGTAAAAGAACATTAAACCCCCACAGACACACCATTCAACATTTGCCTCCAGGTGGACAATATGCAGTTTTAACCTTCATGGTTCAGCCTGCCTCTCTGCTGCTCTCTGTTCCCCATACTCTTAACCGTGAAGGGGTGCGCTCTCTGCTCGCTGCTACCATGCAGGGTTTTCCAACCCACTGTGTCATTTCAGCAAGCGTGGGTCAAGTGGCAAATTAAATCTTTTTAAAATACTTGTGATGTGTGCCGTTTGTGAGTTGAAGACTTGTAAACCATCAGGGCTATGTCTCTAACAATCCCTGTGAGGTCTAGGTAGCCCTAACTCTACCTCTGTGCAATAAAGGTATGTAACTTTTGTCTTTTTGAAAATTGTTCTCCTAAGTCCTGGCAATCGGGGAGAAAACGAGAAAAAAATTGTAACTAACGTGTATTTACATTTATCCCAAAACCTCTTCCCCCCCCCCCCCCCCCCCCCCCCCCTCTTTTCAAACCACCGACTTAAAGTTGGGGTCCGACCTCACAGGGTACCTCAAGGATCTCTCTGCTGTTTGACCCATGCCTGCGTATCTATTTAGATACTGTAATGAATATAACTTGTTTAAAGGCAATCCTTAGTCACTTTTAGATCTGTAAGAAACACACATTAGTTTCCATATTGAAAAAGTCTAACTTATTACGATCCTATGTTTTTATATACAGATGTAGATATAATTTTTTATTCATTCGTTTTCTTGAAAATAGATTGTTATTTTATTTTTGGAGCTCTGTAATTTAATGTTGAAATGTTGTTGTTGTTGTTTTTCTTCAATATATATATATATATATATATTAGTGTCTTTGTATTCGGCAAGGTACAGGCTTGTTTTCCCCACTTAGTTGATGAGTTTTCCACATGGATGTTGAAAGCATGGGTCATGTTGTTGATGTGGGCCTGTGCAGAGAGAGTCATGGTTCAGTATTGGCACATTAGCTGTAAGTTGTACTTCACAAACATAAATATTAAAATAAGAGCTAACATTGAAATGCTGTATACGCATGACTTTAGCACGCTTGAGTAACATGTTTTGGTTGTTCATCGGTCATAAAAATTTAGTGAACAAAATGTGAATGTATAATTTAATTGAAAAATCTTGTATCACTTAGCTACATCACTGGATCCAAACTCTCAGACTGTTTGCGATCAATTTTTACATGCTGTCATTGTAGCCATATGACGATTCTGCTGGTGCGCTTATGTATCTGACTTGGCTATGTCTTCTACTTGTTTAGTGTCTTTACATTAATAAAGAAAAATTAATGGGAGTACTGTGGTGTGTCTTTGAGGGTATTTAAGAAGGTGTGATGTTACACATTAGGACCTACCCTTCCCTCTACTTTTCCTTATTTTCTTTCATTCACATATACACGCACGCTAAGTAGATGCAAATTAAACATGGTTAATCAGTAGAAGGGTTAAAAAGGCAAAGCTAAAACTTGTTTTAGACCAGGAAAAGCAGAAGGACTGTGGCCTCTCACAAAGGTCCAGTGCAACTATACTATATAGACAACAGTACAAGGCCTATGCATTACTCCAGCCATGGAAAATTGTGTCATGAGGCTAACAGTTTTTATGTTAATGTTAATTACAGAGGAGGCATGGAACTGCAATTTTTGAGTTAGACCATTGCTGACTTTTCCACGCTATAAGCCTCAGAACACAGTGATTCTGCTCTGTAACTTTACGTGGACTGTGATTGCTGCATGTGTCCACTTTGGAATAATACAGCTGATGTCAAGCAGGGGAAGAAATTTCACTTGTGACTTGCAGCAATAGTGGCATCGTATTACCTGAAATTCAGTGAGCTCTTAGAAAAAAACCCTCTTTCAGTTGTTTGTAAAGGCAGACTGCATGGATAGGTGCTTAGGTTTCTAATTCTGTAGCAAAGGGACTGAAAAGTCCTAAATTAAAAGCTGTGACCTGTTTTCCTCAGATTGTAAAACAGGGTTTTTTGGACCTGCTCTGGTGGAATCCCCCAATAAATTAGCATGTCACCTTTAAATTATATATTATATAAATTCATATATTTGCAAACCTGTTATCTCTGGGATTATTGTCATATTTCACATTTATTCTCTAAGAAGAAAAAAAAGAGCTCAATACTCACCTGACAAAACCACAAGAAACTGTCAACTTTTGTATAATGAACTTTATTATCTGCAGGTCAATATTACAGCTCAACTCAGAAAAACAAGCAAGTCAGTCTCACCAAAATGTGATCTTTAGGAAAAGGAGAAAAAAGAAAGTGTGTGATCGTATACATTCAGCAGAGGAGCACAACAGCACAGCAGAATGGTATTTGTATTGAATAAAGGAATGGTGCACATACAGTACTCGAAAGTAGATCAAGCAGTAGAAAAAAAAAATCACAGTGAAGCGTGACGTTACACTCGGAACTATTTTCTCTGATTCCCGTTATTGTGGTCACATCCATGATTTATCCGATACACTGTATTACTAATGCAGAGTGCCTTCTGCATTGCCTTGTGCTTCAAAATCGATTCTTCGAATGCAAACAACCTTCAAATGGAAAAAAAAAAATCTAAGGCTTTAGATAATTTTTACGTACCAAACAGTGGAAGTGGTGTAGTTTTAGAAATGTATTTTTCTTGTGATGAGTGACTTGCTGTTGATCTGCTGGTCCCACTCCAGATTTGAGTCCATGCAACTAAAGTTTGGCACAGAAGAAGGTGTAAAGTACAAAGGAATAATGCCCATCAAACTAGAGTCCACAGTGGGAAAAATGGTAATTAGTTTCTTCTATTTTAAAGTACCTGTTTAAAGTTGCTTTTTCTTATGATTCACAAAACAAAAAGTACAACAGTTTCATACATACACACCACTTCAAGTCTCAAAAAATGATTTCATTCAAAAAAAAACCCTAAATATTACAAGGAACATGACGCACACACCCAGTCATCACAATAATTACTTGTGTGTTTTTATCATGCTGGGTTTTTTTTAATGTAAAATGGAATATTAGTATATTTTATGGTCATTCTCTTTTGGTTAATGGGATGCAGAGAAAAACAGTGAGACTGCCCTTTGGATGCACATGTGAGGCTTAAAGTCAGCTTCATCTCCATGGAGACGAAGACAAATTCACATGATGAAACGTATGCATAGGAAAGAAAGAAAGAAGAAAAAAAAAATAAAGGAAAACTCAGCCCAGTAGATCGTCAACTAGGCTCTTAAAACACAGGGAAAAGATGACCGAGCGTCAGCCTTAAAAATAAGATCATTTAAAGGGTAATTCTGGTTTTATTTAAATTTGCTGTGCTCCCCTGGTTATTGTAGTTCTGTGGGTTCCTCAAACCAGCAACCTCTCAGGCTGAAAAATTAAGCGAGGGCTCAAACTTTGATTTGACTGAAAGTTGTGAAATGTTCAGCTCACCAATTAGCATGTATTAGCAGAAGACTAGAACCAGTTTCCTTGTTTAAAAAAAAAAAAAAGACAAGTACAATTTGATTTCCAGCCTGACATATTATCAGTGTTGTGTTTTTATTCTAGAAGCAGGTGTAAAAAAGCTAGTAGCTGACCAGCATCCTCTGCAGCAGCCTACTCTCTCTACACTGGGATTAACAGCAAGTGAAATGGCTCTTAGAGCATCTCTGTTAGTGTCGAGACACAAACAGAAACAAATAAACCACAATTATCCTTTAAGGGCTTAAATTACATCATGGACTGGGGGCTAAAGGCACAGCTCCCATTTTATTTAGAAATCTGTGGAAGAAACCTGCCACGCTATCTTGCGGTTGTCTGCTATAGCTACAACATCACCAAAGAAAATCTATTTAGTTCTCATACCCTTTAATCTGCATCTTCTTTAGTAAAATGACATCATCCCAGTGAGACGATAACAGCTGCTCGTGGACAAACGGGCTTCCACTCCATCATTCTGTACTCTCCAGCTGTAATCAGTTCCAGGCTGTGGCTAAACCGATCCCTCTGCTACAGTCTTTGATCTTGGGTTGTCTTGTTTAGCCTGTGACTGTATCTTCTCTGAGTGCCACTAAGATGCCCCTGTACAAGCTATGTACTCAGGCAACAGTGGACTGTTAAACTGCTGTTTCTAATATTAGAGCTGCAGAGCTAATTCATAAATGGTTTATTTCATACCAATTTCTGTCTTTTTGCACCCCAAAGGAGGTCTAAAGTTTACAAATGGAAAACCCTCCCTCCCCCTCCCCTGGGCGTACGGAGCTGACTTTTCACAGCACCAGAAAATGACTCGAGTAAAGAGCAGCGGGAAAAAGAGGGGGCAGAAACAGGATGGATGATGGAGACTATGAGGGCAGGTAAAAGAGAGAAACAGACCCGTGGCGGAGCTTGGGGTCAGTAAGGTGTATCGTCCTGCCTGTACAGGAGGTGGTGGGATTGGAACAGAGGCTTTAGCCCCTGCAAGATTCCAGCTCTGGACTCTGACTCGGGACCTGGCTGCAGCTCATTTCTCTCTGTAGTACAGCAGGTACATCTTCAGAGGCTCGGGTAGCGGCAGGCCCAGGATCCTTTCTCTCAGGACATTCACAGCGGGCTGGGGTCGGAGCAGCTCGCCTGTCTCCTTCTCTTCTTCCTCTTCCTGCTCCTCCTCTTCATCCTCCTCCTCCACCGTCTCCTCCTCCTCCACCACAACTGCCCTGCCTCCAGATCCCCTCCCCACCCTCCTGCCCCCTCTCATCTGCTGCCTCACTTCCCTCTCTCCTGCCTCCTCCTCTTCCTCCGCTCCTCGTGCCCCCTGGTTGTTGTTGTTGTCCAAGGAAGCAGGACCAATCCCACTGCTGGCTACGACCTGGCGGGTGGCCAGGACGAGGGCGTTGCAGTGCCGCCGGTGGACCCTCCTGCGTTTGAAGCGAGGCCCATACTTATGAAGCCCTGCCACCGCCAGGCCCCGGCCAACGCTGAACGAGGAGCCTCGGCCACGGGAGTGGCTGTCTCCTCCATCCGTGGTCACTCTGAGGGTGTGGCGGATGCAGATTCGGGCCAGTTCCTGTAACGATCGCACCTCAAACTTGGCTGAAATGTTGAGAATGGCAAGTCAACATCGGGGAAATGAAAATGGCGAGAAATGAAAGAAGGACAAATGACACTCACGTAGTGGAACAGTCTTGGGTTTGCTGTTGGTGCTGTGTTTGGGCAGCACCAGAGGGGCGAAGGACACAGAGATGATCTTTTTGGTCTCCCAGCTGTTCAGTCCCGTTCGAGTGATCTTGGTCAACTGCATAAAACAGAAGGGCAGTCCTTTAATACGTTTGTGTGTATAAATGATTTTTTTTTCATCTGATTGAATTCAGTAACATGAAGAGTTCATACTATCAGTTTGTGTGCCAAAAACTGCAGTTCCTGTAATCACCACTGTAGTTCCAAAAGCGAGGGTGACATTACTACATGCAGATATTTATTTATAGAGATTATCTCTTGAATATTTCCAGTTACACTTATATTTTAAAAAGTAACATAAAATACCATGGAGACTCAGACAGACCACAAACCTTTTCCTCAAGAGGCATCACCAGGATGCCCCCCACCTTGAGCAGGTTCTTCATATAATCCTCATGCTCTTTCTGCACGCCGGCCCCGCAGTACACCCTGTCATACTGACGGCTCTCTGGAGGGATCTCCAAGCAGTTTCCCACCACGAAGGAAGGCTCACAGAACTCAAATCTGAAGTGAGAGAGCAGCAATGCACAACAAGCCATGGAGGAGATAAAAAAAAAAAAATGCTGCTGACAAGTCAAGAGACCTACTTGTCAAAACTGTCGCTGGTTTTAATGAAGGAGTCGAGCTTCTGGTAGGCATAATCTATCACATCTGCGTGTAACTCTATGCCGTGATTCACTCCAAAGGGACCTGTAACAGTCAGCACAGCAGTGTCTAATCAACCTTATGAATATTTAATTCAATTCAATTTTATTTATATATCTCTAAATCACAACAACAGGTGTCTCGAGGTGCTTTATATTGTAGGTTAAAGACCCTACAATAACATAGAGAACCCCAATAATTAGATGATCTCCTAGACTCTCTGGTGGCCTTCAAAAGTGTTCAGTTTGCAGCAAATCACAAAGCCATCCTTCCTGATTGCAGTGTACCACAGCTGGAAAAGCTTCATCATTTTCCTGCATGTACTAAAGGAGCTCAGCTTTCCTGGGAAATAGAGCTTGCTCATCCCCTTTTGTACACATCATTTGTGTTGGTGTTCAAGCTGTTGACGTGGCTGTGCTGCTACTTGTACTCCTCCACCACATCCACATCCTGTCCCAGGATAGACACACGTACACACCTATGCCTGCATTTGTCCTTTTTCTTCTGAAGTTGACCACCGGTTCTTTGATCTTACTCACATTCAGAAGCAGACCACTCCACAAAATCACTATCAGTAAAACATCCAACCACTGAAGGAATATCAGAGTATCTTCAGTGTTAACATCTTCAGTGTACTGGATTCATTTTGTCCTTTTGAAGTGAAGTGAAAGAAGTGAAATTTTTATTTCGGTCAACAACAACAACAACACAGATTATCATTTTACATAAAAAAAATGGTAAATAAAATGGTAAATGGCCTGCATTTGTATAGCGCTTTACTCAGTCCCTAAGGACCCCAAAGCGCTTTACACTACATTCAGTCATTCACACACACATTCACACACTGGTTCTGCCAAAGGTGTCTTTGTATTAAAAATGTTGTAGGGTCTTTATCTTATAATATGAAAAGCCTTGAAACAACCATTGTTATTATTAACTGTTTTTGTGAACATGCAGATATTTTGACATCTAAGAAAACACCATTATCCATCTCTACTGTGAATAAAGAATTTCACAGACAGCACAGGAAAATGATGCTTCTTTTTACATCAAAAACATTGCTGAGTAAAGTAATCCAGTGACAGCTGTCATTGTTTGGGTACGCTAAAAGCATTAACTGCTAATAGCTAATTTGGTGTACTTTAAATAATAACCAAAGAATATATGCTGAAAAAGTAAGGAGCTGCATACCCAGAATGAGGCCAACCATGGTGCTGAGGTAGCCTGTCCCACTGCCAAGGTTGAGAAAGGAGAGTCCAGGGTGGAGATCCAAAGCCTCCATCACTTCCGAGTAAATACACGGAGCAGATAGGTGGATGTTTCCGTGCCGCCATGCCAGATCCTAAATGCAATAACAGCATATAGTACATTTACCAGCTTAGACCCCTGTGGGCTGATTCCACACACTTTCGCTGTGCTGACCTTATATGCGTTATCCCGGTATTCATCCAGGTAATAGTCTGCACGGTCGATAGCTCGGAAAGCTCGCTCCACCAGGTCTGAGCGAATGTAGTAAGCCTCCTTAAGGTTGTCAATCAAGTCATCGTTGTCCTCACCGGCACTCACAGCTCCACCCATCCTGACTGAAGACCAGATGACAAAAGCATAAGGCACGGTTTCACTTTGAGACACAGTTCCAGTAGCTGTTCATGCTGTTGTTGTTGTTTGTTTGTTTGTTTTAAGTCTTTCAGTGTTTTTTTAAGTTCATTCATTAAAGGAGGACTTCTAGGCTGGTGCCCTCTCACACCAGAAGTTTACACACTTTAAAGGTTTCCAAATGACACTGTCTTTGTTCTTTTAGTGTCAATTTCACAACCCTGATGCTTGTGGGGGGAAAAAAATCTGAAACAAATAAAAGGCATTAGGACAGGATTCGACAGTGAAAGGATAGGCTGTTTTCCTTAAAACATTAAATATCTTAGAGTTTTGTTCTGGTTTGTGTGCAAAACAAACTGTCAAAAACAACAAGAAATAAGAAAATATGCCAGTGGGTTCCAAAACTAATCTGTAACAGACACATAAAGTTAAACAGGTTAGCAGACTATCTTAAACTAAAAAAAAACCTGAAGTTAAACTGAAGCTGAACAACATATCTGATTAAATTATTAAGCAAATGAAGTACTGCTCCTTGCCCTGCACATTTCAACAGTATTCTGGCAGCTTTAAACTTACTTTCAGAACCATTTACTTTTATTTACATGTAGACAAACGCCATCAAGCTTTGGCTCAACAAAGAGGCAGAATACATTGTATTATATTTGATCTTTTTTCTAGGTAAAGCTAGCTTCATTGATTCATTTTCTTAACCTCAAACGGATGAAGTGAATAGAAGGTGATTATCAACCTGTATGGCTGAAAGTGAGCAAACACAGAAGTGCCAAAATGTCCAGGTCTTCTAATGTCCTCTTAAGGTTAACTTTAAAAGTCAATCAATATCCACAGACTCACATGTTAAAATAGTCACTTTGATACATAGTCTATGTTTTTTCTTAAGGATTGTTACACTGGCAGCCATGGCCTCTAGCTGTCTACTAAGACTCACCTCTGTTGATTCAGGCCACTGAACTGGACCTTTTCATCTTGCTACTGCTGTTTCCTTTTGGAGCATTTTAATGGAATTATATTACAAATAATATGACTTGTTGTAAGGAGCAGACAGAGTGGAATTCTACCAAATTACTAGTCTTGTCAGCACTAATTAGCACGTGAACAGTACCCTTACAGCCATCAATGCACACTGCTAATCAAGCTTATTAGCATTAGTTGCTATTGCTCTACCTTCTCATCTCAGTGTCCATCAAAAAGCTAACACACACTAATTTTGAGGCTTTAAAATAAACCACTATGCCTACTTCCTTCTTTTATATACAGGTACTGACAAAGACACATCCAAGGGCCCCTGAGAAACCAGCTAGCTGTGTATCTTACATATTTTGAGTCTCAATTTTTGGACATTTTGATCTTTTTCTTCCCTGATGTCTATGTCTTTCTTATTTCATGTTTCTGTCTTTTATTTTGACTTATGTTTTGATTATTTGGACTTTAATCATTCTACTTTTCTGCCATATTGGTCAGACTTTACAAAACTTCTTTCATTTTGCTTCATATTGAGGGCTGCCCCTCTCTCAGTCTATTTCTGCTGTTAAAAGGGAGTTTTTCCTTCTTAGTATTACCAAGTGCTTGCTCATAGAGGGTTGTGTGATTCTCAGGGCTTTCTCTGTATTTTGTAGATTATTTACCTTACAATTTAAAGGACCTTGAGGCAATTGCTTTTGTGATTTGGTGCTATATAAATTTTTAAAAAGAACTGGATTATTGCATTGCAGAAGAGTAGTATTCAAATTTTTCCTTTGTTCTCACTTCAACAGGATGCATCTGGATCAACTCCTGAATAAATTTAATGGCACACAGTATCTTATTGATATCTTATTCCAGTGTTTATTTTTTTCTAATTTTTCTGTGTAACCCTTATACTGTCCACTGCTGTAACAAAACAAATTTCCCACACGTGGGACTAATAAAGGTTATCTTATCTTATCTTAGTAGTGAACGTTTCCCAGGGAGACTTTCAGCACCAATTACATGATCAAACTGCAGTAAGAGGGTTAGGTGTGGCTTTTAGCAGCAGAATGTGACTAGGATGTGACCAACTCTATTAAAAACACCACAGAGCAGTGCCAAAAGGACAGAGATCACTGCAGGGCGCACTGTCTGCCAAATGTTGGACACCCTTGTGAGGCTATAAAAGAAGAAAGGGCTGAGTGCATTTAAATAACAGAGGATGTACTGTCTTCATTTAAAAAAAAGTGTCAGGTGGTGAAGCCCTAAAGGAACAAGAATTCTTGGCGGGAGAAGAACAAGGTTTTTGCCTCGTTATTTTTTTTTTTTTTATTTTATCTTTTGGCATACAATGGGAATCTATGCCCCCGTGAGTATGATCACCCGCCTTGTTCTTCTTCTTTTTTGATTTGCTTTGTTTTGTTTTGGGCTGTGGACACAAATGGCCGCAGCAGGGCGCTGCCGGTCATTTTCGTAATTTAGTATCTAAGTGTAAGTGGTTTAGTAGGCTAGTAGGGTACACGCTTCATGCCAAACAGTGCCAACTGAACATGGCTATTTATTTCCTGATTTAGTGATCAGCTAACACGCCCTTTCCTTTCTAAAAACGCTTTTCACGTCGAGTCTAAAGTCCGGCTCCGGCCAGGACCTCCAACTCCAGCAGGTCTCATACCCGTCTGCACGCTGCTGTGCTGCGGTGCCATTTGCGCCACTCAGGTGATCCAGTTTCGAAATAAATAAATAAATGGAGGTTGAGCCAATAATCACCCAGCCTAAAGGATAACAACAGCACAATGCATTCGTAACAAACCTCCATGCAACGACAAGGTCAACACAAGCAGAAACACAACTGCATTCTTATCTTCGGTGGAAGATCAGGAAAATCGAGAGAAGAAGGAGCCCAGCGAGCTGCTGCTGGTCTGCAGGCACACAGCGCGCCTCCACACACAACACGGACCAGCTGAAGCGTGTACCTCTTATTAACGCCGCCTGATATTCTTTGTCTCTGCGCTTTTCCTTGTGCTCAGCCTTTTGTTGGTGGGGGATCCAGTCAGAAACACATCACTGCTGGATGTAAACATTCGGCCAGCTGACGCTCTGACGTCAGACGCAACACACGCAGAGTAACGGCCAGAGGGGGATGGCCTACTTTCAGCAGTGTGGGCTGTGGCAGTGGAACAGGCCAGACGCGGGTGGAAACCGACGGAGAGCGCAAATGTGAGCGGCAGCGAGAGGAAAACAGCTTCATCCAACTGAGTCTCGATGCTGCTCAGTGTTTGTTTGTGTGTTTGTTTGTTTTCTCGCCCACCTAAGCATGTCTTCGCTCTGATTGGCCTGTCACCGTCTTACTAATTATTACTGAATTTCAGTGGCTTTGGTAGTTGCTGTGTTCCAACATCTGTAGGTCAGTAGGTTAAAAGTCAAGTCAGTACCTTACTTGGATGCAGTACTGTGCACAAGGTAAAAGAAGCCTGGCGGTAGACACTAATGGACCTTCTCCATACATATAATGACAGTTATTTGAACCAAAACTTTCATATTTGGATTTATCACCCCACAAGACTTGTTATAACTGCTTTTCAGTCCAGCTAATGTGTGGTTTGGCATTTCTCACCCTTCTCTTCCCACCCGTTTCCCTTCCTTCAATGACTGGTACATGGATTAACTGAAAGGCCAGATTCATCTCTCTGGTCCTGTGTGAGGTCTTTGCTTTTCCCATCTCTTTTGGACATGACTTTCAGAAAATGTTTATCTAGTGTAGGTAGGTTGTTTTTTTTTTAGACCTCATGCTTCTTTTGTCCTCCGCATGTCCAGTATCATTTTGTTATGGACATATATCATGTTTTGTGTTAATAGGTCTTTGGGGACCACCTTATTGGTGGAGAAATACTATTTTACCTTATTAAAGCTGTTATCTTTGAAAAGACGTGGGAACAAATTAAGCTTCTAGTAACACAATGCCTAAAGATACAATTTATAATAAATTCTTTGCTAAATTGTCTGTACACGTAGCAACAATGCTGGTCTATCCCTTGAATAAGGTGCCTTTTTTATGCTTGAACATTCATAAGTCAGCGTTACCCCCTCCTACTAGGACTGTATTGAAATGAGCAAATGTTCAAAGAAAAACTTCAAAGAAAGATCTTCAGAAACCTCAGAGATCCACTTTAAAAATTACTTTACTTTTTACTAAAGAAAACCTGGCTCCTTAGAAACTCGTTCTCTCAGTATGTGATAATAAATGCAAATTAGGGGTTTTTTTGTATTTGTATCCAGGTGTCAAGGCTCACACCTCACTGAGTGAATGGGACTCTTTCAAAGACACACATTTTTTAAATTTATTTATTTATTTTTATAAAGAAACACTAACATGAATGCACAAATGTGCTCTTTCATTATCTTATTGTCAACTTTTTTGTTGGATTCCAGAAAGAAGAATAAAGACTGGTGATGGATCTGCAGTTGTTTGTTGTGAATTTATTATTATTTAACATAACTGAAGTCATAACAGAATTCTTTAACATACTCCATATACTGCATTAGCCCAGCTGGAATTTACCTTTCAATCTCTGTTGTAATAAATAAATAAACTTTTTTCTCAACCCCCTCAAATATAAGCTAAGAGTATGCACTTTAAGCTCATATTCACCACAAACCTGTAACTTGTTCTTGTAAACAGCTAAAATTAAGAAAAAAGAAAGCATCTCTAAAAATATGGTGTCAAAATCACGGAGTATTATAATAATGAGTACTAATTGGCTAAACCAGAACACCAACAGCATTCTTCTTTTCACTAAACCGCATCAACAGTTACAGTAACTTGCTGCATTTTATGACAACAGTATATTACTGTGGTCTCATTCACTTATGCATTTTGAACTTTATCTATACTTCTGAGAATTCCAGGAATTAATCCTTCCTGGAATTCTCAGAAGTATAGATAAAGTTCAAAACATGTCTCATACAACAAAGGTTCAGAAAATGAGCCACTAGATGGCAGTGCTGCTCAAAATATAAATAGAGCGATGAAAACATAAATAATCTAGCTACATCTGATCTGAATCTAGCGAATTCAGATCCCTAATTTTGTTTAACATGTAGAAAGACAGTGTGTCATATATTACTAACTGGCTAAAAGCTGAAGGCTTTGCATTCCATTCTTTTTGTGAAATGTCTAGAAATCACACGTAAGCCAGCAGTCTGTAAGAAAAGTGCTCTGTCAAAAAGGTAGTATGAGGTCTTATATGATGGAGCCTGATTATATAAGATTTTGTATGTGAGGAGCAGGACTTTAAATTCAGTTCTGGATTTAACAGGAGGTCAATGAAGAAAAGACAATATAGGAGACATATGCTCTCTCCTACTAGTACCTAGTCAGTACTCTTATGCAGTATTCTGGATCTGCAGGTAGTTTCTAGAGCCTCCTGATAATAATGAATTTAGAAGTAATAAATACATGAACTAGCTTTTCAGTATCACTCTTGAGAGCCTCTAGATCCTTTAAAGATGCTGTAGAAGCACTCGGTTCTGTCCCTCTCTTCTGACCTCCTGGGTAAATATTGGTGACAATTTGAACTGAAATTTCGGATTCATCACTTATACCACATGCTGTAACGGATTTTCAGTCCAGTTCTTGTGTAAATTAGCATACCTCAGCCTTTCCTCCCCATTTTCCTTCCTTAAGAATGATAGTCACCCTTCCACTTAAAGCATTACTGATGATGCTGTAGATGGATCAACTGAAGGGCCAGAGGCATCACTCCAGACCTGTGTCAGGTCTTTGCTGGATTTCTTGACTTTGACTTCTTGACATGACTTTCAGATACTATTCATCTGCTGTACACAGCTTTTTAGTCCTGCTTCTTAATCATTTGCCCTCTATTTTTCCAATTCCATCAGTGTTTCCTAACGACACACTGCTCACTATGCCAAGTTTTCAGCTAATCATTCTCTGGGAATCACCTTGTTGGTGCAGAAATACAATTGTATGCCCATCAAACTCTTATCTTTGTCATTTTTCATAGACTCATCTCATCTCAAATTAGGTCCTTTGTGACAGGCTGCTAGTAACAAACTGCCCTATTTATGCTTGATTCATAGGTCATTGTTGAAGGGGCCGAACAAACAAAAACAGTCCTTTGAAAATTGTCAACGGAATATACTTAAAATGGGTGGATAAAGCAGAAAAACAAAAGGCCTGAAGAGCTACTTCTTAAAAAAAAATACAAGAAGATCTGGCTCCTTGGAAGCAAAATAAGAAGAAATGCAGACACTTTTGCTCAAGCATTTCTTTAGTTTGGAAAATAAATCGTAATGACTGAATGAATGAATTTTCCAAAAATTTAAATAAATTTTACTCAACACTGGGGAAAAATTTTCAGCTGTGGGCAATCAACTTTGGTTTCTGAAGGGACGAATGATTAAACTGTTGTAACTTTACTCTAAAACCAAATCTTAATCATCAGTCAACCATGTGATGCTGTTAGGACCAGGCAAAAGATCCACACATTGGAGAGATTTTTCTTTTATCACAACAGAAAGAAGAAAACACACATGTATTTACTTTGTGGGGACCCTCAAAAACATTATGGATTAACCATTCTAATCTGAACCTGATTCCTCAGGCAGGGATCAACAAATGTCCCTCACAAGGTGTAAAATTCCCCACATAGACAGATATACAAGATCACACACACACACACATGCACACACACACACACACACACGCACAAAATTATATAACAAAGTCACACTTGTCTATGAGTCTTTATTTGTGTTTTTCATAGAGAACATTTAAAATGGTTCATACCCCCACAATAACTGACATCACTTCTCTGCTTTATAACACTGACACAGGAACAGGGGAACGTACACAAGTACACAAACAATCAGTCACAAAATTGGCCCATCTACAGTGTTTTACTTCCCAAACAAAAACAAATTAGGCAAAAAACCCAAACAAACAAACAAACATGAGACCCCAAGGACACACAGCCAAGGCCTGTCCCACTTTAAAAAACGTTGCTGTAGCAAAGGAACGACCACATCTACAAAAGTAACAAAAACCACCGTACAATCCATCGTTGTGGAAGTGCTTGTAATTTTGGAAGTTTTGTACTTTAAAAGGATATCAGTATCAATACCTAGAAAATCACCAGTAAAAATAGCTCATCTGTGTAAAAATGTGCTAGCAGGACAACCCTTGGCTGCGGATTTTTTTTTCTCTTTGTCACAACCTATTTTCTTTTTTTTTTTCTTTTTTTTAAACCATTTTCAACTCGTCTTCGATACAACAACAATAACACTGTTTCTTCTTAATACAAATATGTACAGACACTTCCACTTGTTTCAAAATAATGCCCTGCACACTAATGCATTATCTAGGGATGGATAGGATGATGATGATGATGATAATGATGATGATGTTCTTCAGATTCCTTCACAGAAACTGTCCATGCAGTTTTGGTACCTGAATCGACAGAATGGGATCACAGTTTCCTTAGGCTTGTTGTTTCGTGCCATCTCTGTCACAGAACGGCCTCTGCCTGGATGTGAAAACGCATTTATTCGACATGATCAGCCCCCGCCCCTCCCCAACAGCTAACCCCGCCCCTGAACGTAAAACATCTAGATTCAGACCAAATGTTTTCAGCAGTATTTGAACCAGGTGTAAACATACCCTATCTCAAAATGAGTTCAGCGAGAAAGGCACACATGATAAGACCACACAGCTTGCGACTACAACAGGGAGGATGTTGGGGGTCTTTTGGTTTTGCTCAGCTTGACATCTCTTTCTTATTCTCAGTGTAGAGTGTGCGCGCGTGGGCATCAACCTGCTCTCGCCAGGTGACGATGCGCTCCCCTCCTCTGACCCCTCTGAAACAAGATTCTGGTTCCCCCGAACGTTTCATCAGGTTCAATTCAATTTTCGTCCCAGGTGCTTGGGGGGAAACTGAGCCCTGACCACTTTTGTTGTTCCTTTGCAATTTAGAATAATAAATCTGCTCACTCCATCACTCGGTACTTTTATGTAAATAAGAAAACATACAGTGCGTGGGCACAGAACCAACCGTGGGCTGCATTTGCTTTCTCAGCTGACATTTTTTCTTTTTTTTTGAAATGCTATGCTTTCATGGCCTCAGTGTTATTCATTTACATACCTCAGTAGACAGTTTCATCAAGCAGTTTAAAAGGGGTCATGCCTTATCAAATAAGTTAGGAGAATATTCAGTCTTAACACTCTCGGGTAGTATTCTCGTGCATTTCAAGAGAGGGAATATGCTACTTTGTTAACCAAATGCATCCAAACTATTTTTCCTGGGGAGAGGTTACACAAAATATGAGGAATGAGGGGGGGGGGGGGGGGGGGGTGGGTCATGGTGTGGGGGTTTTGGCGGGGAGGGTGTGGAGAGTATAAAAGTCATAAAAGGCTCTGACATTCTTTTGAGTGACGGACTCGTATTTATGCAACAAACGCCTCCTCCTAAAGCAAAGGGGAGATTGTGTAGCCGGGCAAATCAATTTCCCACTCCCACACACTCATCTAGGCCTTGATCCAGCCACTGCTGTTGCCTCTAGCCTCAGCTGACTGGCTGACCTATGGCATTGCTCTGCTCTGCTTTAGCAGCTCTCCCCGATCACCTGAGAACCAAACTCTGCTTCCCATCAGTCTCTTTTGGTTGTTCTTTTTTTCCTGTTTGTTTGGAAAAGAAAGTACCACTTCCTTTTTTAAAAAATACATTTTGAACCCCCTGAATGAAACGGCTTGTTTTTTTGTGTGTTTTTTTCTATGTGACAAACAGGCGGGACAATTGCCTGTCATCTATCTATTGGGTTTCTTACAAGTCAAGACTTAAAATGCTGGCATCTTCAACAGTTATTGAGAAAGTGCACAAAGGAGATTCATTCTACATTGGCTAAAAGCACATTGAAAACATGCCTTCGACATCAGAGTTACACACGGGGTCGTGTACACCACAGCAGGTGCAACGCAAAGGCAGGTTACACTACGGTCTTCTACTTGCTCACTTCAGTATCGGAAAGCTCACAGAGAGTGAGTTGTTTCCATTATTAACACAATCACTGCACAATGTTGCTAAACACTATGCGCATTACTCAGAGGCATCACCATCGTCTTTTTTTTGTGTGTTTTTTTTTTTCATACATGAACTCACATGACACTTAGGAACAAAGAGCCAACCATCTAAACTGATGGTTTCATTTCTCAGATTCAGTAGTACAACATACAGTAGATGTTTCTGACATTTCTGGATCAGGGACAGACAAGGAAAAAGAAAATTTAAAAAAAGGAATCCTATGAGAACACTTCCAAAGTATTGTACTGTATCATCGCCTTCAGCTTTGACTCAATGGTATGTTTAAAGCCACAGTTGAGCAGGTCTTAGTGATATTAATTAAGGTGTAACTGCCTCCTACTGATAATCCCTCCTCATTTCTCTTTCAAATAAGCTAGTGATCTTTTGATAAGGATATACAAGAGAAGAAGAAGAAGAGCAAGTCAACAATTACACTGTAAAAATATATGTATGTTTATATTCATATATATATATATATATATGTATATATATAGCATCTTTAAAATCTATTTATACAGAATGTATATATAGTGTACTTATGGCCATCTTGGCAGAGAAATAAAGGCATCTGAAACAATCACCACTCTTTCGATGCTGCGGTCTCCTCAGGACCAGACATTGTTACATTGCAGAAATGCGAAGAGTCAGGAAAGAAAGTGAGTTCTCTTCTTCTCCTTTATTTATTTATTTTTTAGTGGCACTTTGTGCATCAAAAAATTAAAATCTAGAGTAAGGCTACAAGGGTGTGTATGTTTATCTGATAAAAGTTTGTCAAAGGAGGCCATCCTACAGTATCCTCGAGGGTTGGATATGTCGCTGTGTGTGTTTTAGACTCGTACATCCAGACTAAAACACTGCTGGAATAGAGCTCTACACATGTACCACTGCACTGATGTAAAGAATTCAAAACCGTTACTTAAACAGCCATGGTACATCACAGAGATTGTGGGTGAGCCACTTCTGGCTGCTACAAAGCGCTTGGGAGAGGTAACATTTTTTTAAATTCCTCTACAAATTGTTCTCATCACCTGACAAAAGCAAACACTCAGAGAGCGGATAGTGAAAGTGATTGCTTTTGAGTATTTTTTTTGTTTGTTTGTTTTGTTTTGTTTTTTTAACAATCAGCTGCTGGTACATCTATGCCTAAGCAATCAAACAGTATTTGTATTGATTTTATTTATTTTTTTGTTCTTTATTTAAATATTAGCAGAGGATCTTTAAGACTACTCAGACTCAACTGTCACATCACGCACATAAATAACAAAATAAATATACAGCCATATCAGTCAATTTCTTTCATATTAAATAAATAATAAATACATACTTTCTTTCTTTTTCATCTCCTCATCTGTGTTTTTTAATGTAACAGAAAGAACACAAACAAAATAAAAACGAGGAAAACAAGAGCAACAAGCCAAAAAAATAATTTTTTTTACTGTAAAATTATCAAAAAAATTTTGAGTCTATTATAAAATATTTGCACTTAAAAAGGATTTTTAAAAAGTACTCCAAAACAAACTATGCCTTGTCATTTATCTATATAGACTTTTAAAATATTGACGTACGACATCTGCAAATTGCTTTTTGACCTTGATAATCAGTAAAGATGCATTGTGTGTGTTTCACTAAACAAAGTTAATAAATAGATTGCTTCAAATAAATAAACCTCAATAACATAAATGGCAATAAGTTACAATTTAAAAGTTCACAGATATAAATAATTCATATATAACAATAATTGTTGTACCACAAAAACTAGTCATTGAAATGAAGTGCAATTCCTAGGCTGATAAGTACTATAGATATGACTAACTGAATTCGAAATGTGTGCACACTATTACTATCATTTCATTGGGGGGGGGGGGGGGGGGGGGGGGGGTCTGCAGCGTTTAAATCTAACTCGCGACCTTGCTTGATGAGGTTTTTTTTCCCCACTGATGATTGCTGCAGTAATACCACCAAGCAAACGCACATTCAGTTTGGTGCATGCCGGGGGGTGTGGTGCGAGTATGGTTATGGATCAGAGAGATTTTCAGAGCCGCAGATGCTTGCCATAGAGAATGCTACAGGAGACAGTGGCGTTGGGAGTCTTCTGCTCCAGTTAGTGCTCCTCTTCCTGTCTCCGGGCTCTGGCGAGCAATACTCGAGCCTCGCCTGTCTCAGTGTTCCGGCCGAGGAGAAATGCTAAAAAACTGACTGACCAGTTGCGAAACCCTCTCCGAAAAACAGTTAAGGACACAAAAGAGACAACAGGTAAACATACAGTATATTTAAACCCCCAGATACAGCTTCTAGTAACATGGATCTTCTTCTAGTTCCTCCTTTGAATCCCAGCAGCAGCATGATGTGGATTTTGGTCCGCGTCACTTTTCTTCAACAGAGTGCTCCCTGGGTTGATTTTTTTAAGTTGCCATTTACTTAAATAACCTGAATTCCCTTTTTTTGTTTTTGAATCATATTTCGATATATCATAGAGCATTTCAACCTCTCTCCTTCCTGACTCCACCTCCACCGCGTTCTCTGCACTTTGGGACAGTTTGCGTTCTCCATTTGTATGTGTGGAGCCTCAAACCTTGATGCCCTTCACAGCTTTATTGATGCTCTCCAGCAGAGCCTTGTTCTCGGGGCTCTGGAAGCAGTCCTTGTTGGTGTACATGTCAGTCAGGGTGCTGATGTATCTGTCAAAGTTCTGCTCTGTGATTGGCTCCTGCTGTGGTGCAAATGAAAACCAATCTCAACTGAGGGGGGCAAACAGAAACAAGGCTCCACGAGCTCTTCAGCGCACCAGATTTGCCTTCAAGCAAATGCACAATCAATGACAACAGGGTGTGAATGCAGACTTACCATGTGCGGCAGACGGATATTAGCCAGGCTGCGGATGAGGGCTCGGCTCAGACCAGACAGCTCCATGAACAGAGCCTCATTCTGCTCCTCAATCATCTTATTCTCGTGCTCAATGCTTTTCAGGTTCTTCTCCATAGAGGAGATCTGCAACGCACAGCAGCAGACCATCAGCAAATGAATTAATATTCAACTAGAAATCCATATCTATTTAATAGCAGCTGTGGTGACTGGCAATGTAGTGGCCATAGTCCAGACATTACACAGACATTTTTTTCTTCTCTAGTGGCTCGCACCATCTGATATCTTCATTGTTTCTGGGTCCACAAATCTAATGTTGGTTCCAGTTCAACATTGCAAGTAACCAGTCAGATTGTAGCGATGACATAATTTTGGGATGTGGAAACACCATGCATCACACATCACAACAATGTGATTGGACAAATGCAATACTGATATTGGACAATTTTTACCCATCTTTAAAGTGTCCTGCTGCCTGCAGTGCTCTTTAGAGTCTCAACTGCAGAAACTGTAATCCTGGTAAAAGACGTTCCAGATAAATATCCTCCTATAATTATAGTTCTCTATTCATTCTCAACAGTGTCATGCTTATGAAACCAAGGTTTCATAAGGTGGTGACAGTGATCAATAATTACTTTATCTCTTTTGCAAGAGACTGGCTAAGGTAGGCAGTATTGCTGTTGCATGGAGAAACTGGAGCTCCTCGAGAAAACAAGAGCATACACTGAAGATCACACTAAAGGGAAAAAAACCCCCAACAACAAACACACACCTGAGTCTGCAGGTTGACCATGTCAGCCTCCATTTCATTGTTGGATTCATTAAGGTCATTAATCTCTTTGTTGAGCTGCTTGATGTCCTCATCATTGTCCAAAACTAAAGGAGAGGCGAAGAGAAAAGCACGTTTTGCAAAAAAAAAAAAACCCCAAAAGAAAACAGAAAAAAACTCTATTCTAACACTGGCATTTTTATTATTTGACTCAGTAACAAAAGGGAGGGGGGGGGGGGGGGGGGGGATTTTCCGCTCAGTAAACACACAGATTTTTCTTAATTAACCATCTTACCATCACTGGCTCTGAACTTAGTGCTCAGATAGTCTTCTGTAGGGAACTTGGCCTTCTTCTTAGCATACAAAGCTCTGGGGCATCCTGAGAGGCTGAAATGAAATTCAGAGAGGGTCAAATTTAACATTACATCTACATAAAGAACATTATAACTTTCAGTGGCATGTGTTAGTTATGTATTGCTGCTATGGAGGAAAAGCTTAGCCTAGAAAAATAACTGGAAGCGGCAAGACAGACTATTTAACACATGGTGAAAACATCTCAATATTCTTATTTAACTCTCGACAAAACAAATAAAGATTTCCAAAGTGTTCAAATGCTCATCTTTAACTATCAAGCTGTAAATTAGCTTAACTTAGAATAAAGACTTGACTACGTTCGCCTAGATCAGTTTAAAGTTGAAAATGACCAACTTATGGGGTGTTTACAGAGATTTGCGTATAATTTTTTTGGTCAGACATAGCAATTTAAAAATATAGTATCAAACTGAAGCTTTACATTTTAGCATTTGTAACAAATTTTTAAAAGAGATAACTAAATAACTAAAATATCCACACATTAAAAAAGAGAGATTCAGAGATACTTAGCCGTTGGCTGCATTTTATAAAATCTGAATTCCTCATTTAATCGATTTGTTTCAAATTTGAAGATACTGATCAAAGCCTAAGCTTACCTGCGGTGTGTGAGGAAACTTCCGTTAGCATGTCCAGAGCCATCACAACCTGGGGTGGGGCAGGTTGGACCCTCTGTCTTGAAGGCCTTCCAGTTGAATGGCGTGCCATTCAGAAGACCCTCCTTTTGTCTACGGGCCGCCAGTGGGCACCCGTAAGCGCTACGATGTGTGGCGTACTTTCCACTGATGTGGCCCAGGCTGTCACAGCCCGGCACCGGACATCTGCAGAGAGCAGAGGTGGTAAGAAGAAGAAGAGAGGAGAAGGAGAAGAAAAAGTATGGAAGATAGGAAGCAGATACGGAAAGAAAGAGAATGACGGGGCACAAAGGTTAGACAAGGAGAATGCAAAAATGAAAGTAAAGCGAAAACGAAGATAATTCTTATCTTAAAAACTGAAAGGTTTTTAGCAGTTTTGCTAAATTCTGTATTGGACATATTATTACAATGCAAGATATTGCTGACAAATGAGCTATTACAATTTGGTACATGCTTTCCCCACATACTGTTATATTAACAGTTTTGTGTGCAATATGAAGCCCATGTATTTCTTATGTAATAACAATGTACTCTGCAATAGTCTACCATGAATTATATTCAGAATCAGTATCTGCAGTAAGTGTATTTTCCCATGAGTAAGTTGATTACGGGGACAGATCACTACCTCTGCATATGATTCACAGTGACTTTCCTCTCTTTCTTTCTCTGTCTCTCTCTCTCTCGCTCTCTCTTTCCTTTATTGCATTTTAGTTTTACCGTCAGTCATGCTAAAAGCAGACGTTATGACTTTCTGAGCGGTACGAACTTTAAAAGCTCGGAGTCCTCCTGGTTGTCCTTGGCAGGAGTTTTAATTCCACTTTTCTTGGCACGCGGGCACCCAGAGAGACTGAAAACAGAAAGTATGGAGTTGATAACATAGGGCTGGAAAGAAAAGGTCTGGTGAAGTGATTACTTAATAAAGGAAGAGAACATGGTAAGGAAGAATAATTTTACAGAGGTTCTTCAACCAAATGACAACCAAATCCATTGAAAACGCCTAATATGGATGAAAATAGGATTATGTGTATGTGGTGCCTGTCTAATCTATCGTGAACTGTCGCTAGGCCTCTCTGACTGGCTATACATATGTATGTTTGTGTATGTGTGTGTGTGTGTGTGTGTGTGTGCACGCGCATTTGTGTTCTGTTACCTTCTGTGTGAGGCATAGTTTCCTGTGATGTGACCTGAGCCGTCACATCCGGGAGTGGGGCATCTAGGGAAAAAACAAAGCAATGTTCAAAGTTAGGCAGAAAAAATTAACACAGGGAAAACTGAGGTTTACTATTTATCTGCTTAATCTTAAACAAATGATCACAATGTGTATATTCAATTCAGTTCCGTTTTATTGATATACTGCCAAATCACAACAATAGTCACCTCAAGGCCCTTAATATTGTAAGGCCCTACAGCAATACAGCAAAACCACATCAATCAGATGGCCCACTGTGTGCAAACACTTTGGCAACAGTGAGAAGGAAAAACTCCCTTTTAACAGGAAGAAACCTCTGGCAGAACCAAGCTGAGGGAGGGGCTGAGAGAGGTGTCTCCCAGATTCACCCACCCTTGAAACTTTGAGACACTAAAAGTCTAGCTGTTGTTTTAGACTCCCTTGGTACCGTTAGCTCATGAATGGCACACAGCTTTCTCAACTGCGCCTCACAAAATCAGAAATCATTGCAATCCAACTTTCATTCTAAAAGTGACCTAATCTGCTAACATGGAAGAGTATAGTTTCAGAACCACACATCAACGCCCCTCTTTTCTCTCTTCTCTTTCGACTCGCCCCTTCAGACCGGGTCTGCCCGAGGCGTCTTCATGTTAAAAGGGAATTCTTCTTCCCCACTGTTTGTGCTTACACATAGTTGTCTGATCTTTGAGGTTCTCTGTCTAATCTTTCATTATTATTATTATTGTTGTTGTCTTTACTTTACAATAATAATGAACACTTGCTGTGAAGTGGTGCTATATAAATGTAATTGTAATGACCAAGAAGTTGCTTCTGTTAATAGTGTTTTCAGTGGGAGAAATGTCTTTTCCGTAGCTCATCTAAGTGACTATTTCAGTCAAACACCAAAGATCTTGTCTAGTCCTATCTTTCAAATAAGGCACATGGTCAAAATGCTTTTTTGCCCTTCTAGGCTTCAGTTCCCTCCTTTCTGATACGCACACAAAAAACTCTCTCTGGACTCTGGTTTAGTTCTTAGTGATCATCATTGAACACATATCATCCCAATCCTGGCCAGCCATTTACACCTTATATTTGTATTACAACGGATTTTAGGATTTTATAGATCTACAATTTTTTTTTTAAAATATTTGTCAGCTGTTTTTCAGCTTACCTGTGTATAATTGTATAACTGTGTTATAATTGATTTATTACTTGTTTCAGTATTTATCAATTACATTGATAATTTGCATTTTGTATTGTATTGTAAGGTCTGATTTCACCGTGCTATAGTTATTCTAGCTTTCCAGGCTCGTTGCCATTCGAACACACCCGGTATCTGTACATGTTGAGCTGTGAAAAGCCTTTGTAAGTTTCATTCACATTTACATGAAGTAATTGAAGTGAAAGCAAGCACAGACATAGGAAAAACCACCATGACAGATGCAGCGGTAGCACAGAAAGCAGCCAGCAACAATAGATAAGTTAACGTCAGCAGAATGAAGTGCTGTGGTGCTGGACAGTGTCAGTAGCAATGAGCTGAAGTGGCAGCGAAAAGGCAGTAAAGGTGTAGAGCAGACATACTTGAGTTCAGGGGTGTGGGCCGCCATGAGGGACCGAAGGCTCTTATCAGCGAGAGGACACCCAGACAGACTGAGAGAGAAAAGACAGGCAGGGGAAGAGAAGGACGAAAAGGGGGGAAGCAAGGGGTGAGAGGGGGTTGAAAGGAGAGAGGAGAAAGATGTGAGTAAAGGGAAATCAAGAATGCAAGGCATACCAAGGTCATTTAGCAAGAAGAGGACAGACAGCAAGAAGTAAATTACTGATGCATATCAAAGTCAATGACCGTCTTTGCTTCCTGGGCTCACGCTACATTATTGCCTCTGGCATGTCAGGATCAAATAAAATGTTTGAATTAGTCTCGGTGTGCCGGCTTTGGAGTGAGAAGCAGAGGGAGAGTCTCAGTAGATCTAACATTTCATGTACAAGCTTATATAGAAAGCAGCAGTGCACACTAGCGCCCGAATAAGCCTACATACCTGCGATGCGACGCATAGTTCCCAGTGATGTGGCCGCTGCCATCACAGCCAGGTGTTGGACACCTGCAGAGGGGACAGACACGCAGTTAGCAGTGGCAGAAGGAGAGAGCGACAACTTTAGGGATTAGATGTACAAAGTTATTTTTTATAAAGGAAAAACAGGCTGAGGCTGACACCTGTCTATATTCACGGCAAATATGTACATAGAGTTTACATAGAAGGTCGTTAGTTGTAAGGTTCCTATAAATACCTGGGGGTAGTACATTTGTACACACTCTGATGGAACGATCAGAGTGTCACTACCCTTCTCACAAAGCACCAGACGTTCAGGGATGTTTTTTATCTCGGTTGGCTGGTCATGGCCTTAAACTCACATCCACAGAACATCTAGATGTGGTTGAAAATTGCAATATGAAAAGTCATCTTTTCAGGATGGTACATGCTAAAACAGGGTTACATGTGGTTCAAGAGTCAATGTTTAGTAGATTTCTACATCACACCGAGCAGGTTGTTTGTTTTTTTCCAGAGCAAATGCATGTGTCTGTGTGTTCTAACTTTAATAATTTATTAACAAAGGATTGTGGCCAGACTATCACGCAACATTCTCTCTCTATATGTATATAAATTTTTATATATATATATATATATATATATATATATATATATATATATATATAAATTGCAAGCTTTTTTGTGCGAGCCTCTGGACAGTCAGAACGGTGGTATAGTGGTGAGTATTACTGGCTCAACATGAGAAAGTTCTGCTAGTCAACAGAAATCTCTTCTTTAACTTTTATTTAGAACTAAAAGGACGTCTTTTTCTACATCCCTTTTCACTGATCTTTGTACTGAACTGTAGGGATGGCAAAAAAATCACTACAGCACAGTATCAATATAGGAACACTAAACATTGATATTTTTTATGAAATTAATTAAAATACCATGGGAGCACTATGAACAAGAGTGCTGATTAAATGTGAAGATATGTTAAAACCAAAAACCACCACTTAGCTTGACAAAGCTACCTCATAATGAAGTGCAAGTTTATGGTTTTAGCCACACGAGTAAAAATACAACATCAACCTTTGTGCATCTACAAAAAAGATCAGTGACTTGTGACTATAGTGAATTTTGTCACGTTTGGTGATCAGTTGCAACTCACGGTGGTGGCTTGAGGGTGTTGATTGCAAGGTGATTGGATTGCACAGGTTGCCTGATAGGAGGCTACATTTCTACAAGCAGTCTGCAATCACTCTCAGAGAGATTGTCAAAGATTTGCAAATAACTGCTATCAAATGTATACATTTATAAATTCAGACAGATTGCCAGCATGTTGCTATCGGTCTGAATGAGTCTATCAATGAACACAACGTGAGGGGCCTCGACTCTGGTTTTGTTCTGGTTATATTCCTATGAAACAGAAAGATTGCTGAGCACAAACATTACAGTTAAATGTGAATTTCTGTCTATTTAGACAGCAAATGGATATGTGATTTATCACAGTTAACTGCTGTTTTATCAAAAACAGATTTCATGTAATTGCCAACTTGACCTCATTCAACTGCAAACTGGTAGCAGACTGATAGCAGACTGACTCTTATAACACAATTTATGGCAGGTTTTAGTGACAGTGTTGTTTTGCTGCAAAAAGAAAAAACATATTGAATAAAACAGATATTGACAAAGTGTAAATTTGAGGGAATATTTTGTAGTTTTAAAAAGGTGATAAATGACAGTATATGTTATTTCAGTAATCAGGATGCAAAATGTTAAAAATCACAGTAATACTGTAACTGAACCCTGACTCTTCCCTTAGTTATGCTGCAATTATGATGCATTGAGTATGTCTTCCTCAGTCACCTTTCTCACTCACTATGTGTTAATAGACCTCTCTGCATTGAATCATACTTGTTATTAATCTGTGGCTCTCTTCCAGAGCATGTATTTCATCCTGTCTCCCTTTTCTCTCCCCAACCGTTTGCTGCAGATGGCCCCGCCCCTCCCTGAGCCTGATTCTGCCGGAGGTTTCTTCCTGTTAAAAGGGAGTTTTTCCTTCCCACTGTTGCAAAGTGCTTGCTCATAGGGGGTCTAATGATTGTTGGGGTTTTTCCTCTGTATGTATTAAAGTAGGGTCTACCTTACAATGTAAAGCATCTTGAGGTGACTGTTGTCGTATAAATAAAAGTGAATTGAATTGAATTAACCTTGAGTTCAGTTGAGATATTATGATATTGTTGGGTATGTATCGATTCCCTCTACTAACATAAAGAGAAAACTTTTTCATTTTTTAGCCAAATCTCAACATCATGTCTAATAAAATCTTGTTCTTCTATTTCCTTTAAATTAGTTTTTTATGATTATTTCTTAACCTGGGTTGGATGTAATTAAGCACATATAATCTTGTTACCCATCAGGATATAAGAATGACTTCTAACTCATTGCCTTATTACTTACGAGAGCAACTCCTTCTTGCTATCTTTGGGCTGAAATTTGACCTTGAAGCTCGGGGTTGTGACCTCTCCTGGGTATTTCCTCTCCTCTAGGCAATCCTGCATCATGTCACAGTCTTCTGGTTCAGATGAGACGTACGACTGGCCGGTATGCTCCATCTGAAAAGTGATTAACACACTGGTAAATCCACTGCAGGCCTTTTGCTCTTTAAATTGTGGCTTGACCTATTATCTGAATTTAGTTTTTTTAAATATCTGCTTCCAGGTAATAGTTTGCTATTGTATATCTGAATGCAAGCAAAGAAACTTTGCAAACACCATGTGCACACAATCCTCTTTTATTCTTTTGCAGACAAGTGATGTTTCCAAATGCAGAGTGTCCTCATAAAAAATTAACATTCAAGGCCCTTTATATTTCTTTTGAAAAAGTTCAAAGGAGTAAAAATTAGCATATGCCATATCCAGGATGGTGCAATGCACCTGACACACTACCTCTGTTACACAGTGCAATGTTTTAACTGTACAGTAACTCACACATTTCAGTGAAATAAATGAATAATACAAAGAGGAAAAGGGAACAGGGAATAAGAAAAGGGAATTACACAAAGACAAAGTGATGTAAACAATTAAGAGTTTTTCATTCAAAAGGCTTAGGGGGAATTTTGTCTGTTGTTATTTATGTCGCAATATCTCCTCTGTGAGTAACATCTGAGGAAATGCACCGTGTTTGGAGCTCGTACTTTTGTTCTGTCTAATTGTACTGACCTCGTCCATTTCCTCCTCTCTTTGACGGTTAGGTTTGGTGTAATCCAGAGGTCCCTCCCAGTCCTCCTGCTTGTAGGTGTGTATGCTTGGTGATGTCATCCCGCTGTTTCCACCATGATGCAGCGAGGAAGAGGAGGAGGAAGGGTCTGGAGACCGAACGCCGGGGCTCGTCCCAGACAGACTTCCCTCTCGTTTAATGGGTTTTTTCATGCTCAGGTCCAAGGTGCCGTTCTCATCCACTTCAATGTCCATTTCCTGGAGACAATGCAACAGGAATTTATAGCTGAGCCTACGTTATTACCTGCTTATAAGTATCCTTGTAATTTTCAGTTGTAGAGCCCCAATTTGAGACTTCAACAAATAAATAATTTTAGACAAGTGACAGTGAAGTAACTAAATGAATAATGAATAATAATATCCCCATATGCCCACTTTGAGGGTATACTACACACGAAATAGAAGACTATCTGCTGAAATCTGCACTGAGATACCATTACAGTAGAATTTAATTGAGCTTTGGGCATACAGAGCTTAGTCTTACACACATTCATGTCATTATTTGAAACTTTTGCCCTGTTTGAAACTTGAGTTTTAAAATATATTTTTTTATTGCAGCTCACTCTGTATATGAATGCAATTATGCTTTTTTTCTGTTAAAAACTTTGGAGTTCAGTGCATAATCTGGGAGAAAATTAATGGAGAAACACAGCTAACTAATACATCTAATTAAGTATTCTCAAATGTGAATAACTAATGCAGTCTCCTCTGGTGCACTTCACTGTATATGTGAGGCAGTCCTGTGTGATGATGATTGGGATTATTTTAATTACCCTCTTGAGCAGATTCTGATGCAGCGCTACATATCTGCCTGAATTCTAATTTCATATATTCTAAATAAAAACTGAACTTTCATGTGGAGAAATGTTGCTTTCGCTTCTCCACCTGCTTGTAAAACTGCCCTCGAGCCTGTATCAAACAAGCATTTTCACAGTCATGCACCAGAGTGACGGCCTCTTTCAGAGCACTACACACTCAAGTTCAGAACACCAGCCTCATCGCCTAAGCATGTTAGTCATGATATCTAATGTACTCTGGTGCCAACAGCACGAACACTGTGCTCCATCTCTCCATGCTTTATTATAGTTCTGGCAGGTGAAGAGAAACAGAAGGGTGAAAAGAGCAATGTTTTCAGCATTCATGTAAAATGGTGCTCATATGGGCTGGTCAAGGGCCAGAAAATTCAAAGGGTTAGGAGAAGAGGAGAGAAAATGGGAACAGTTCCCAGAAATGTCCCAGGTTGATGAGCTCAGTGTTCCAGTGTTTCAATATTGGATTTCAACTGGCTCCAACTCTGATTCCAGATCAGTCCCCAGTTGATCTGCGCAGCTAAGGCATGCTCTTGGATCTGTGCCTTGCTGAACACCTTGCTCTGCTTTGCTGCCAGAGACATTAATTTTCACTTTTTATCTTCCT
The DNA here is from genome assembly GCF_963576455.1 of Neolamprologus multifasciatus. Lineage (NCBI taxonomy): Eukaryota > Metazoa > Chordata > Actinopteri > Cichliformes > Cichlidae > Neolamprologus > Neolamprologus multifasciatus. The sequence goes on along the minus strand of NC_140458.1, from coordinate 19,704,855 downwards.
AAAAGCATGTCAGAAATCAAAAAATGATGAAGCAGTCACTTTCTCTCCTCTGTGAAGCAAAAAGGCTTTTAAAAATCACAATATGGGGGAAAGTGGAGCTCCTATTACACCTCCTGTGCACAGAAAAGAGAAAGGAAGTGAGGGAGTGAGAAACAGAAGTATAGATAGGGAACGAGCGAGGAACAGGGAGGCTTGCTTAGGGAGGAAGAGAGAAAGAGGGTAAAAGGACATGTGAGAAAGAAAATGATAGAAAGAGAGTGGGAGATCCGTCCAGCAGATAATGAAAAAAGGCTACCTGGTGAAAAAGTAATCCAGGCAACTGGCAGTCAGCCAAATTCAATAACAACATGAAAAGTGTGTGGGATGGAGGGATGAAACGATGAAAGAGGATGGGAGAGGTGATGCAACTGAATCTCAACACCATCCTGTTGCTGTAAACCAATGCCTCCTGATGATATATTCATGCAGAGTTAATGGAGAAAAAAAATGAGCGAGAGGAGAGGAGAGAAGAGGGGTGGAAAAGGCACACCCACTGCTATCTCCTCTCATCTTACCAGCTGTGGCCTGCAATGTTTCATCTGCACTACAATCAGATAATAAAATCTTTCTCTAAGTGTTTTGCAGAGAAGAACAAGGCAGTACTTTACGACAGTAAAACCATCTGTACTTGACTTCCTTCAAATTGAGTACATTTTTGATCATCGAAGAACTACCAAGTGATGATGAAACCGACTGTGCTGTTTTCATTCCAACTGTGCTCCTTTATAATGACTGGGAAAAAAAACATTTGAAAAAATGGTGGGTTTACCTTGTTTTGGGGTTTGGTGCTAAGGTTCTCAGGTTTCTCCCAGCAGCGAGTAGACAGGTTAAGGATGGCAGTGGCAGCCATGTGAGCAGCTTCGGCATCATGGGCGTAGTCGTAGGCCAATGAGGAGCTTTTCCCATAACCGTGGAGGCTGAGACTAGGTGATGATGACTTGGGGAATGACGGCTTAGCTGCAGGGAGACAAAGGCACAAATCCCAAATTGGCTGATATTCTGGGAAAGTACTAAAACAAAAGGGGATTGAAAAAATATGTGCGCTCAAGAGAACCTTTGTGTTTTGCTAACACTCTACCTTCATTTTTCATGATTATTTTCTGCCCCACACTGCTGAAGCATTTTAATTTAGCTGATTTCTTTTAAATTAATATATTTCAATATATATTAAATAAAGATCAATCATCAATCAATCAATCATCTTACGTTTCTGTATTTTTCAGAAATACATCTTCCTCACAGGACAGCCAATACAAACATATGATTTATAGAATATGATGCAAGACATTAAACAGATAGAAAAGTACTTAAAATGAGCTCAACCTTAAAAATATGCAGAAGTAATATTAAACCATCCAATACTGACGAGGAACATTTTTCTGCAGAATAATAATCTTTTAATTTGCTACTTCATGCACAGTTTTCCAATAATGCAGTTTTATGTGTACTGAGGTGCGTTCACTGGGTTTTATTGCTTCTTTTCTTAAAGGAGTATCCACCACTTGTCATTGTCATTTGGTAAAACAGCAGATATTTATTCAGCTACCATTCTTCAGCCATGAAGGAGTGCAGAATACGTCCACGCAGAGTGCAGACAGACAGCACAAATGGCACATTTTAATCTGATCCAATTTATCTTGTTATAAAGTTAAATAGCAGAGGAAGATGTTTTCGTTTGTGTGTGGCAATTGTCTCTGCTTGCCTTTCTGTAAAAGTCACCACACACCACTGAGTCACAGCCACTGCTATGCATGCAGACAGGACAGAAATGGCAAACTGAGTGAAACAGTAACTCAAATTTGAACAAATTTGTCTCTCTCTTCTTTTCACTCATTTTGAAGAATAAAAGTCAGCCAAAGAGCCATGCTGGAGTAACATTTTCAAGAGCCTTAGAAAGGCCAGCACTGAGAGCAAGAATTAGCACAAATGAACATATCACACTATCTCACATAGCAATGAGTGAATGGTTAGTAAATAACGTGGCCCAGATCTTCAGTTTTCTGTGTGGCTCACATGGCTTTGACCAAAGACTCCAACTCACAGTGAATCTGGCTGCTGTAACCTAGCCACAGGTTTGCCTTATAGAAAAACAAATAAATAAATATGCATGATAGAGAAGAAGCCCGAGGTTCCCGCTTACTTTTGAAGGCTTTAGGTGAGGTTTCGCTGGTGGGCATCTTTGGAGCAAGCGTGCGCTTCCCGAACACTTGAGCATCGAAGCTTGCATAATCGAAGGACACCTTGGAGTACTTCTCCAGCTCCTTGGCCAAGTTGGCACGAGGTGTGGAAGGTGCCATGTTGGGCCTGTAGCTCCCATACTGGGGCACCTCTAGCTGCTTCACAAAACACATGGGTCTGCAGGGGGGAGAGGGAGAGGACGTCAGGGTGGGGCTGGGGATTAAAGACAAAAATAAAAGCAGAAACAAGAGATGAGAAATAAAAAGAGGATTGATGCAATAAAAAGACACACACACACAAAAGCAAAACGGGGGAAGAAAAAGAGAATAAAAGAATGAGAGAAAAAGGTAGAATGAAACAGAAAGAGTGAAGACAGGAGCAATGGTGTACTTAGCGGGAGTGCAGCAGGATTAAAAGCTCTCTTATCAGCAGAGGGCACATTTGCATGTTGTACAGCACGGAATTTATGAGCTTTAAGCCCTCTCGTTTTCTGGAGAGCCCGGGCTTTTGTCAGACCTGTTGGCGTAAATCCACTGATAGACCAGGGGGAGGTGGAAGGGCGTGGGGAGTGAGAAAGAAGAGAGAAGGGGAAGAAGAGAAGACTAGAAACCAAAGAAGGGGGAGTGGTGAAAGAGGAGAGACAGAGGAGGGGTAGGTTGGGGGTATAGAACCATGAGGAACAAAGTGACCTTACTCATTTTTTTTTTTTTTTTGCATCCCCTAACCATCTTATCCAAGCCCTCCACCCACTTTGGCCCAGCCCTATTTATTCTCCTCTGCACCGAAGCCTTTCCTCAGTGTTTTTCATTAATAGTCTACAAAACCTGGCCTGTAGTCATACTGCTGCAGCTGGGGTGGCCATCACATAGAAGCCCACTAATAATAAGTGTGCAAAGCAGAGCTACAACTGATCACAGGTGACTTTTTTCCATTTTATTAATTCAACATCGTTCCATTAAAATGAAGAATTCTGCAGCTCCACATATAAGAGACAAGGAAGCTCATTTGAATAACAATCTAAAACAGAAAAACAAAGCAGGCCTTATTATGTTTTAATACTCGATGCTTTGTCCAACCACTGATGAGGTTTTCCTCAAGGAAAGCAATTATTTTTCCTATCCCCCCACAATGCCCCTATAACTTGCATAATTAGCTTATCGGTTGCATTATTAATTAAAATACCAATGAGGAAGAGCACAGACAGCATAATACCAGTGTCTGCTTTGCACTAATTATCATTCTTTTGGCCGGGATCTGGCCGGTCGGGTGAGATGAATGTAGATAAAGAGATCTTAGCATGTGAGGTGACAGTAATGATTAGCCTGCCAGGCAGGATGTTTCAAGACTTTCTTGTTATTATTGAGCCGTTCAGAGGCCAGGCTCCACCTTTCATGCAGGGTACCGTAACCAAGGTCAGGATTCTCTCTGCGGTTTCAATGTGGCTCAGCAGTAAAGTGGCTAACCTTGACAAGGACTCAGCTGTGAGGGGTTTGGATTGGAGGAGACAGCTTTTATGTAGGTGAAAGGGTCACTGAGCCCAGTCTATCTTAGTTTCTGCTATTCATTGTGTCATCTATGATGGGCTTTGGAAAAGGACAAAAGGCATGAATTTTTTTGCCACATAAACCTTAACTGTGCAACGTTAATACAGTTAATTACAAAATTTTAATCAATATAGGAATCAAAAAGCTCCCTTCTATGCATATAACTTGTAATTAAATTATCAAATAGATAAAGTCAATAACTGCCAGGTTTGTATAACTGACCTCTCGTGAGGGCATTAGGGCTCCATATCTACAGTATGTAATGTAATAAAGCAGAAAAAACCTGAACTGTGAGTTTGCACTTTTTTGATGACCCACCTCAGCACTCTGTCATTGGGACTTCCTTTGAGGTGCTCGCTCCCTGACTGAGAGAGATGCTGCTTATCGTGGCTCTTAGACAGCTTCTCTGCAGCAGCGATGGGACAACCAGAAAGACTGCAGGGATAAAGGAAGCAAAGCAGATGAATATTACAAGTACATACTGCTGACTGTGTAAATCTACATCACAGTACTGATGTGGGCTGACACAATTGCTGCCCTGCATACATGAATATACGAGCTTGCACAACACTCTAACCTGCACACACACACACACACACACACACACACACACAAACAACTTTCATATATAGATATACAGTATAAAGGTGCAATGTATATAAATATACCTGCGGTGTGTGTTTCGGTTGCTGTTGACGTGGCCCTGACCTGTGCAGCCAGGAGTCGGACACTTCAGCACGTTTTCATGCATGGCAAGAACTGACAAGATGCACAATCACGTGATCAGAGAAAACTCAGAAAATGAAAATCACTGAAGTGGGATTTGCTTATTATTAAATTTGTTTTTATTTCTCATATTAATATTTTTGGTCTTCCTGCAAAAATAGATTTGAATACACAGCTGCACAGACTGTATTGTATAACCCCAAAATTCCCAATAATAAAATAAAATTAGAATTAAATTACATATTTGAGGGCATTTCTTTGACTGAATTTCACAGCATTTGACCAATGCAAATCAAAGGACTGGTTTCTTCCAAACATATATACCAAATCATGGAATCGGTGGCTCCCGAGACCTCAGAAAACCTCATGGCACAACAATTACACTGTTTAACTATTTTTTTTATGCTAAGCAGCTGGAATAACAAAGAACAACAACAAAACCTCACTCTCTGGGGGGATCCTGTCCTTGTGCGGACAGCCTGACAGGCTGCGGTGGTGGGGGTAAAGACCGGTCACGTGACCAGTGCCATCACATCCCGGTGTGGGACACTTGTTCTCCCTCTTCTCTGGCCTGCTGCTCTCTGGGTCAGAGTTGGATAGGAACGTAGAAGAAAAAGGTAAGGAGGACAGGAAGATGGAAGGCCAAGTAAAAGGAAAGGGGAAGGTGGGACGAATAAGGTGCACAAAAGCAAGTGGTTAATGTCATCAGACAGTGTGCTTGGCTGAGCATGAAATCCAGACATATTCCCAACATCTGCACAAAACCCACACCATCTGTATCCCTCGACTCATGGCTTATACATGCCTGTAAATACACCAGGTATTCCATGCATTTGTCTAAATGTTTATTTAAATACTTTTAAAGATAAAATACTATAAAAATGATAAACTACACCATCTTATCCTGTTGAGCTGGATAATCCCCCCCATGGCTACATTTGCACAACACTTTCAAAGACCTTGTTTAGATCTTGGACAAAGCAGCACCTTACAATACATCAGAAGAAATTCGCACCACTGTATAATTTACAGATAATTAAAGATGCCTGCTCCTCCCCTCTCCTATTGGAGGCAGGCCAGGCAGTATCAGTGGCACTGGAGAGAGGAGAAGGGTGCAAGAGGATGGTGTGATGCTCTATTGGCCTTCAAATTGAATGTTAACGAGACACGCATCTCCTAATTAGCGTCGAGCAGAACAGGAACGTCACCGCAGGAGGGAGTTAAGGCCAAGGAGAGGGCAGCACTACCGGGCATGTAATCACACTGCTGCTATACTGTGAGAAGCATGACAAGCGGGCAGCGTGCCAACTGTGTAATACAAGGCCCGAACACACGTAGCATGTAAACAAACACTCCATGGCTGACTGTGGAACAACCTGCACTCCTCCTTTTTCTCTGTTGATATGTTGTTGTCTCTCCTGTGCTCTCTCACATGCTGTCATCCCTTCTCGCTCCCTCTTTGAGTACTTCCTCCCAGCTCTTCATGGAAGTCTATTCAGCTGGAACCACTTCAACCCCATTACAATAGAAAAGGGAGGATCCAAACAGAGCTCTGTGACTCATCTCTTATTTGGTACACTGTGTTTATTTGTACCCTCTGCTCCCAACATAACATTTAGCCCATTTGCCAAAACTTCAGAACATCATTTTCTGTGTGCTCCGTTATTGGTTGTATTCCTCTTATATCGTTGTGGTATTTAAAAAAGCACTTGGTGTCTTGCAGAGTATTAGAGAAAATAATGAAAGAGCACCTTTGGCTTGTATTTTTAATATAAGGATAAAGCCAGGGGGCAACTGCCCCCTTAAAGCTAGCTAACCTAACAAAAGTGTCAAAAAAACTGTCAAATTCTGGCACTTGCCTCTTTTGCCTTTTTGGTTTATTTGCGGCAGAAAACTGCTGGTTTGTGTAGAGGTTAAACAAAAATAGCAAATGTTCATTAGGCTTTTTTTAAGGCCTGGATGAAAACGTGCCAGCTGATTCTTCCTGTCAAATGCTAATGACATCTGGGTCTAGTTTCACTAAGAATTGTATTAGTCAAACTTAGTTACTTTGATTACGTACTGTTTTGCACACATTATAGCCTGTGAGAAACATACTGCAGTAGATTATCAGTCCAGCTCTGTTCAGAGTAAAGTACTTAAAGCCTGTGACATATAGGTGCTCTTCCACTGTATGAACTGTGGGCAGACACAAAGTGATGCCAAGATTTACAAGAACACAGGACCATTCTGTTTTTAAGGTGAATAAAAACAGGTGGGTGCAGAAGACGTGCTCAGTGCATCACATAGAAGTTGTGTTGGGGTTTTCAGAAAAATTTCATAGAACGGGGAAAATGTAAATTTTCCCCGTAAACCTATAAAACATTGTTGGATGAGGAATAATACCATGTGCAGCTAATATAGCTTTAAAAAAACAAATATATAGATATAAAAAGAAACGGACTAAATGTGGCTGATGTGCTGTCTCCCTCAGGCAACTTTCACAATACCCTCTCAGTACATGTTGTAGCTCTGTTCTCCCCTGGTTACTAATTCATACCTTTGCTGAAATAGCTCTTGCGGATGACGTCCAGGTGCTTGGGCCTGTCCTCCATGGTGAAGTACCGCTGGTGGTGGATATCTGGTGTGCGGAGCAGCTCTCTGGGTCCTGCTGGCTTCACCTGCTCTGCCTTCAGGGCAATGGCTTGCTCTAGCAGGCCCAGGTTCCCTCGGGTCATGTCGAACATCTCTGACTCGTCCGTCACTGCCGAGCGCTGCGACAGGCTGTCTTCATCATCGCGCTCGTCATCTCCATCCACATCGTCAAAGTCTTTGTCCTCTGACTTATCGGATCGTACCTCGATAATGTCAGGAGAGGCTGAGGATGAAGCTTTGTGGATTTTGTAGTTCTCCCCTCTGGGAATGGGAAAGTAGTCCTCCAGTGGACTGGCCCTGTGGGAGCTGTAGCTTAAAGGAGGGCTGGCCTTATAGTTCTGAATTGAGCTAGCCTTAAGAGAGCTGTCTTGTGGACTGGCTCTGTTCTCAAAGGGACTTGCCCCACATGAGTTGTAGTCCTCCAGAGGACTGGCCCTGTGGTCTTCAGCCTTGTGTGTTCCCTGAGCTGCTGCGGTGCTGGTGATGATGCGGATGGCAGTTGGCACATCAGAAATGGGCAAAACATCCCAGTGCTCCTCCTCATCTGCTGAAGTGCCCTGCCTCTGCTGCATTGGCACTACTATCTTTTCTTTTTCATTGTCTTTACCTATGAACTGTTCACACTGGTCACTTTTAGTCAGATGCTGTGGGCTCATGTGGTTGCTCATATCTTCGTGCTCCCCTTGCTCATCCTCCACATCAGCTGCCTCCTGCTGCAGAGCAGATGACTCCTTCAGTGCTTGAACTCCATGTGCCACCTCCTCATCTTCCTCTTCTCCCTCGTTCGTGTCCTTCTCCTGCTCTTCCTTTACTTCTTCACCCTGTGTAATGGCCAATGTGACATCCTTCTCGGTCTCCATAGCAACAGTCTGCTGAATGGCCACAGTTGGAGCATTGTTGTTGTTGACACAGCCCAGGTGGAGGAGAGAGTTGGCCACCTCCTCGGTGCTCTGTGAGGGAGAGTGACACTCCTCAGCTGCAGGTACCGCTGCTCTGAGCTCAGGCTCGATGATCACACACTCCTCCTCTATCGGAGCAAAGATGAAGAGGTCAGAACAGTGACACAGAGGAAAACATGAGTCACGTAGTGACTTCAGGCTGTTGTCAGCAATATCTTTATCTTCACTTGTATCGCTTTTATGCCTGCTAAGTCTTTCACTGTGTATATTTATATATGTGACATAAAAAGAACCTACTGTTACAAAACTGTAGCTGTAAAGCAGTTTGTTGACAGAGAAAGACACTCACAAAGTCCTTGTGCTCCTAGTGGCCATGATTTCATCTTTTCTCTAAAGGCTAAATCTATCACAATCAGTGAGTCTCATGGACTAATGGACAAGAAGACAAGAAGTTCCTAATTTTGAAATATATACAAACAAAGAGTTTGGCAAATGATTATTGGTAAAGAGTCACATCTACTGTCTCTGATACCTGCTCTCTATTGGACTGGAGATCTGCTGCTGCTGCTGCTCACTAGAGCCAGTGTTGGGGAGAAAAGGAGAGTGGAAAAGTAGAGCTGTCACCGACCAGAAATGGGAGATGGAAGCATGTAAATATAATAATAACCACTGCAGCTAAAAAGAGTGTCTGACAAGCCCAGTTGTAAGTAAGCTATTAAGACTTGACTGTACACTGTGTTCGTGTTTTCCTCTGAAACAATAAGTTCTGTTGGAGCAGCCTTTCTATGCCTCTCTTTATCTCTCGCTAGCAAAGTTGACCCAGACAACAAAGTAAAGCTAGTTTTTGGATATGAGCCCGAAACGGAACCCAACGTATTAGCCAGAGGTCCTTTTACTACGGTTCGGAGCCGTGGACCTGTTTTATATAAGCGAGGAATAGTTTTCTATACGAGATCGCTGCAAAAAGTGCAGCCTTACCTAATGTCCACCTACTGTTACTCATTTATATTAAGATTTAAAAATCTAGTTGCTATTGGTATGGTGAGTAACCTTCAGTAATAGTAATAAATCACACAGCATAGTACAATCATGTAGTTGTAAAACAGCATAATAATATATTAAGTAATCCAAAGTATTCCGTTACGTTACTCAATGAGAGTAACGTAACGGAATACGTTACAAAATACATTTTGGGGCATGTATTCTGTAATCTGTAGTGGAATACATTTTAAAAGTAACTTTCCCAACACTGACTACAGCCAACATAGCGATACAATTAAATATATCAGTTCTGCTAATGGAAATACCAGTCTTCCTTGATTATAGTAGTCCTGACTCAAATGAAGAAGCAGGTAGTGAGGAAGCTGAGTGGGGTCTAAATAAAAGACACTCCAGTGGGAATCGTACGATCAACCAATTTGGGAGCTTAACCCATCAAGCAATTAAAGTCAGGTATCTTGGCCTTAATCTGCTTCAGTATTGAAGTACATGATGAATATGTGCTCCTTTGATGCTGTGGTTATTTTTCACTGAACCCTCTTTGTTACCAAGAAGCTATGTTTCATACCTTCATCAGCTGCAAAGTTCTCCTCCTTCTTATACGTCTCTTCCTTCTCTTTCTGTTGTGTGTTCTCCTCCCGACCGTTTGTCTGTCCGTCCTGTGTGAGTTCTGTCATTTCCTCTCTCTCCTCCTCCACACCTGTGTCTGTCTCCTCCACTTCATCTTCTACCTTGGCTCCTTCTGTTTTCTCTCCATCGCCCTCAGCCTCACTGCTTGCGTCACTCTCTGCACTAAAACCTTCATCTAGGGCTAGTTTCAGGGGGTGGGACTTCCTCTTGGAGGCAGGCCGTTCTGTTTCCTGTTCTTGTTCCTGCTCTGCCTCTGCTTCATCTAGACGGCGCTTTCTCGCTATTGGGCAACCCAGAATGCTTGTGATGGGGGAAAAGGAGAAGACAAGAAGAAAAGGGAGAGAACAAAATTAAGAAAATCAAGCTGGGTTATAAGTGAAACAACAACCTAACACGTCTAACAGAACCACAGCAGAAGGAGGCAGGATGTTTTTCTGACATGAAACAGGATGGAGCTGCTTTTTCCAGTATGAATCAACACGCCTGAGGGGGGCGCCATGCTAGCTGACTCAGATATCACAACCAATCTCAGCCAATTGAGTGGAACGTTTAATGAACAACTCGTATGGAGAGGCGGGCGGGCGATGCAGCAGAGGGTGAAATCCAATAAACTCCTTCTTACGCTCACCTGGGAGACGCTGAGGGAGTCTGAGGAATGATCTATAAACAAAGTGCATCTCAAAATTGCCTGCTGAACAAATACACATGTAAACAGATAGCTAATATCTGCCCCTCAATAAAGACGAGTCACAAGCCAGTGAGCTGCCCCAAGTCTCCCAGGATCTCCCAGGGCGAACGACACAGACGATGAATGGAGGGATGGGGAATGAGGCTGGAATAACACCTGAAGAAATCACATTTCACCACTGCCCACTGAAAGGTTTATTACTTAGGTTTAGATTTAGATGCTGTGGGAGTCTGGTATGTAACATAATGAATGTGCTCTATTTGCAATCTGATTCAGTAAGTATCTTTAAAAGTCATTCACATTGTCTCCATCTGCGATTTAAATAACAAAGAATCAAACTGGTGCTGAGGAACCCCAAAAGCTGTGCAGTTTACCATTTGGTTTTTCTATTTTTTCTATTTCTATCTTTATTTTACAAATAATCAGAAGGAATTATAAGGATAGCAATGAGTGGGAGAACTAGATTCATTTTATGACTGGGGGATGTAAAAGCAGGAAATGTGGACATGAAGCAGAAAAACGTATCCTCAATCAACTTCCCTCTAATCTGTGCTTTTTCTCTTGTCAAAAACACTTTTGTTGAACCTGATCTTGATTTCTGAACTCTCTGCTACATCCTTTTCCATTAGCACTGCAAAAGAGGACCATTTTGCTCATGACTTGACTTCAGTAACATCATACTATTAACACTACAAAACTAAAAGATGTAGCTTACCTCAGCTTAACAAACGTCTAGCCTGGCTGTGTCCAAAGACAAGTAATTAAGTTGATAAGAATCTTTAAAGCTCATTAATCAAGAAATCATTTGTTTGTCTGTAATGTGAATAGCACTGTTTTATGCCAGGAGATAGATTTTGGAATCTTGTTGTCACGGTGAGGACAAAAGTCTCCCAAGACCACTACTTTGAACTGTGGTTCCAAAGTGCTGTTTTGAAGAATTTGGGTGGATATAGCCATGGCTACCTATAGTTAGAACCTAGCTATTTCACTCAATTCTGTTCTTTATGCTTTTTAAATAATAATTTATTTTTTTTACATTTCATCTGTATTCTTTATGCTAAGCTAGAAATCCAGCTGCTGGCTTGAGCTTCATGATTAGCGCACAGATATAAAAGTAGTATTGATGTTCTCGTCTAACGCTCAGTATTACAGCGAGTAATGCCGAATAAAAGCACAAAGCAGATGATATGGGACAGAGAACAGAGAGGACAGACAAGACTGAGACAAAGGACAGAGAGACAGAGGGTGGGGTTTTAATCTGCCCTACCTTCTGTGTCGTGAGTATCTCCCACTGATATGGCCAGAGCCATTGCATCCAGGGGTGGGGCAGCTGGATGGGATGGATGGAGGTTAGAGATATGTTTAAGGCACGGGTGCATTTTAGTCCCTGTGCAGTAGCAATGATAAACACAAGCAGTAAATAAAAAAGAAAAGGTCAATTAAGACAAACAAAATAAAGTGAAGCACAGACATGCAATCTGAGCGCATGTGTCACACAAACGCACGTGTCCCCACTCTTCTACCAGACACACATAATGCATGAATGCAGGTGGCATCATGCAGGAGAAAACATAATATTCTCTGTCATACATCAACCCTGGCCTATATCCTGTTACTGTGAGAGATAAGGATCAGCCGAGGCCTGCTGTAATTTCCCCTGCTCTGCTCTCTTCACCAGTCATCATCATCAGTTCTTGCTCACTCTATTTTCTTTCTCTCTCCCTCCTTTGATTCAGGTTGCTATGACCCCTCAGGATGGCTCATTTCAATTCTCATTAACTTCCCCCAGCAATTGCCCTTTATTACTCCAATTATCCTTATTATTAATTTCACTTATTAAAAAATGCTGCATTTGCATTTTAAATCAGCCACTCTCTGGCCTCTTTTTTTTTTCTTAATGCCAAAACCTCAAGTATTTTTTTGGAGTGCTGAGTAGAGATGAATGCTCAGAGGTGAAGTGTGACAAAATGAGAGAGGATGAAAAAATCATTTGGAAGGAGGGCAAGGAAGGGCAATGACTGGCTTTTGTGGACCCTGAAAGCTGGTCCCTGAGTGGGAAACTATGGAGAGGAGCTAAGGGCGGGAGAAAAAACTAAATAATAGCCCTTCACAGTCCTCTCTTCTTGTGCTGCATCCTTTGATCAGACTGCAAAAAGATCGTACACCTTTTTCATTGGATGTACTGTATGTGTTCATAGGCTGCAAGAAATCAATAGCAGCCTGTTGGAGGCACTGACCACAAACTGAGAAGTGCTGATAATGAGTAATAGAAAAAGAATAATATACAGCGTCATCTAAAGACGCAGCGTTAGTGAGTGTATGAGTGCCAGGGTGGGGGAGATACGAGGTGGGGGTTTGGCGGGATATATAAAAGAACTTTATGAAAGGGATTTGCACAAAGATGAAGGTGTTTCCTTACCTCAGCTCTTGTCCTACAAGCTCAATAGGAACTGAAAGGGGGGGGGGGGTCATGGAGAGAGAGAACAAAGGTGAACAACTGTTCAGAACGCCGCGCTGCTAAAAGAAACTCAGATCAATAAATCACAAATGCATAGGAATCCCAGAAGGATTCCTCATAGAGGCTTAGACACACACACATGCCGAAAAATCCTAAAACACACCTACATGCTCCTGGCTTCACACATACACATCTAAATGTAAAACAAACAAGAGTAAAGCAAACATGCTGCATAAAAAAGACACACACACACAAACAGAAAGGCTAAATCAGCCAAACTGCACAGCACCGTTCAGAAAAAGTGACAGTTATATGCAGACTTCAGCAATAAAACATGATTAATTGTTACACTTTAGTTACCATAATTGGGGAAAAGAAATTAAAAGGAAAACTGCCTTCATCAGGAGAAAACAGCACTTCATTCAGGGCCAACTTATAGTAATTGCCTTCAAAACATAAATCAAGCTCTGCTCCCATAGAGCACGCGCACACTTGCCGGCTGTGGGCATCGATTGGGAGTTGAGCGATAGAACGAGTTTTTGGAGAAATATCCTATTTTCATTTGAAGCCAAAATGAAAAAACAATAGGATCCTGAAGAATTCAGTTTGGCCTCCAATATCACATGCATTAATCACATGTCAGAAATAGCCTGGGTATCAAGATACACTAAGAGCACTAAGACACATGCACACATGCATACACACACAAGTTTTTTTGTTTGTGTGTGTGTGCGTGCACGCATGCAACATCGTAGTTTCTCAGTCTTTCATCATGCAGTTGGAATGACTGGACGCCTTCTGAACGCCCTGTGAACTGTTGCTTTGCTGTCTTGTTTCTAAACATCAAACACACGTGCAAATGCAAACACACCAAGGAACTCACACATATCAATATGGATATTTACACATTCATTCAAGTGCACATTAAATTTACATGTGTTTGTACACATAAACACACTGGCTTTGCAAATGTGGACTAAAAAAATATGGAGTAGCAAGGGCTGTGGTTTTTGTGATATTCTAGGAGTTATGACTCAAAAGTAATGCATCGATATTACTGATCTGTTCAGTGGGCATTAGCACGTACACATAAAGCCACAAGGTTTCCTTTCATTGTTTGTGCCCTTAGAGAGAAGGGTCATACATTGGGTATGAGGGCTCAACTTGAATGGTTTATAATGAGGATGAAAATGATTATCAGATGTCGACATAACTGAACACCTATGGTAGGATTTGGAGCAATGTGTTAAGACAGACCTCTCCAACACCATTATTACAGCACCAAATATGTTTTGGGAGAACGGTGTTCATCCTTAAAGCAGAGTTGCAGAGACTTGAGGAATCAGTAAACACATACATGTACAGATTTACTTAGAGGAGCAAATTAGCCTTTGCTAATATTGGGGCAGACATTTCCACGTGTTACGTGTTACAGCCAATACTACAGAGAAGCTCTGATGTTGGAGAGCAGTGTGTGTACATACTGCTGAGTAAAGACACGCAGAGGCCTTTTTTTATTCACCGTCTTTGTCACTCATGTTTGTGTGTACAGACAAACATACATTCTGAGTCCACAAACCCACACGCTTGTCAAAAAGCAGAAAAGATGCTTGGCTGTGAAGGAGTGTTTGTAAATGTAACTGTTGCAGACTGGGCCTGAGTGACCGACACTCACCTCTGATTCCCTTGGACCGAGTGCGAGTTCGCTTATCGTCACCCTCTACGCTCATCTGTGAAGAAAAGGAGAAAGCACGAGCAGAGAGAGCAAAGAAGAGGAGAAGGAGAGGGGGAAAGAAACCATCAGAGGTAATTTCTCAATGCTCTCACTATTTTCCACCACACATCTACAGCTAATTGCACTTGTCTTCCTTCAAAACAACGACTATAATAACCCACGCTCAGGAAGTTCCCATTAAAACACACCAAAGGTAGCTCTGACACAAAGAGATGATCATATCTTTAATTCTCCTTTGCTCGCCCGACCTCACTCACTTAGTATGCTTTAAAAACCTTAAAACCCACTAGGGCCAACATCAGTCTCGTTTAGGCTACTATAAGGGTAGCATGGTGTAGAAAGAAAAAACAAACTTGGTTGTTCAAGCTACGTTTTAGCTCCCTCCCCACCCTCACCCCTCACACACCTCTTATCACTCCCCCTGTAATTTCCTGCATCTGAGTGGTGCTCATGATTGTAGTCTGTAGAGAGGCAACAGGCGGTGAACGCAGAGGGGCCATGGCCCCTGTAAGCAAAGGGACTGACAATCATAACTACGCTGAATATAATAATAAAGCAAAAACACACAGGCAGCCAGAAAGCCACTGTAATAACCCTTTTAAGAAGAGGACTTGTGTGTGTGTGTGTGTGTGTGTGTGTGTGTGTGTGTGTGTGTGTGTGTGTGTGTGTGTGTGTGTGTGTGTGTGTGTGTGTGCTGGGTCTGCCACTAACTCCTGGCTCAGCTTTTAAGGCACAAAGGAGCAGGTGTTAACCCTGCTACCTCACACACACGCACTGACCACACCTCCTCAGCATTACCTCTCCAAACTGAACACTGCTCCCAATGCACTAAAGCTATCAGATGCTTTTTAGACACAATGGAGCCATTAGCTTTGATTACTGGACTCTGGGTAGATTTTTTTTTTTTAATCGCAGGTCTACCCCTTTTTTTTCTCTCACTCTTCCTCCATCCTATGCTCGTCTACCACCCTTTTATCCCCCCGGTTGCCTGTACTCCCCTCTTCATGCCCAGCCACTTAGCTGCTTTGTTGCTTCTCTATAGTCAAGTTGGCAGAGCCACAGTGGGATTCAAACACGGGGTCCCTGTTTCTTGTAGTCTTTTTCTCCTCCTCTCTCTATTTGGCAATGTCCCTTTCCTGCTAATAGACTACTTATGAAAAGAAGGAGGGAAAGAGGGATGAGAGGAGGATGAAACACGCTGTTGTTGTTTTTGTTAAGGGCTTTTCTTTCCCCCTGTCTCCCGAAGAGGGTGCACTTCATTCATTAATGTTTAGTGTTTGGCCGGAGGTACAGGTGCAGGCACAGGCCCCTCCCTTCCTCTGAAAGCATCCACTGCCTTGCCTTGCCCTATGCTCCTCTCTCTCCCTCTCTTTCCCTCTCTTTCCCTCACACACACACATGCACCCACACACACACACACACACACACAAACTGTCTCTTGCCACTCTGGCTTCAGCTCTTTTGATCAAGCGCTTAGTGTAGAAGTCATGCAACAAACACCAGCTTTGTGCCCTGCCTGAAGGGAGCAGTTGACTCCTTCTGTGCTCCACTCTCAGTGCTGTGTGGGAAGAGGAGCGGATGAGTGTGCAGTAATGACTTCTCGGTCATGTGTGTATGCTCTTTTAGCCTACACAAGTGTGTGCCTGCCTGCATATAGCTCAAATCCATTTCCTTACACTCAATTGTCTGCACTTGTTAGAATGGAAATACAGACATGGAATATAAGAAATAGATTTGCAAGCTGCCTGTACTTCACTTGCATGTTTCGGAGTTGTTGTTTTTGGGGGGTTTTCCTCCTTCTCATTCTGTCTCAAAGAGAATACTGTTCATCTAACCCCACTAGATTTAGAAAAAATGTGGAATGGCTTGTCTAATTTGAAATATTAAGCACAAATTAATATTATCAATAGCAATGAATGTCAAATATTAAAACAGCTAAACAGCATGTGCTGAGAAACTGTAATAACCAGGTGAGCCCTCAAGCTTAAACATTAAAAACTTTAGCTCAGTATTTTAAATAAAAAAGTAAAAGTAATAGATAAGTGAATCTGAAAATGAATGTAAATATTAGGTAGAAGTAATGGCTAAAGAGATAAAATAGCTAAAAGTTAAGACATATAGTACGATACCTCAAAGAGAAAAGTGGTAGAGCAGAAATATATTTTGCTTATAATAACCAGCTTGTATACTTGTATGAACACAACTTTTTCTTGTTGGTATTTTAGATTTTATTACTGATACAGCATATAACCTTGTAATATTAACACCCATACCTATAATTTAATTAAATAGCTTTCCCAAAGCCCCAACTGTCAAACTAAAACTGTTTATTTATCCACACCCAAGTTTGCTAACATACATGACAAGAAATTGATTTGGCTTGAAAATTGACTGAAAAGATTAATCAGTCATCAAAACAGCTGCAGACCCCTTTTCCTTTGAACAACGAGGCTAATTGAAAAATCAATTCCTCGTTTCAGCTCTTATTGCTACTTTTACTTAACCAATATGATATGATTACTTTTTCTACCAGTGAAGCAGAGTGGCCAGACAGTTTGCAAGGCAGCGATTTGGAGAAAAAATAGAAGACATGAAACACAAAAAGAGCTTTCTAATAAATGTTTAACCTCTAAATCAATTTAGATTTTCAGTTACAAAAGGTAAAGTTATACTTAAATGTGATTAAGAGATTTAGTAGATGCATCAAAGAATCAAAGGCTAACATATGAAAACAGATCTATGTGATCCATGTTTTATGTGACTGGGTTTTACTGGAAAGGAAAGAAGATGTCTGTGAAGATACGATACAGAATATGTGCATATGAGACTGAACTACACATTCCTCCTTCATGAAAAGATGATATACTATTCTCTTACCCCTGTAGTTCTCCCCCCTCTTTTCTTTCCCTCCTCCCTATATTGATAGGCATTGGATGAATCAAAACCTGGACTGAAAAGGGCTCCCATTGCTTTCATGTTTGTGTAACCATAGCTACGCACATTTAAATAGGTAAGCACATCTGAGCTCTCCCCTCTTTCCTGTCCTTTTTCTCAATTCCAGCTCATTAAATTTGTATGAACACAAAGTCACTGCAAATGAATCCAGATGCAGCCAGGCAAGCATTCACCTGATTTTTATAATCATTTTCAAAAGGTCCTTTTTAAAGGTATGTTCAAAACTTGTCCTTTACCTTGCTTTCTTTTAATTAGACTCCTTGAACATTGCACCTATGTAGGTGGACCTACGCAGTACCAGCAATGTCTTATGCACAACAGAGAAAGGCAGAGAATGAAAAAGAAGGAGATAGTGTGTCAGGCTGTGAGTGTGCGGCAATATGCGCGCGTGTGAGATGTGGGGTTTAACTAGTATGAAATGATGAAATGTGGCAGCAGAAGAAGGAGAAAAGAAGAGGTGGAGGAAGAGGAGGAGGAAGGCTCTTCCCTACAGGCTGTGTTATACATTATCAATTATGTCCTTCTTTGTGTGCAGGAGGACCTCAGCTCAGCTCTGCATTCTGACAGCTCTATGTAAATGGCTGGCTGGGGGCAATGACTTCAGAGAGAAGGTCATCCTCTGTCCCCTGGTGCACATAAATGACTCTTTTATTCATTTTCAGGTTTACAAGAGTAGATGAGGAAAGGAGGGGGTTAAGGTGGGGGGTTGCGACACAGGGAGAGGAGTTGGAGGAAAGCGTTTGCAACTGACAGAGAAGACTGACATCTCCAAAAATCACCTGAAGCTGCCAATTAGAGGCGGGCCTACAGTTCCCTCTGCACGGCCTCCATGTTGGACCGTCGCACGTCGAGCCCCTTGACAGCTTCACTTTAATGATTCAGGGAGGAAGGAGCACGTGAGAAGACTGAGCATGTGTGACTGCATAATGGGTCAGCTGCTGTCAAAGGTTTGCCATTTACAGTGTGAGTCATCCTCGAGTGATTTCAAGGTTTGTAACTAAACATCTTTTCGGTGCTAATGCTCAGTCTGTTTCATCTATCTCTACTGCAAGTCAAAAAAGACAATAAGAAGGTATCATAAGTGGCAGAGGCCTCTTCACGTGATGTAGTGTTTGAAAGCAGCACATCTTTCTTCTCCTCCTCTCTGTCACTCCTTCAGTAGCAGAAATCAAACCAAATCAATAAAAGTCATCACTTTAGATGAACCCTTGCCATCAGGGGGGAAGCAAAACTACTTTTACTGGGCCCAGGGGGAAACAACCCCCGCTCCTCTCTCCTTCAAACTCTCTTCCATCTCGTTCCATCTAATTGTCGCTCTCATTTGCAGTGCAAAGAAAAAAACTAAAAGTTGGTCTTAATGATGAAAGTAGAATTCTTAGAATTATGACATTTTCTAGGTATTTCCCCTCAAAGACTAAAACCCAGTTAAGGTAAAAATTATTTCAAAAGCATCTTTTTCAAAAGAGCTTCCAAAGCAGAAAATTACTAGGAGCACAAAAAGGGGCTTTAAAGAGACTCGGGAGTTTTTCAAAAGGACAAAACGGCAGCAAGACAAAGTGCTGAGCTGCAGGAGCACCTGGGGTCAAAGCAAATGCAATATCAGTGACTAATGTCCCCTATAACTGATAACATGATCTTATTGAAGGCTTGTGTCAGCATTTCATAAGAAGAACATTATGCCAACAGTCAAACATGGTGGTGGTAGTATGATGCTGTGAGGCTGTTTTGCTGTTTCAGAACCGCTGTGATTTGCCATAATTGATAGAACCATGAATTCTGCTCTCTACCAGAAAATTCTAAAGTCTGCCCTGAAGCTCAAGTACACCTGACTTATGCAGTAGAGCAACAATCCAAAATACACAGCAAGTCCACCTCTGAATGGCTAAAAAAAAAAAAAGGTTAAGAGGTGGTCAAGTCAAGGTCTGGCCTTAAATCCAATTGAGATGCCTTGGCATCAAAGAAGAGCACTCCAAAATTTCTCCACAGTGGAGTGAAAGACAATTGCCAGTTAGCGCAGATGCTTGAGTGCAGTTTTTGCTGTCAAGGGTGGCCCAACCAGTTATTAGGTTTAGGGGAAATCGCTTTTCCACACAGCACCAGGAAGGTTTGAATAGCTTTCTTCCATTAATAAATGAAATCGGGATATAAAAACTGCGATTTGTATTCACTTGTTTGATGATCTAAAATATACGTGCAACAGAGAGAATAAGAAATCGGGAAGGGGGCTCTGAGCAAAATAAGCAATTAATAGCAACAGTTTTGCTTCACATGTGTGGGTCTGTGCTTTTCAGTCACACAGATAGATGCTGCTTTCAAACCAGGCTTTCTAGTTAATAACTTCAACCTCTCGTCCAAATTCATTTACCTCTGGCTCCAGGAAACTACGACTGCAGGTCCAAAACCCATCGGTGATGTCACAGTGGCTATCAGTTTCAAAATGTAAAAGTTTTAGTCCCTTCCTTGTTCAGAGTTGCTTTGAGAATGGGAGTCCTTGCCGGAATTTATTTGGGCTGTGTCTGAAAATCTCAGAGAGGACTGTCAGACTGTCGTTTTCAGAATGGAGAAACCTCCTTGAAAGGATGGCAAAGCAGGTCAGAGGTTTTAGACACGGCAGAGCAGGTTAAAGAGAAGAAAAGGGGTGTTGGTGGAAGGGAGCATTTTTCTCCTCTGCTGATAAGGCAGAATATGATGCACTTAAAAAAAGTATGAGCAGCTCAAGGACATCCTTTTGAGTTTCTTTTTTTATTGTGTTTCAATAGGAAAAAAACCCTGTGAAGTGAACTCAGCAGTAGCAGGAAAACGCTGAGCTGTGCCACGCTGAGCTTAACTAAGCTGAGTGGGGCCGAGGCAAAAGATGGGCAGGGCCAAGCGGGAGATTTGATGTGCTGTTTGATTCATGTTTTTTCTGTCCTGCATGGCTGTCTAAAATACCCTGCACCCTAAGACACACACACACACACACACACACACACACACACACACACACATACATATACACAACCTGCTTTATTGCCCTCTGCTCCATCTGCCTCCACCCTTTTTGACTTTCCCCTGCTGAGTTGGGGATTGGAGGGAAATGCCCAGGAAGCAGAATCAGATTGGAAAGGGGTGTGGGTGAGTGATGAAGCGGGTGGGGATGTACAAGGGGGGGCTGTGTTGTCACTCACCATGATTGGTCGATAGCTCTGCAGTCTCTGGGAGGCCTGACAGCGGCTGCTGGTCCTCTCGCCTCGTGTCCACCGCTGGTTCACCAGCTCGCCCCGAAACTCATTTTCTGTTGGTAGAAAAGGAAGAAACAAGAGCAAGAGGTGGGGCAAAAGAAAGGGATGGGTTAGGAGAGGGGACAGATTTGGGAGAAAGAAAAAGAAGGGAAAAAGAGAGAGAGTTGTCATGTGAAATCATCAGCGCCAGTAGATGGGCAGTGTGTGGTTAAAGGAAGAGAGAAGAGGGTGGGGGTTTTACTTTGAGGGAAGGTTGGGGCACTCAAGCGTGCTGCAGACGATCCTTTATTAACTAAAGGACAAGTATGTATGCATCTCGTGGGCGCACGCGCACATACACACACACACCGAGGCACAGTTAAGTGCCCCAGCTGGGATCCCTGTCAGTCTACTGTTAGAATCAATCAAATTTGTGCATTTTTATCAAGCTTTTCAGGGAGCGTATATATGAAGAAACGGGGTGGTGGTAGTGGTGATGGTGGTGGTGCTGGGGAGCAATGTCAGGGGAGAGAGGTTGAAGAATGGCTAGCATATAATGAATCGCACATAAATCAAACTGCTCTTCTTCCTCCCCCCCTCACTCTTTTTTCATCAAGGTAATAGCTCTTCAGTTTATCTTTGTGATGACGGCCTGAGACAAACACAGTATTACAAATCCCTTTGTGCTCATAGCGATGCCAGTGCAGGTGTTAAATACAAAACAGAGACGTAGTTTCAAGATCAGGTGGGGAAATAAAGTGTAGATTTTTCTTTTTTCTGGGAGTGCTCAAGGCTGAACTTTGCAACTCGTGTCGCTTCAGCTCTGTCTCTTTCTCCCACTCGGTTTTCAAGCACTGCTGAGCTGGTACAGTGAAATCTGATCCTTTTTGAGATAGACACACACATATATTTATGTATACATATATATATATAACCTTTAGCTTTCACCTTGGATACACAGAACACTCTGAAAGAGAAAGCGTCCTTCAGCTTAGACTGACTGTATGACCAGGCATTTGGGCCACTCTGTTGAAAATGTAAATGGAAGCTGCAGTGGTGCTTGAGAGCAATCATGCCCAGAACTCAGAATCTGTGGTGGGAATTCAAGATAGAATCTTTTTAAATAACTAATGCAGCTCTTTCAAATATCCTGCAGCAGTCTTCTGAGGCAACAAAACCTAAAGCTCTCTGAACAAATCCTCGGCCTTTGTTGACTACATCCATACCTTTTCATTTCTCTTAAGTTTTTTTATTCTTTATTTCCATGCTTGACTGTCCTGTGCGTGAACCCATGAGTGAGAGTGGCGCACTAAAAGCAGTGAGAGCAATGGTGGACGAGACAACAAAAGGCTGTGTGTCCGCATCCAAGGGGTCCTGAAGCAGACCCCTTGAACACCCCCTCCCCTTTCCCAACACACACACACACACCCTGACACACCAAAGCTCAGCCATTTACAAAATGCTTGTTTATCAACTTTCACCACCACCCCACCCCAGAGTGAAAAAGTGATTACAGCAGCAATACTTTAGGTCTGCATCTCTATCTCTGTCTCAGCTATCTCCACACAAACACATACACACATGCCTATTTTGCTTCCTCTCTGGTCTTTCTCCCTCCTTTTAAAGTGAAGTGAAGTGAGCATCCATCCTGTATTGTTAGTTTTGGGGCCAAGGAGCTGAGAGCCCTTCCTAAATGCCAAACATATAACAGCACTCTATTAGGACACATAGCCTGGGGCCGTGTGTCAGCAGCCCCCAGTTCACTCTGCTTAGTCCTGACCTCGTGCTGCAAACACACACACACAGAGAAAATACAGCTGGAACCAAAGCTGAAGCAATTCATCACAGAAAGAGGTGTCAGAATTAACCCTTCTTTGGCATCTTGTGCTAAATTTAGAACAACAAAAAAAAAGGAAATTAGAAAACTAATTTGAACCTTGCGTGCTCAGGATCTGCTCTCTCTGATTCTTTGATCACATGCTGCTCTTTCTCCACCTAAAAGACTCACAGCTCATTATTTTACAGCAAAAGTTGGAGGAGTATGAGACAATTAGCCATTCACCGGGGACGTTTGGTTAATCAGAAGTGAGACGGTAGGTGGGAGTGAATACAAAATGAATGGGTTTTTAGCTTGGGGTTTTTTTGTTATTGAGGGGCAAATTTGCCAGTTATCTGCACAGAAAGCAAATAAATGATAAGAATCAATACCTGATCCAAAAAAGAAAACCTTTTACCTGAAAACAAAGTTTAGGCTCAAGTAATACCATTACAGGACTGCGGCTTACTGTACTGGGACAATAGAGCAAAGAGGTCTAAATCCATAGTTAGATTAAATACCAGGGTGAACTGTCTGTAACAGCATTAGTGTGTGTACAGCGCTGGGGCCAGCTGTACACCCCTGGCCCCCTGTTAAGCAGGATTTAGAGACAACTTAGTGTGATTACAGCAAGCTGAGCAGACGGGAGCGAGAAATCAAAAGTTGTGCACCGGCGGGGTGGTTTCATGTTACTCTGTTGGTTTCTTTGTGTCAAAGCACAAAAGAAAGGAGAGTTTCCAGATTATGAGGCAGGTGTGAAAAGAAAATTTGTGATTTAAAGATCCTAGCTTAAAGGGCAAATTAAACAGGAAAGGTGACTATAAGAGGGGCAGCTTGCAAGATGCTACTATCAGTTTAGTGATGGGGATTGGATGGAAAGGCAACAGCACCATGGCAACCAGCTTTTAGGAGGGGGGAGCTCCCCTGAGGGTCACCTTGACCTCTGAGAAAATGACACAAACCGCTGCTTCTAAGACTAAACTGAGCCGCACACCTGAAAATCTGTACCTCTCCGTTTTCCAAACACTTCTCCAAGTTGCGTTCCTCTCTCGAAGAATCTGTGCACTTTTGTCTTGCTTTTTAAATTAATTTTCACTTTTCTTTTTTATTTATTTCCCATTTCAATGCAGGGCATGAAATTCATTATTTCCAGCCTTTCAGTTGAAATGCTTCCTCTCTACTGAAAGCCAGGGCCAACCCTGACCTTTGCTTGTATTGCTTAGATTTCTGATAGGCTTTGAATGACGAGGGTGCAATTTGGCCCCAGCTGCTCCTCCAGTGCGTTTATTGCACTCCCTCCTCCGGCACCTGCTGTCCTCACCATAGCCTATTCAACCCTTCATAAATAGCGAGGTTTCCTCCTATCACAGTAACTACAAACACACACACAGGAGCAGGTCATATCAGAGGCTGCTACACGCAGCTCTATACGCTGCTGTAGCAGCATAAGGCACCAATAACCTAATTCGGTAATCCCCCTCCAAAACTAGGCTACATTTCACTGGAAACGTAAACAGAAGAAAAACAATAGGTGTTTTATCTTTTCTGCCTAGGATGCATTACATGTGTGGCTCGGTATTTATTCTACATTAAGCCAAACAATAGTCCTGCGGATGCTTTTTCTATGCATTTAAATTAGCTTTAACCAACTCCAGAGGAAGATTGTAAAAACTATTTTAAAGCCGCAGATATTTAAAAGCAGCGGAGACATTCTGCCGTTTAAAGTCCGCGTTTCCAACGGCGAAAACCAGGAAGCAAAGTAACGCCGAAAGCTTTCCTGACGGGCAGCTCAAGTTTCTTCCACTCTCTTCTGAGGTTACTACTGCTACAGAGGAGTGGGGAGAAACTTAAAGAGCGGGTGACATAACACTCTGTGTATCACCATCATCGGCAGCCCCATCTCTTTCCTCCATCTTAGGACGCGGGTGCTTTGACAAGCCGCGAGGCGCACACATCACGCGGCCATCTAAGCAAGGCAAGAAGGTGGGGTGAGCAAGAGAAGGGAGTGGGGGTGTGAGGGATAAAAAACAAGAAAAAAACAACAACAGCACAGACGCACGGGCTCGCTTTCTGCACCGTGCCACAGTCCGAAAAGATCCAGTGAAACGTGCCACTCGAGGCTCCCCTCCCCGGCGTCTATTTTCAGTGCGCTTCTGAGGACTTTTTTTTTCATCTGCGCACTACTAAAGGCGGCTGACATTTGAAGAGAGCATCTCTGTTTTTTGCTGCAGAGGATCAAATGGTCAACCCCTCCCTCCATCCTTCCCTTTGCCTTTCTCTCTTTCTCGCAATCACACTCACTCCATCCATCCATCTGTCCACACACAAACACACGCAGGACTCCTGCTGCGCTACCTTTCTAATAATACAAACTCTGCACACATATCTCAATTTACTAGAAAGGGTGGGACGTGGTACAGTAAACGAGCAAATGTATTCCTGGAGACAGGAAGGTGAAACTAGAGGACGGAGCAAAGGATGGAGCATCGTACTGAGTGTGTCTTCTTCAAGCCCCACACTCTGATGATGAACTATTCGACACGGGCAGAGTGGCAGAGAAGTGCACGTATCAACTGAGGTTCCGAGAAAGCGCCATAGTTGGTTTATTCCCACTTATTACACGGCGCCGGTGTAAACACACGCAGCATGGAAGGGGCTAAAATATAGCTTCATCTCCATCCTGAGCGGAAAATACTAATAGCAGCTGACAACGTAAATAAATGGAAAAAAGAAGAAAAAAAATCAGGTCAAACTGTGGGGAGATCGCAGCTGTGGGTAAGTTTTAATCCACACCGGGGAATTAGGAAATATAAAAATGTGACATCAACACTAAACCGGTGCTAAATCGCGCTGTGGGGGGATGCTTTTAAATATCACACAGAATCAAAGTCACGCACAAAGGCTGGGTAATTCCAGGTGAATCATCACAGATCTAAACACTCAAAACATTTCTGATTACCTGTATCCGATAATATTTCCTCTGTGGTTTCGGAGCCGCGTTCTCGCTCTCTTTTCAGAGTTGCAGGCCAAGTAGTTTTCTTTAAAGAGACACGATATCCCGAGTAAAAGCGCTCTGTGTTTGTTTTTTTCTTGTAAAAAGCAATCGTCTATCCCGTTCCAAACGTCCAGATGTGATAAATAAGAAGAGCGAGCTGAAGGTTGCACCGGCCTCTCCTGCGCAGCGCATCGGCGCACGGCTCCGTATCCGGGCGTTAAGATGTTACTTGTTTGTAAGCAAAAAACATGGCTTCATTTGCCTTTGTCAGCGAGGAGGGGAGAAAAAACGTAATATTGACTTACCTTTCCCTCATGAGCCATTGTACCACCCCCTCCCTCCACCCTTCCCTTCCTCCCTCCATCCATCCCATCCCCTCTCAACTCCCCACCCGCCCCTTTCAACTCCTCCCTCCGCCCTTTGCCATGACATCACGGAAGCTGTAGTAAAACCTCCAGCATCAGATGGGCAGGGCTTGAAGTCCCCTCTTACTACACACTAACTCAATGGGCATATGTGCACACACACAAACACACACCCCTCCCTGACTTTCGTCCTTCCTCTCTCCTAAGCATCTCTCAAGCCAGCGAAACGTACAACTTTAAACCAGATTTGACTCTAACTGCGCGCCATTTCCGACATATGAAAATAAAGTTTCCATTTCTCCAAACATCCCATAAACACCATTATCAGCGTGTAATCGTTGGTGAAGCATCTCTACGCCTCTGGGCTCCAACACAATATTAGACACCAGAATTAGCTCATGTTTTATACATTTCACCCGCTGACAAGTTCTTGATGTCCCCCAAAAGCATTACTGTAATCCTTCACCACCCCCAACGCACCCCGGAAAGTGGTACCGTCCAATAATTCATTCAGGGGGACTTTTTTTTTTTTTTTTAGTCGAGGACCGTGAATTGATGTAGTAGCAGAGTCTGGATATGCGCGCAGCGCTGACAGCATCTGATAACTCCTCCGTATGGGAAGAAGTGGGTGGGGGTTAACGACATATAGGCAAAGAGGGGGATTATATGTCTCCCCCGAGCATAAAAAATATTTATGCTCAGGGGAGGCGACGAAAGGACTGAAGTGCGATATTGGTTTGAATAAAAAGAGAAGCAGGAGTTTACTAAGACAACTAATCACTCTCACTTCCTGATCTGCTCATCGTTTTTAGGCTGACCGCCGCAGCTCCGAACAACAAACAGCCGGTCTTAACAGAGCAACTTGGAGTCACTCCCAAATGTTGCTCACATCATGCTTTTTGCTTTGCCGTTTTGAAACCATTAGTGGAAATGACAACCATTCATTACAAGCCATTTGAGAATAGTCCCCACAAATGCCATCCTTTATCTGCTGTCTCCACGCCGCGCACGTAGGGAATATTCAAAAAGCCCAACCTTCAGCTTTCAGAAATTCTATTAAATTCTTATCTCTTTGCAGCAGGCTCTTTTTGTGAAATCCCATTGTTATGCATTGGAGCTGAAATCAATCACCGGCCGTGCACGCCGCCATCAGTATGATTTCAGACAGTGGTGTGCAGAAAGAGACACGCAGAGAGAGAGAAGGGATTCACAACAACGCCATCGACAACCCAATAAACAAAAGAGAGGGGGGGGGGGGATAGGAAATATCCCGGGCCATGATCCAGCACAGGGTGGACCGGTGTCGCAAAGTTGAGGCCTGTAGGTCAGGTGTGAACTAGAGACACACGGAGGGTTTCTGGCGGTAAAAGAGAAGAGAGAAAAGGCCTCAAATCTCAAATCACAATCGCTCGCTGCTATCAGCACTGCGGACAGCTCCAAAGTGCTGCTCCAGAGATTCTGTGCGTGTTCAGAACCGTGGACAGCTCTGGCAAACAATATCTACTACAGCTCATTGTTGAGGCAACAAAAGCGTTTGTCTGCCCACTGTTGACACTAACTATCTACCATCAGCTAACTTTAATGGCATCAAACAAATGTCCTATTTTTAAAATGATAATATTTCACCTTTAAAAATAGGGAATATTGCTCCATTTGTCCCAATAATCAATAACGTTGCTTCAAACTTGTCAGTTTTTCACATTTTATTTTAAAAGGTAAATCTTATGGTTTCAAGTAAAATCATTTTACACTAATAATATGAATGCTTACATGTAAACTTTATTCAATACTGTTGAACACACTGTCACAAGAGTACCAAGTGGGTGGGTTTTTGTTGTTGGTGTTTTTTTTTACTGTTGTGGCTTTTATTTTGAAGGATAAAACTTGAACCATATTTGCCTTCGTTATAAACTAATACAGACAAAACGGAATGCCAAATCTATGAAAATGAATATCCAAAACTAATGTTTATTCCATTTAAAGGTCTAAAAACTTTATCATATCACCACTGTATTTTATTTATTTTTTTGAACGGAAACGTTGACAAAATAAAGTACAATCATTTCATCCTTAATATAAACTGAAATAAACAAAGCAGAATGCAGCTTTTATAAGTCCAAGCTCTGAAAATTAAACTGTCTTTAATTTAAATATCTAATGACTCGTATTTATAGTCGATCTATTTACGTTTTTACGTTGAAAACATATATAAATATATATAAAACTATTTTCCATACTCACCCCAAACTGACCCCCCCCCCCCCCAAATAAATAAATAAATAAATAAAATAAATATCACTTTCATGAATGGACAGATCTAAACCTATTTAATGTATACGTTTGAAAACTTTACAATATCAAGCCATTCACTTGTTCTTGCCTTTTATTTTGAAGGGTAAGACACGGGTAAACTCACCTCATTCGGAAAGAAAAAGTAAAATACACCGTGTCACTTTGTATAAGCCTATGTTGGCACAGTTTAACATTTGTAATCGGTCGCCCCTTGTGGCTATTATTTTGAGAAATGAAAACTGAAAACAAAAACTTTCTTCTGAAGGCTGAGTGTGAGTAATCGAGCAGCCGGTGCACGAGCTGGGAAAACTTGTTCCTCTGTTGTTCTAAAGTCTGTCTGCAGATGCAGATGGCAGAGGCCTGCAGCACTATAGCTCTTGTATGGTGGCTATATTGTGCGGAGTGCAGGCAGCCAGTATAAATATTACATGGGGGCAGCAGCTGAGTGAGCGCTTAGGATGGGACCGGGGGAGGCCCCTATAGTCCCTCGACAGATGGAACAAGCCGACAGACTAAACACACACACACACTCCGAGAGAGAGAAAGAAAAAAAACCTTTTTAATAAGCCCGCAGCTTTGGCAGTGTCCCCATGGTACCGGGGCCACACGGTCCCCCAGGGACCAACTGTCCTTTGTCTGGCCAGTTTTTATCTGGAGGCTGGAGTTTATCTCTGCTGTGTGCTCAGAACTCAAGTTTACATTTCTTAAGTTTATTTCGAAATGCTTGCATGCGATGAGTTTGCCCCGTGAAGTTTTAAAGTTACAACTGGTGTAACCAGACATAGCTGTAAGCGTCTTTTAATTCAGTACAGCGATGGTCACAATGTCTCGAAAGGGATTTTTTTTTTAAAAATTTCTATTTATTTATTTCTTGGACGCTAACAGAGCTGCTGCAACTTTTTAAAACAAAGTTCCGGAGCGTGTCTGTTGACTGTCTGTTTATATCTGCGTCAGCACAATGATTCTAAAGAGAGATGGAGATGCCGAGGCACAAAGTTTAAACACCAAGTTTCAAAGTTGCTCCTCTACAGTTTAAAAAAGTGAGCGATACGAACCTAGAAAAGTGCGGCACAGCTTCATCTCTGCGGTGCTCCTTCTCTCGGTCCCTCTGAAAAGTCCCGCAGCGGCCGTCAAGTGCTGCTGGCAAGTTTACTTCAGCCTAACAAAGTTGCTCAAACTTTACTTCAACTTCCCGACGAAGTGACGAGGGGCGGTGACAGACCACTGACCGACACGCGCGGGAGCCAATAGGAAGGAGGGCTGCCCTCCTGCTGCCAAGAGCTGGAGCCTATCCCGCCCCTTCAGTGTCAGCTTTCAACAACAATAGCCCGAACAACAGCAACAAAGAGCATCTGCTGCGCCGGGCAACTTTTCACACTCACGCTCCCCCAGCGAGCTGACTGAATGCACATAAACTCTCATCTGCTTCATTTACATCAACCTGCACATGCTGCTGCACTGAAAACTTCCACAGACATCAAACATAGATTCAAACATGTTGCACAAAGAGCTTCGCGGGATTAGATCAAAAATATCTCACAAGTCCACCACAAACTCGTGGACAACTGCATGGACACGTAATGAAGCAGAACTGAGCTGCAGAATGATGAATCTAGCTGTAAACAAACATGGAATTAAAGCAAGGTATATTTTTTTCTACATTCTGCTTATGTTAGCAACATCTCTTTTCTTTTCTCTACTTTTTTTTTTAAAAAACATGATTGGTCAGTTTCCATCAGCCTCCCTCATCACGTGTGACCAAATGTACCAGATGTACAGCTAATTTAGGGAAGTTAGAGGAGCATTTTCACTGGAACTCCAGGCCTATTCAGAGCGTCTGTGTCTGGGACAGACAGACAGTTCCTCCCTCCCAATAGCAGATGGTCTGCCAGATAATGAGCTCTCCCATTGCTTGCTCCCATTACCCCCATCCCCATCTCTCCAAGATGTAATGGGGGTAAAGCAACCTCAACACATTCTACAGCCTTTTCATGTACATTTAATGTTCTGATTGCTTATTGCTATTGTTTGTTGAAGAGAGTTGCACATTGCCAAACAATATCCTCTCCTTTCATGGAGGCGTGTGCTTGTCTACACTTTAAAAATTTGTAGTGTTAATGTAAAACCAGCTCATCTCAGATTAGCCTCCCTTCATCCTCTACAGTTTAAATAAATTAATCACTGCTCACTAATAAATGCACTGAAACGAAACAAACTACACTAAACAAACTCTTAATCTAAATTAAATATTTTTTTAAACACAAATACACTATGTAGCTTACATATTGTATTTTTTTATATTGACAATATTTGTTGCTAAACTAAATTATAAAAAAAATAAACTAAACTAAAAATACTCCACTTAATTATTTTTCACAAGCCTGAGATAAAGCTGAACATTTTTACTCAATTGAAGTGAATTAAACTAAATTTCATTATCCTTAACTAGAGTATAAGCTTCGCTAGCAAATAACTATATGTTACTAGAGTAAGCTAAAAGACAAACTCAAGCAAAACCAAAAAAAAAACCCACATTTGCTTGACTCACTTCTAAACTTGAATGGTCACAATAAATAAACTAAACTACACTGAATTCAACTTTCCCTTTCTGTGTAAGCACAGTAGATGTAAGTGACTAAACCAAGCTAAACTACCTGTATACATTATTAGAAGAATCAATGCTGCTAAATTAAACAAAAATAAAAAGAACTTGGATGACTTGGAAAAACTTTTAAAATCCCCCCAAACTAAACTAAGCTGTGACAGCACAGTAAATTAACACAGTCTGACTACAGTCAAATTTCCAGTCTTCATCATAAAAAAGGAATTATTAGAACAAGTCAATAATTGTTTCACCAAGCTGGAAAATAGAAAATGAAAGACAAAATTAAAGAAAACAAAACTAAATTCACAAAACTCGCTCCTAGCCTGTTTGTACTGTAACAAATGTACCAAATCTGCACAAAATGCATTCCTATTGACCCAAAGAAAATTCCCTTAACTTGCTTCATAAAGCCTGAATTTTCAACACTGAAGACTAAAGATATTCAAATAAAATGTAACTGAATTAAAAAAACAAATAGACAAATCTGAACAGCTAACAACAACTGTGTACGCTAAACTCAACTCAACCTGTGTCAACCAAAACTAAACTCCAACAGATTAAATTAAATGAAGCTAAACTAAACATAACTGAAACAGCTGCTGCAAATGCCCTTAAACAGACTGTTGGAGGCTTATTTAAATGGGGTTGCAGAGGGACTGTAACCTGTTCCAGCTGACATAAGGTAAAAGGTGTGGTACAAGCTCTACATGCTGCCACAGGGCTTAAACTAAACTAAACTAAACTAAACTAAACTAAACTAAACTAAAAAATTACTTAAAACTAAGAAGTCCAACTAGATCAAATAAAACAAAATCAACTTAAACCGCTTATTTGAGCCCAAACTTTGATTACTGAACTAAACATTGAATGAAATGAAACTGACTAGATGAATTTTAGTTTTAGCCGTGCGCATCTGAGCTAAACTTACTTGAATGTGCATGGAAGTGTGGTTCTAAATGCTGTCAACAAATATCTGACCGACACAGCCTTTAACTGAAGCATAGTTTTCATGTTTATTCTTATCATCGAGTAAACAACAAAACTAACCATATCTAAACATTAAACTGAAACTAATGCTCCTAAAAAGTTGGATGTGGTTTTCTAGTTTACACATCTGCCCTCCACATCCCTTCACTCTCCATCTCTTTGCTTTTATGGCTCCAAAAAACGAAAGAAGCACATCTATAATGAATTCCCTGCATATTAAAGTGGCTTTTGGTGTGCGTGGACAAAGAACGTGTCGCCGTTAAGGAGGACTGCTGGGTTTCCACTAATGCCTCTGCAAGTTTTTTTTATCTGGCCATGCCAGACAGCCTCTTATATTCTTCCTAAGCACGGTGCTCTCATTAGCCCATTAACTTCACTATTCACCCCCCTTCACCCTTCTGTTCCACTACCCAGATAGGACTAAACACGCACAGACACACTCACGTACACACAGAGACACACACACACACACACACACACACACACACAAACACTACACATTCACAGGCATATGCAAACGCACACAAATGAATGCGAACACTCCTCCCCACACCATACCACCCCACCCCCAACCCTCTCTCCTCTCATTCTCTGCTCTGTATAACAAGCAGCTGAACTCTGACATAGCCTCCAGCTGTCCTAGAGACACCAGTGACAATAAAGTTTAAACAAATACACACAGAAACACACACAGGGACGAGCAAGAAACAGAACATTGTTGAGAAAATGACTCCCGTGAGTTAATTAATGGAAATTTCACTCCATCTTCATCATCATCGTTATTCAAAAGTCCTCTTAAATGTTCACTCCTACGCTTTCATTATCATTATTCAGCATCTCGATTTGGAACAACTTTGGGCTGCGCTGGTGGAAAGACGTAAGGGTCAGTGCTCCACTGGAAGGGAAAAAGTTTTTCTCTTTGATAAATGAGCAAATTTGTGTTTGAACTAACAAATGATGTGAACGTTGTGAATAATTTGTTAAGGAAAATAAAGAGCTTTATTTCTTTTTAAAAAAAATAGCAACTAGACGCATGCTCACTTTGACACAGAAACACATCCTGGTTTCGTGCACAGATGGACACCAGAGTCCACTGTTGTGACAACAATCAGATTCATAACATGACAACTTTATTTTTCTACATGCCCCCTCCCTCCAACCCCTCTCTTACTGTCATACCCCCAACCTTGCTTCTTCTTTCTCTCTAACATGCATGCATCTTTATCATACCCATATATGTCAGCTTTCATTAGATACAGATAAGCCACTAGTGCTTGGGTTTCTGAGAAATCCATGATTTTAAATGTCCACCCAGCAGTGTTTTGCTAAAGGACCGCTTCACTTTTTTCAGGCTGGTCTAAAATAATAACACACCCATACTGAAATATCTTCTGATAGACATGACTTCAAATTTTTTAATGAAATAAGAAGGCTGCAAATAATGAGTATTTGCATTGTTAATTAATCTGCAGATTAACTAAATAAAATCATCCAGTCAGATCTCTTCTGCTGCTTGTAGGAAAGCAAAGATTTGCTATCTTTCAGCTAAAACCATAACCCCCCACCCCTAAAAGCACTGAGAGAAAGGGTTAAGATGATGTTTGTCATGGAGAAGATCACAGCAGGACTTTATCTGAAAACAGAATTGCTGATGGAGAAATGGGCACTACATGTACAGGCTGTGCAAGAACTCCGCATCTAAAATGTAAAGACCCCCACTTTGTTTTGTTAAATGTTAAACAGACTGAGGGAAAATAAAGTAGAAATCCAAGGTGATGTCTTTGAAAGCAGGGTTTTGGTATTCTTCACAGCTTTGAAGACTGAACTATAGATCAATCAAAATAGTAAATATGTTTTGATTTCCCTTAATAGTTTCAGGTCTGCTTTAAGTAGTTTCCTTTTTGTGTTTCCCCATTATTTGTTCCTGCTGAGCAAAAGAAAAGCTGATACAAACAGAGAGCCATGTTACTTTTGCCTAAACTATCTCATGTATTTTTGGTGACATGAGGACTATGTCCAACATCACTTACAATGGAAGTGCGTATCATGACAGCTAAGCCTTAGCAATTCAACTGGTGGATAAAATCAAATCATAGTTGCCATTAGACTAGCGTATAGTGTAAAATCTTATAGACGTTAGACTGCTTCTGAATTTCCTTGTTTTTATGTATTGTGGATATGTGACAAAGTGATATAAATGCACAAACAGTCTTAAAATGTTCACATTTTGAAACAGAGTTAGCATTCCCATGGTTCTCAGGTGTAAGCAAGTAAAGTTTATTTATTAAACACATGTCACAGACAAACATTTAGAAAGCGCTGTACACAAAAAGAGTAAAATAAAAAAGACCATTATGTGCCATAATAGCCCATGATAAGATACAAGTCACAATATAATAAACTACATGAAGAGATGCTGCCAATTCCCAGCTCCATACATTTATTTTTTAACACTGTTTAGGTAACTTTGAATGAGCCGTAGCTCGGAACAATCCTTATTGCAGGCTTTCAGTTCAACCTCTGACTGGAACACTGTACCCCTCTCTGTAATCCACCTTACCTCTGATTGGCTGTCCCTCCTAATCGGAACATGTCAATAGCAGGTGGATGTAGACCACACACATATCATACAGATCCAAGAGTAAACACTGCCTGAAGACTGGATGTAGAGAGCCATCTGAAACCTGAACATCACTGACCTCATTATCTGAGAAACTGATGATATTTTATAAAGGAAATCCTGAGGAGAAACACTGAGGAGAAGGAGTCAAAGTACTCCCTGATTTCTTAAGAGTCTTGTGGCTGGTTGAAACCACAAGCATAGTTAAGTTCACTGTCGTCCTCGAAGCTTAACGGGTAAGTTTCGAGCATGGGTAAGCCAAGTGTTAGTGAGCATATCACAGATACATCTATATCTGTGTATATGCTCATTGACATTTACCATTTTTATTTTTTATTGTTTTAAACAAGACCTAATACAAAACAAATGATGCAGAGTGGCCCTCATTTGTGAAATGCAGTGCTGCGAATTGGAAACAACGTCAATTCAAATACTGTGTATGAATAATCATACATTTACATCACTGTTTCCTTTCATCCATCCATCTGCTTATCCAATCCACAACAATCTGTAAGAGGTCAGATGTTTGACATAGAATGACATATCTATATCAGACGTTTTGTGAGCTCTAGATGATAGCAAGTAACATCCATTTTAATCTACACCTCGAATGTGCACTTAGCTCTAAAACTGTGAACCACCATAATCAACTCATATGCAGTCAAAATATATGTTGTTGTAGCATGATGAAGACACAAGCTGCCTGTAGCTCTTCATTACTCACAGATTCCCCTTCTCCTTCCTCTGTCTTTTGTGGGAGTTATGAATTTGTAACAGGCGTGCACACACATACACTCAGAGTGAAAGGAAAAGGCCAAGAGACAGACAAAGTTGGGTCTGGATGCCACTTCTGATGACCGTCATCTCTAGAGACCCCTCCCCTGCGTACCCAACCCCATCCGCAGCCTGAGCCTCCCCATGGGGTGGGTGGGAGTGGGGGGCAGCTCTGCCAAAAGGCATCACGTCGTCCAGCTCCTCTGCGTCGTCTGCTCCTCTGTACCGCTCTGTCACGTTGCCTGTCACTTACACAAATCTACACTGCAGGACTTTTTCTCTTTTTCTCTGACTTGAATATGAATATCTTAAAGTGAGCTTGAGCCACAATGCAGCATCAGAGTTGTAAATAAGCCCTCCCCTTCCACCCCCCTCCTTGTCAATCCAGTGGTACAGACTAGCATCCCAGCACACTCCTCCCCCCTGCGTCCTACACTCTGTGCCCCCGCTGAGGTCGCCCGCCTGACCCCTTGTCACCATCCAAAGTCGATAAGTCAAATTCTTCCAGGCCTCTCCAGGCTGATTTCTTCACTTCGCTTTCTTCATCTGTAGTCACCGCACCTTCTCTCCACACTTGACCCCTCCCATCCTTTCATCCTCTCTCTACTCATGTCGACAACTGCTTCCATCTCCTCTTTTTCTCTCTCCAGCTTTCCATCTCTTATCTTTCCCTCCCTGTCTTTTAGCCCTCTCCATGTACAGTTTCTCACCCCCTCTCAGACCGGGCAGCAGCAGCGGCAGCAGGCTTGGCAAATATGCAGCCTGAGCAGCGGTAAATACAGGCAGCACTTCAAAAACAAGGCCTGATTACAATGACAAAGGCTGCCACACTTTAGGGAGGAGCTTGGAGCAATTTGGAGGCTGTGGGGGCCATTGAGCGAGTGGCATACTTAATGGGCTTTGTGTGCCAGAAGAAAAGGGTCTGAGCTTCTGGGCCCAGCTGTCACTACGGAAAATATCAGACTGACACAGCACCCGACGCTCTTTGGCTTGCTCTCTTTTCTTCTTTCACCCCCTCCTTCTCCCTCCCGCTCCCTCTTTTTTCCCTCTTCACTCTTTTTTCTCTAGTTAGTGAACACAAAAAAGTGAAAGCTGCTAGAGAGAAAGAAAAAAACTAATTGAGAACTCCCTTTTTTGATCTCTGTCTCACACATAAGGAATAAAAAGAAAGCATGCAACCATGGTCTCTCTCTCTCTCTCTCTCTCTCACACACACACACACACACACACACACACACACACACACACACACACACACACATAATGCACAGTCGGCTGACTCTGCAGCAATTATTTAAACCCTAAACCCAGAGGGATAAATTACATTATTACATTTCACTACTTAATTACGTGTGTGGATAGTTACTAAGTGTTAGCCATCATGCATGCATAATTCAGTTCAGTATAGTTACTTTGCTTCATAAAGCACCCCTTTCATTACCAAATGTATGGCAGGAGAACACCAAGTGAACACATATGTGGTGCATATCTACGTGAGAAAAAGGAAAATACAAGTATGCATTAGTGTAAGGCCTCGCAAGGCAATAGTAAGTCCTAACATTTAGTGTATTTCCAGCACAGCCAAACACCAGTTTATTTTATGGAAATTATTTTTCTCCAGTGATAATGGGCTTGGCTCAAAAACAAAGACTTGAGAGATCCTCTGAAGCAGCTCTCTGGTTATGCCGTCTGAATCCTTACACACAAAAAAAGCTCACACTCCAGATCCAACTGTATTACACCAGCTCTGTGACTTATGGCACTATAACACTGAGCATAATACGCACACCCACACACATACACAGCCGAGCAAAGCAAAGCGTGCACTGGAGGCAAAACAGGCACAACAAACACTTGCGCATGGTCGCACGGCGCTACATTATTGAAACACAGCACAAAGCCAGAGTTGGATGTTGTTTCACCTAATCTCTTTGATACCACTGTGGTGCTGCTAAGCTCCAGAAAATCAGCTTAGCAGATGTCCTAAAGTGTAGGTGGCTTGTTTCATGAGGCAAGAGAAGAAAATGCTACAAGAAGAAGATGAAGAAGAAGAAGAAAAAGAGACAGAGGGAGGGCGGGGGAAGGACCACAGATTTAGAACCTGGCCCTGACAAGTTCAACTCAATCCCCTTTTTTACTTCAGTCTGCCAGGCACAGTTGTTCCAGCAAAGTAGAAGGAGTGTTTTTTTTCCTCTCAATTCTCCCATCACTCCAACCTCACTTCCTCCCCCAAATCACTCCTAAATCACTCACTTTGGAGCCTTCTTTCTGCTGCTATTTTTCCAAGCCAAAGAAGCTGTCTTACTTCTGATAATGACGCCGATAATGACAGTAATGAGGCTTTTTTCCCCCAAAAGGTTGCACGTGCTGCTCTGCCTTGAAGCCTTAACCTGTGCTCAGATGTCAGCTGATTAGAGTTGCAAACTGCACACAAACACACACACACAGACTGGTGAATGCATTATCAGCACAAGTGAGACATCTGTATGCAAATGTTATTATGCTGGTGGGGAGGAGAATGGGAGAGGGCCGATTGTGAATGAAGCTATGATAGTGAAGGAGGGAGGGAAGAAGGTCAGGTCTAAAGAAGTGTGTGTCAAGAGTTAGTATATACACCATATGTATACATAAATGGTAGCCATAGTAACCAACTAGCCCTAGCTAAATTCAAGATGGCTCACTGATGCTGTCATCTTTTTCTTCAGCCTCAACTTGTTTTACTTGCACACGTAGTTTATCTGTTCACAGTGATAGAGCAGCAAAGAAAGACCTGACTGTGTTGTAGACGCATCAATGAAACATCTAATCCTTCATTGAGATACTTCACTTCCATGGTGAGATAAAAAATGTTAATGATCCCAGGTGCTGCATAAATTTAATTCATTCCGCTGTAACGAATAACTGCAAATGTGGACATCTCAGTCGTTTCTAAGAGCTTGTGTGGTATGGAGCAAGCACTTCAGTATCAAGTTATCCTCCTGTTTTAGCAGATTCTACCATGCCCACAGAAGCAAAAGATGCCAAATGGAATGAAGGACATACTGGAAAAGCTACAAATGCTCTAAAGAAATGCTACATGGACATGAAACATTTTACCATGCTAGTTTCAACAAGCACCATAACTTAAACATCCATAATCTGTGTCCTATTACAGCTAAGCAGCAACCTTCAAGACTGAAAAATGAAGCCAATGCAGATACTTCATTTATTACACGCAGGTTCTAAAAGCAAGTCAGTCCCCGTAGACTCCCACGTTAAAATCTTCAAGTTAACAGCCAGTGTTGGGAAGGTTACTTTTAAAATGTATTCCATTACAGAATACAGAATACATGCCCCAAAATGTATTCTGTAACGTATTCCGTTACGTTACTCAATGAGAGTAACGTATTCTGAATACTTTGGATTACTTAATATATTATCATGCTGTTTACAACTACGTGAATGTACTATTGCTGTGATTTATTACTGTTACTGAAGGTCCGCGGCTCCGAACCGTAGTAAAGGGACCTCTGGCTAATATGGTGGGTTCTGTGTCGGGCTCGTAGCCGAAAACTAGCTTTACTTTGTTGTGTGGGTCAACTTTGCTAGCGAGAGAAAGAGAGAGGCGTTGAAAGGCTGCTCCAACGGAACTTATTGTTTTTGGAGGAAAACACGAACACGGTGTACAGTCGAGTCTTAATAGCTTACTTACAACTGGGCTCGTCAGGCACTCTTCTTGGCTGCAGTGGTTATTATTATATTTACATGCTTCCAGCTCCCGTTTTTGCTCGATGACAACTCCTACTTCTCCTTTTTCTCCCTCCCTCGCTCACAGACACATAACGTGTATGACAGTCCATTCTCCCTGCAGCACGGACTACTCTGCCTATGATGCTACATTCTTTAGAGCTATACCTGTAGCATTCTGCCTATTAGCTTAGCACAACAACAACAAAAAAGCCTCTCTCACCCAGGAAACACGCAGAGAGAGAGCGTCACCCTGTAACCATGGCAACCGTAACGCTGCCACCTGGAACGACAGAACGTAGCTGTCAAACAAAACCCAAACAGGCCTGACCCGCGACAATATGAAACAGGGAAGTACCGCCGTGTAATCCATTTATTTCAACAAAGTAACTGTATTCTAAATACCACCATTTTAAACGGTAACTGTAACGGAATACAGTTACTCATATTTTGTATTTTAAATACGTAACGGCGGTACATGTATTCCGTTACTCCCCAACACTGTTAACAGCATTTAAAAGCTGCAAGAAAATGGACAAAAGTAGTCTATCACTAACCACTGTGGTTATGGGATGGGCTTTCACATGACAAACAATGACAGGGATATGCAGCCCAGAGATTTTAACTTTTGGTAGTAAAGCAATGAAGGTCTCAAAATCTCAAACCTATAAAAAAGACATGGAGATATTCTAAAAAGTTAAAGGCAAAACTGGCACAGCATCACTCTCAGCAGTTGTAGAAAAGAGGCAATAAAGAATTTTCTTGGGAGGCGAACGGGGAGTCTTTGGTCGGTCTGGGATTACATGAAGAGACACAACCTGCACCCTCAGAAGAAATCTAGCAAGTTCTCCAATATGCTTCAAACAGCCTGTTTTGCTAAGTACTTTGGAAAACTGTGCGTGAGTGCATGTGTCTTCGGCACCGTGCTGTCAGAAAGGCAAAGGGTAGTCATGCCAAATTGATTTGATTTTGTTTTTTTGGTTTGTTTTTTTCTGTTTACTCCACTTTCTTGGAAGCGATAAATAAAACCTATTGATGGAATTATATTTGAAAGCATCTCCACTTTACTTTTAGTGACTAAAACATTGGCATAGTACTGCATATTGTGTGACTTCCAAAGCTCTACCTGGTAGTATATTTTGTGGCTGGAAAGAGAAAACAAGACATTCATAAAACATTACTTTCTGTGATTTTTTTCCAGTCAATTAATTTATAGTCTTTTTAAAAGCATTGCTATTTTTATGTCACACATCTACTCCTACAACTCCTACAGATTGAAAATTCATTTTTAATTTTTGTAAAGAACTAAAACAAAAAAAAAGGTTCTTCATCAAATTGTGGTGCAGTACTTCTAGTCTGAGTAAAGCTCAGCACTCTTTGGATAAGTGTTTGACCAGTTGCCATGGAACATGTAAGGCAGAATTACAGTAAGCCAACGACAACTTCACATGATGCTGTTTTCCAACCTCTTGGATGTCTTGGATTTGCCAGGATTCATATTAAACTTCAACAGTAACTGGAAGATTTACACATGAGTAACATTTAAAATTAAAATGCTGGTGTTTTGATGATGGTAGTGGAGAGAGGTATTTAGCACATCAGTCCAAAATCTTTTATTGGCGTTAAGTTAGGCTAAGATTAAAATAAAATCGCTGTTTGTATTGTCCTTTAATTTGTCTTTCTGAGCGTATGGTCAGAATGAACAGTTACATGCTTTTATTCACCATCGTTGTAATCAGTAAAAAATATGAAATACAAGTAAGAGAGAGCG
This sequence comes from Neolamprologus multifasciatus, assembly GCF_963576455.1. Classification (NCBI taxonomy): domain Eukaryota; kingdom Metazoa; phylum Chordata; class Actinopteri; order Cichliformes; family Cichlidae; genus Neolamprologus; species Neolamprologus multifasciatus. The sequence continues at coordinate 19,664,219 of NC_140458.1, read as the reverse complement.
AGAGAGAGAGAGAGAGAGAGAGAGAGAGAGAGAGAGAGAGAGAGAGAGAGAGAGACTATTTGGTGTACATACCAATATCTTTAAAAGTGACTCACCTTCATGCATGAATATCTATAACAGCCTAATTATAATAATGAGCCATGATGACAGAAAAAAGAGAAATGCATGAAACTGCATTCCAAAAATGGCATATCATAAATATTTAAGACCCCTCCCCCAACACCCACCCACGCAAACTCATGAACACACACACACAAACAAAAAGCATGTATGTATTTTATATGTATGTAAACTCTACTTAATATATGTATTAAGTTTTATTACTTTGGGAACAATACTTATTGCTTGTGTTCTTACCAAATGCCTGAAAAAGATATTCACTTCCTTCCTGAAATTTTTAAATTATGATTTTATTTATTAAGGGGGAAAAAACTCTCCAAATCTGCCTGATCCTATGTGAATAACTAAGTGCCTCTGTAGTTAAATTCAAATGTACTGTGATTAACCATACTCTTTTGGAAAGGTAAATTTTGGAAAGGTCAGTTTCTCACAAGCCACACCCAAACCTGATTACTGACAGACCTACTGAATCAAGAAATGAGTTAAATAAAACTTGTCTGACAAAGTGAAGTAGGCTAAAAAAAAAATCTCAAAATGCAACACATCATGACACAGTGGAAAAAAAACAGATGAGAAACTGTCAAGTTTGATGAGTGAGGGCCCGATATGCAGACGCAGAGAGACAGGTTGAGGCCAAACAAAAGGCGAGTCATTTATCTAAGCTGATGTGAAGAGAATATGGCAAAAGACAAAGCCAAATGAAAAACAAAGTTCAAGAGAGAAAACTCACAGGACATGGAGAAGTGGAACAGAATAACACTGGGCAAAGACAGAAGACAGCAAGTATAAATACACAGAGGGTTTGTTGGGGCAGAGAGGAAAGACTGGGGGAAAGCAGCTGAAACTCTTGGGAAATACAAGACTAGGGAAAGTAAAACAGAACACAGCAGCAAGGATTAACAAAATAAAACAGATAAACGTGGCACAGAGAAAATAAATACAGTGACAGGACTGACACAAAGACAAGAGTGAGGGAACAAGAAGAAAAAACAAGGAGGAACTAATAAACCTGGAGTCACTAATAACTAAACTAAGACTAGGAGGCACAAATATTAAAACTCATGAACACTAGGAAACACAAATACTGTTAACAAAACTTGTAATCTCCTCTTAATCTAATCACCTCTCTAAAGCCACAAAAACTTGAAACTCAGGGCCCACGATAGAAACAAAATTATATACATCTCTCAGTCTGGAAGGAGTTACAAAGCTATTTGTTAGGATTCCAAGTTCAGTGAATGATGGTGAGGGCCATTATCTACAAATGGATAAAACAGTGGTGAAACTTCCAAAGAGTGAATCAACAACTCATCCTGGAGCTCAAAAAAGAACCAAGAACATCATGTAAAGAACTGCAAGACTCACTTGACTCAGTTAAGGTTATTGTTCATGACACATCAATAAGAAAGAGACTGGGCAAATAAGTGATAAGGTTCGGGGCAAGCCAATGCTAATCAAAAAGAACACAAAGGTTCATCTCACATTTGCCAAAAAGAAACATCTGGATGATCCCCAAGACCTTTTAGAAAGATATCACATGGACAAAAAAAAGTTGAACATTTTGGAAGGTTTGCATTCAGTTTCATCTGCCATAAACTTAACATAAAAAGTATTTCATACCAACTGTTAAACATGGTGGTGGTAATGTGATGGTCTGAAGATGCTTCAGGACCTGGACAACTTGCTGTAAATAATGGATCCAAAGCTGCTTTTTACCAGAAAATGCTGAATCAAATGTTATAAGTTCATGCCCTGAAGGTCAAGTTCATTTAAGTTACTGTATGTAGCAGCAAGTTATGTAGCAATGATCTGCACCAGACCAAATCCATCTCTAAAGAAAAAAGAAAAGAAAAAGTTTGACGTGGACTATAAAGACTCATATCTGATTGAGATGCTTTGGCACAACCTTAAACAAGCCATTCATGCTTGAAAATCCTCCAGTGTGACTAAATAAAAAAAAAATTGCAAGGAATAATGGACTAAAAATCCTCCACATTGAAGTGAAAGACTTGTTACGAGTTACTGCAAATGCTTGACTGCAAAGGGCGGTACAACCAGTTACTAGGTTTAGGGTGTAATTACTTTCTAGCTAGATTCTGATAAATTTTTCCCTTAATAAATGAAATCATCCTTAAAAAACTGTATTTTGTATTTAACCAGATTGACTTTGTCCAATGTTAAAATTAGTTTGATGATCTGAAACATATAGGCATGACAAATATGCACAAAACCAAGAAATCAGAAAGGGGACAAATCCTTTTTCATAGCACTGTAGTTAGGGGAGAGAGACTTGTAAGTGCAGCAAACACGAAATAGAAGAGAAACGATGGAGTGAAAAGTTGGCACTCTAGAAATGAATTTTATCCTGTTCTCTGTTATTATGTTTCAAAGTCTTTATTTATAAATGTTCTAATATTAAGAATGATTTATTTAGGAATGTTTTCTATGTGTTCTCCTGGAATACTAGCAGTATACTTACAGTATATATACTATATACACTTCACTAGTTGATTAAGACCATTTCCACACTTACTTTTGACACTGTTTTGACACAGGTCATATGGCCATGTTCTCCAACCACTGTTTTCACTAATGTGACAAAAAAGTGATAGAGGACTGCATGTTTCTTTCTGTCATTGTAAGGTCTTGCCCTTGCAACTTAAAACACATTGAGATAGATGCTGTTACACACTGACATTATATCCAATGAAAACAAATGGATGACAAAAGAGTGATATTACTTCAGTATTTTATATTTACCACATCAGCTGCTTTTTTCTGTTTGTTTGCATTGTGGATGCTCTGATGTTGGAAAAATTAGATATTTGGGACTTTCAAAAAGACTAGCAAACATCACCGCATTTACTTAAAGTTATCTTTAGACAGCAAATGGTTGCATGTGCTGGTAAGTGATTCAGCACTGGAATTTCATGCTCAGCCAAGTCACCAATACTTATTTTATCCTCTAAAAAGTCTGCTTTCATTGCATTCTGTATGTAGAAATGTATTTGCAATACCAGATCTGCATTGAGGCATAAGAGTTAGAACTGTTCTCTGCAATCCCACCTTGCAAATTCTGGTGAATATAATAATCATATTTCTACCTGTGAAGCATAGTTTTATATAATACTGAATTGTGGATCAAACTGTTTTGGTTGTTTAAAAATACAAGTTTATTTTTGTTGTTGTTGATTTTAAGAGTATAAGTAGAAAAGATAAAACTGCAGAAAATGTTGATTATCTTAAGGAAAAGGGTAGAATTAACTATTAGCATCTAGAAATCCAATAAGAACCATGCTTTTAAATAAGGTGTTAGGTAGTTTTATACTTTGAGTTGTGAGGAAAACTGTCGTACAGCCACAGTTGTATTCTTTATAGCTACTGTTGATTTAGGATTGAAAGGAAATTCCATTGTCTTTGAATATTTCAAAGGAAAGAGTGCCTGAGAAAGAAACAGGAACTATTCACAGCATCCCTTTTCATGATCTTCTGTAGCTGATAAATATACTTCATAAATCCTCTGTTGACCGAATTCTTTATGAGTTTAATTTTACCTACATACACACATGAAATATTTGGTCAGATGGGCCAGACTAGGTTCTGAGCTCACACCCTACAAATACACTCCCCCCATGTTAGTCTTACTCAAATGGTAATGTTAGTTGCATCTGGGTGGTTTTGGAACTGTCCATGTTGCCTCCCTGTTAACGCATACTGATTGTATCTTTAACCACTTTGTTACTATTAGATTGTTTGCCAAAGATGCCAAAAATAACACATTTTGGCAGGAAAATTTTTATTTTTGCACCAACACCTATCCATCCATCCATCTTCTTATCCGAGGCCGGGTCGCGGGGGCAGCAGCCTAAGCAGAGAAGACCAGACCTCCCTCTCCCCGGCCACCTCCTCTAGCTTATCCGGGGGAACACCAAGGCGTTCCCAGGCCAGCCGAGAGATATAATCTCTCCAGCGTGTCCTGGGTCTGCCCCGGGGCCTCCTCCCGGTGGGACATGCCCGGAACACCTCACCCAGGAGGCATCCTTGTCAGATGCCCAAACCACCTCAGCTGGCTCCTATCAATGTGGAGGAGCAGTGGCTCTACTCTGACCCTCTCCCGGATGGCTGAACTTCTCACCCTATCCCTACGGGAGAGGCCGGTCACCCTTCGGAGGAAGCTCATTTCCATCGCTTGTATCCGCGATCTCGTTCTTTCGGTCACTACCCACAGCTCTTGGGCAATGTTCCCTCTAAGCTGCGCGCGTGAGCAATTGCGCACTGCTGGCAGAGTCTCTGCGCACAGAAAATCTGTGTTGTGCACACAAAAGAAAATCTAACCTGAATTGAAATTAAAATAAATACTTTAACAATTCTGTTTTGCAGTGTTAGTCAGTAAGTGATTGGCTGATTAGAACGATGCCTTATCCCATAGTCCAGACACCGGTGTTTTAGCTAGCAAAGCGGCGTGGCTGATGTGGAGTGAAGCCACGTTAATGACAACGTGTACAACCATTGGAGATGTGAGCAGGATAGACGGAACAATTGACGGAAAAAGTGTGGACTTTATACCAGTTTTTAAATTGTGTTGATAGGCCACGTAAAACCAGAGTTATGATAAAAATATATGCAATGTTTGGTTTTCTTACTGTGGGAAGAAACAGTAAAAACGGCGTTTTATAAGGAAAACGCTCAAAAGCACTCTCCGCCTGTGAGCAAAACCAAAACCAAAAAAACCCTACCCTTTCCTATTGGTGTACCAAAATGTACCATGTCGACCAATCAAAAAATGATATGGCAACATGGCATTTAGTTGTTTAGGAAGGGGGAAGTTTTAGGAGTGACAGCGGTGTTTTGAGATGTGAGAGATTTGCACGTTTAGCGTAAATCTTGTGTAGTTAGTGTGTAGTGTAGTCAATAGTTTTGTTGTGTGTGTCAGAACAATGAGGCGACTACTGAATGTTAAAGGTGTTACAGGAGTGATACATCTCCTGTTGTCAGGCCTACAGGTATCAGGCTGTTGTTCTCCTTTATCTCATAGTGGACAGAAATTATTTTTTTGGAGTGGCACAAATAATTTGTGTGGCATCAAATTTGATGCAGAACACCTGATTATTCTGTAAATAGTTTGAAATATTTATTTACAAAAACGCCTTGGCTGCATTTTTAGGTAAACAGCTGCAAAAAACTTTGTTGTTTGCATAAATCAGTTACTTTTTTGAAGAAGTAACTATATAATTAATTGCCCAACATTGGTCATTATATACTGTATTTTGCAGACAGAGAGTTACAGGACTCTCTCCCAGACCACAGACTCATAATACAAGTCAGCGCTTCATTAAAAAAAAAAAAAAAAAAGTTTTGTTTTCAAAATTGGAGTTCAAGTTATTTTTACTTCCAATAGTGTTAACATACTACACAGGTCATGAACAAGATTTTTTTTTAAATTTCATTGTAAGTGGGCTAAAGCACTTAATTAAAAGTAGTCTAACATAAATGTAAATGCTGTAATTTGGTTATTTTAATAAACCATGTAACTTGGATGGATTCGATGCTGGCGTGACCACAGTGACCATAGCTGGACTGGCCACAGTTTTTGTAACAGTATAAACAATGTAAGGTGGTGGATTGTCCAGATGCTGACCGGTGTGTAAAAATAACTCAGTTGTTTGGTGGTGGCTATGGCGGAGCTTCCACAGAGGCCAGCAGGTGGATGAAGAAAAGGTTAGGCAGGAGGAGGAGAGACCCGAGGCAGCCGCCGGTCCGAGTGTCAGGTGAACTGAACTTCAGGTAAGAAGTTATGACCTGCAGTCTATCTGGGTCAGATTTAAACCAAGTTTAGGTGGAGTTTATTTTCGTTGTGCTGACTTTTTACAGACAGTTACAATAACTCGTACTGGTACTAGCTAGCATGACGGAGTTTCTATACAGCTGGGTGGGTGCTATGATGTTACTGATAGTGAACTTTATTTTATTCATAAGGTTAGTTAGAGTTGCCAACCGTCCCGTATTCAGAGAAAATATTACGCGTTTTGTATTGAGCTGAAAAGGAACACAGTTTGTCCCGGACTTCAGCTAGAATGGAAAAACACACAAAGCTGGAGTTTTTCTCTGTCGTTACGCTGCACAGCTGCCTCTTCTTCTCTCATCCTCTCACCCTCCCTCTCCTGTTGCTACTTCAATCATGAAACTGATCAATGATCAGCTGATCGGCTTTTCTCTCTTGTTTGTTTATCACCCACTTTGCGCCAGAAAGAGGAAACCAGCAGATGTCGCGCTAAACAACAGCAGCACGTTTAAGCTTGATCAGTTGTTGTTAGAATTTATTTAATATTAATTTCTAGTATCAGCTGATGTTTGCTGGAGCCACAACTGTAAAAGCTGCTGGTCATGATGTCGGTTTGGATATGCGGTGAGAGGGAAACATGAAGATGAAACCAGGAGATGTCCTTACTGAATCATCAGAGCTGAACAGGTGATGGAGAAACAGGTTTACCTTTTAGGTGACATGAATGAGTTCAAGGGAAGTTATGAACTGTTTCTGAGAGACAAATAACACCAGAATCCTTTTCTGGTAACTGTGCAGGGGCGGGTCTAGCAAAGTTTTGCCAGGGGACAGGTAGGGCATTAACAGGGAGAGGGGGACACAAAGAAATACTTTTCTTTCTTATTCTCATTTAAAATGTTTAGCTTTTATTAAATAATTATCTGAATCTTACAACCAAAGTTTTTATCTGATGTAAAATGTATAGAAATCATAAATATACCAAAAAGACAGTGTACATCACTGTCACTATAGCATCTGTTTTCATTCAAAGGCTTTATGGCTTTTCCTGTAATACCCGGTGGGCCGGTCCAGCCCTGACAGTGACCACGTCTACTGTTGCTCACAGTGGTCCAAGGAACCGCTCAGGGAGTTTGTGTGTTCGCTCAGACACATGAAAAATTAGAGGGTACATTGCTCATGGCCATAGGGTAGGAACGTAGATCGACCGGTAAATCGAGAGCTTCGCTTTTACTCTCTCTTCACCACTACGGACCGGTGCAGCGGCCGCAGCGGCACCAATCAGTCTGTCGATCTCCAGCTCCCTTCTCTGCACCAACAACATAATACCCAAAAATATAATGCAAAATGCATGCAGTACCGGACACAGTGCAGCACACTGTTGCGAATTATAGCAAAGTGCGGTACAAAACAAGCAGTGGCAACCCTAAAAATCTATTTACAGCAAATGAATGGTATCTTAAAGGAAATAGGAAAAAAATCCAGTAAAGACCTGACACAGGACCTGGGAAATCCATCTACTGTTTGGAAAAGCCTCATCAGAAATGTTCTCTCAGCTGGAAAGGCCTTATAGGAGCCTCATAGAAACAAACAAAAAAAACCCCTCTGAGGTATGTCAGGTTAGAAAAAAGCTGGACTCAGAAGCAGGTCTTATGGTGTGATGAATCCAAATTTGACATTTTTGGTTTCAAATTGTTAAAAGTATATCCAAAGGAAATCTGGAGAGAAGTACAACAGTTGAGTGTCTACATGTTTGAGGTGTTTCCTATCTTATCAAAACTGATGGAACTATGAATGCACAAATATCTCACCAGAGTTAGATCTATCATGTAATACCATCTGGTATTACAAATAAAGAAATGTGGGGCAAAATCTTTTACTAGCCTCAGTTTCTTTATTAAAATGATCTATCAGCCACAATTAAATAACTTGCTGAATATCATATTATTTGTATTTATCTATTATTTTATTATTTATTTATTATTTTATACAGGTTTTGATGTTTTTTGCACATGGTTTAAATATAATGATATATAATAAATATAATGTACCACACAAATAAGATTATCATCTTCAAGGCATAGCTACTGGCCCTCTTGGGGTTTTCTTTGTTGTATCTGGCATTAGGAAGTTGGCAGTGAAACCTTTGGTTGTGTTGTGGCTGTCTGTGTTTTGCCACGTTTTGGTGCAACATGAGGAATGTTTGTTGTCACAGAGATATATAAATTACTGCAGGAGGAAGTAATAATCTTCTTTTGGGTATAGTGGTCCTGACTGAACTAAAATACTTCAGTCAGGACCACTATAAAAATATCCCCCCAAAAAATTTTTCTGTGAGTGTTCATTATACTGACTCGTATTGTTATAAACGTTTTATTTAATATGTTTTCTTATAGGTCCAAACAAATGAAAACGATGGCATACAGAGGGCCCCATCACTGGAGCAATTTTCCAACATATTTTTCATTAATCAAATTATGTCAACTAAATTTATATGAGATAATACAAATGTCTTGGGATGTGAGCTTTGCTTGGTTGGTAATCCAGCTGCTTGTGCCAGTGTGATGAAAAACATGAAAAGAAGTGGAGATAGAAGGTTTGGTGAGGACACTGTGCTTTGGATTTAAGTGTCTGTGAAATAGCAGATGAGAACACGAGTGCACACTCAAAAAAATAAGTGGAGATTGGGGAAACATCAGCTTGCAGGAGATAAAAGGCACAAGAATAAGGAATCATCCATCTCCGTTTACAGCTACACACATACTCCCTCTCACTCTCCCCGTCTCTCGCTGTCAGGATGATGGGTAATTGAGGCAGTCACAACACAGATCGGGATGCAGTGTCATGCTGTGCCCTGGGTCTGGCTGCCTGCCCCGGCCCTTTGGCAGCATGCTGCGAGACGCTCTGGAGCGTGCTCACACACACACATGTACACGCACGCACACAAATAAAAACACATGCTTGCTATGCCTGTGCACATATAGGGACACACTCTTCACACATGCTCATTACAAACATACACAAATGCTAACAGGCGGTCTTTACACATGTGTGTGCAGTCACACAGGCAAATAAAGACAGAGGCACAGGCAAGTGTGAACACACAAACAGACAACTTGAAGTCACACTTTCTTTCCAACACACTACCATTGCATGCCCCGACAAGTCTACTCTCCTCCTTTTATTTCCTTTCTTTTTGTTATTAGCCTGTCCTGCCCCATGTCGTTTTTCTGCTCTCCAGTCTCTTCAGCAACTTCCCACTCCAGCCTCGTTTTATCTCCTTTCTTACATTGCTTTCTTCTTACATACCATCTTTTTCTTGCGTCTTTTCTCTTGTGACTGTCAATCTTTCCTCTTACTTCCTCTTTCCCTTGTGCCCTTTTCCTTCTACTTTCTCTACTTGTCGTGGGGCAGCTGGCTGGACTGGATATCTGTTTTTATTGTTCATTAACCTTTTTTTTCAGGTGGAGTAGCTCTGCTGGCTCCTCTCTCTGGGCCCGCCCCTGGGAGGAATTTCTGTTGGAGCAGTCCTTCATACACCTGCCGTTGTCTGATAATCAAATGTGGAGTATATCAAGGCTGGAGGACGCAAAAGTTCTCTGCCAGATTGTTGTTGCCATTATGATGAAGATCAGGCCACTGACCTGTTGTTTGTAATCGCCTGCTTCTTTTAATTCTGTCTCTTCTTGTGTCCAAACAGAAACCTCACTCACCTCAGTGTTGCTGGTGGAAACCTCCAGCTCTGCTTACCTGCTCTGACAGCAGCTCTCTGTAACCTGTCAAAGGAAGGAGTTACCTGCTCGTCTGCCTACCCGCTCTCCATCTGCCATCTCCGCCAACTCTTGGATAACCACCAGCTGCCCACAAACTCCCCCCAACTCTGCATTCATTCCTAACCACAAACTGTTATTAGCTATCAAGATATCACAAGTGAACCAAGTTCTCCTCTTGGACTCCTGCTAATTTCTTATCTCTTTTCTGACAGAGCTCCTGTGTACAAACTTGTAGTGCTGCTGAATCTCCCTGCCAACTACTCTCTATCAGCAAACCATTCACTCCTTGACAATAAACACTTTAAACCTGCCAACTTATCAAATATGTATCAAATGTATATTTCTAGTTTTTCTGTTTTTAAAAAAAAAAAAAAATCTCTTTTATTTGTTGTACATTGTCCTTGGGTGCTCTGAAAGGTGCTATTTTTTAAATAAAATGTATTATTATTATTATTATTATTATTATTATTATTATTATTATTATTATTATTATTATTATTATTATTATTATGAAATCATGACACTACTCATCACTGTTTTCTTTCCTTTCTTCTTCAAACTATTATTTTTTTCCCTACTTAGTGCTATGTGATGTCTTCCCCTCTTCCATTTCCTTCTATCTCCTATGGCCCCTTCTCACCTGTTTCCTTTTTTGCTTTGCCTCACAGTTCCACAAATCTTTCCCAAACCCAATCCCACAGAATTTTTTTTACTTTAATCTATTCCTACATGACTGCATCCTTACTTTCTATACTTTCTTTTATCTCTCATTCCTTTCCTTCCCTACTTTCCCCCCTCCCTTCCTGCTTCTCGTAGTTTTGGTTTCTCATTAGTTTTCTCTCCTTTGCTCAGTTGTCATAAACTCTTCTCTTAGTCTCCACTCTTCTCCTCTCCTCCTTTCCTTCCTTCACTTAATTTTCCTTTACTCCTCTTATCAACTCATACACTATACTGCCAATAGTATTCACTCACCCATCCAAATCACTGGATTTACATGTTCCAATCACTTCCATGGCTGCAGGTGTCTAAACTCAAATTCAAATTCTTTATGTATATGCCATATTTGACTTTTTGTTGCGCTTCTGTACACTCTCTGTACATTCTAGAATTAGAATTAGAATTAGATTTCAGTATGTATGTACAGTAAGTATGTACAGGCTATAACTGAAGTGAATGTACAAGCTATGTACAGGCCTGAACAGGTTATACGTATGGTTATAAATTTGAAAAGCTATAGCACATTATCAATATACAATTGCGAGTATTAATAAACAGTTGTAAAACTATAATTATTGTATTGTACAGTATGATTGTCTATACAGCATTTACAGTAGTGCGGTCGAGATCAGTGAGATATAAGGATAAATTATACAGTAGTTATGCCAGTGGTTGTAAGTGGTGGTTCAGTCCAAGTTATTATTGTGTGTACTCACTCTTTACATTAGTGAGTAAAGTTTACTTTGACTCGACTTTGATAAGGTGCCACCTGTGCAAAGAGTCTAGTTGAAATTTCCTTGCTAATAAGTATTCCACAGTTAGCTGTTAGTCATATCATTACAAAGTGGAAGTGATTGTGAAGGACAACAACTCAGCCACAAGGTGATGAGTGGGGTTAGTGGCACCAGCTTTCTGCAGAGTCAATAACTGACCTCCAAACTTCATGCAGCCTTCAGATTAGTTTAGGAAAAGTGTGTAGAGAGCTTCATGGAATGGGTTTCCATGGCTGAGTAGCTGCATCCAAGGCTTACATCACCAAGCACAACGCAAAGCATCAGATGCAGCGTGCTGCCACTGGACTGTAGAGTGGTGGAGACGTGTTCTTTAGAGTGGCTTCTCTGTCTGGCAATCTGATGGGTGACTCTGGGTTTGGTGGTTGCCAGGAGAACGGTATTTATCCTACTACACTTTGCCAAGTGTAAAGTTTGGTAGAGGGGGGGTTATTGTCTGGGGCTGTGTTTAAGGAGTTGGGCTCCTCCGCTTAGTTTCCATGAAAATAACTTTTAATGCTTCAGCATACCGAGATATTTTGGACAATTTCATGCTCCCAACTTTGTGGGAACAGTTTGGGGATGACCCCTTCCCGTTCCAACATGACTGCACACCAGTGAGCAAAGCAAGGTCCATAAAGACATGAATGAACGAGTTTGATGTGGAAGAACTTGACTGCCCTGACCTCAACCTGATAAAACACCTTTGGGATGAATTAGAGAAGACACTGTGAGCTTGTCTAACACCAGTATCTGACCTCACAAATGCGCTTCTGGAAGAATGGTGAGAAATTCCCATAAACACTCTTAAACCTCGTGTAAAGCCTTTCCCAGAGTAGAATAGTGGGCTGACATCATTTCAAACCCTATGGATTAAGAATGGGATGTCACTTGAATTTATATGCGTGTGAAGGCAAGCAAGCAAATGCTTTTGTCAATATAGTATATTTCACCTCTTCTCTATTTCATGTCTCCTCCTCTTTCCCCCTTTCCGTCCGCTCTTCTTTTCACCACCTCTTATTTCTTATGGCCTTTTCTATTTCCCCTCCACTCGTCATCATCTCTTAACTCCTTCTGTACGTTGCTTTTCTGCTATATTAATTACATCTCTTCCTCAGTTCTTTCCTCACCACATGTACTTTTCTAATTTTTTCCTTATCTTCTGCTCCCATTTCATTTTTCTTTTTAGTTTTCTTCTCTTAAACTCCTTTCTTTTTCACCTATTAGATATATCTCCTCCCCCAATTCCTTCCTTCTACTCTTCTTTTGTCATCTCCTCTTGCCTGTCCTCTTCCTGTTTGTCAGACCTGAGGCAAACAGGCTTGGCTCTCGGCAACACTGAAGCCTCTTCTGCTCCTCTTTACTCTACTCCCTCCCTCCATCCCTCTCCAACCCACTTTCCTGGCGATCCTCCAGTTTAAACAGAAGGCAATGCTGGGGGAGAGAGTGGGACACAGAGAAAAAGAGAGAGGCCGGTTGCTTGTGTGAGTGCTGCATGATTCATGTTGCCCTGTAATGAAGCCGGTCCAGTCTTTTAAGTGTTTGGTGTGTAATGGAGTTTCAGGGACAGGCCTATCATTTTCTCCTAATAGCGCTTTCTCTGCCACACGCCATGACCCCTCTCTCCACGCCCCCACCCCATGCATCCCTACTGTGGTAACTGCACATTACCGCGGCACGCGTGCGCATACACACACACACACGCAGTGATTACTGACAGCTGCGGGAGTTTCTGAACGGCAAAAGTGGCCAATTTTCTCTCTCTTCCATTTAAACAACAAACAGGGTGGCGTGTTAAAATGGGCAAAAGGAAGAGAAAAGGGAAATTGGGCTGATAAGGGTTATTGTGAATCAGGAAGAGAGTGGGTTAGCTGCTGGGAAGTAGCAGTGCGTGGCGAGCAATGATTTTAATATTCTTACAGAATACTTGGAGGGAGAAAGCAAAGAAATAATGTTCAGTGGGGTTTGTTGTCTATAGAAAAGTCTGCACAGATCCACTGAGAATCTGAAGCACGCTTGTGCTGAATTTAAACACCATGTAGAATTCCTACAATGCGCAGCTTTTTTAAAAGAAATTTATTTTAGGATTAAAGTCTGATGCCTTCAGAAATGAAGGATCAATGTGCATGTGTGTGTGTTTGGGGGGGGGGGGGGGGGGGGTCGAGGGTATGGCCAGTTTTACTGGAGCAGATTGTGGAGTGTGTGCACAGACCAGACCTGAGATTACTGAACAGATTGCACAGCTGGCAAGCAGCCCTCTCTCCACACACAAACAGAGCCACACATACATACACACGTACACACACACACACACACACACAAATGCAGAGCGAGATAAACAAATATTGACAAAGTATTGATCCTGGGTGTATTGGTCCATATTGACAAGGCACTAATGCCAGGAATATCATTCTGGTCCACGTGTTAAATCACAAGTGGTCAGATTCCCTAATTAGATAAGTTGTATTGGCAACAAAGCAAAGGCATTGTGGAAAGAAGGCTGTTTAGTTATTAAACTTATGCATCATGGTTGTATTATGTTAAAAGATGGAATAAACATGTCAATTGATGCTATAATGTTAGCATGGTAAAGAGTGAACATTTAAAGGACACAAAAAGTCATTAATAACTAATTGGATCATTAATCCATCAATCAGTTTTTTATTTTGGGTCACTCTGATACACTGGTACACTCTGACACACACACACACACACACACACAGAGAGAGAGAGAGAGAGAGAGAGAGAGACTTATCTATGCTTGTATTCAACATCTTGTCCTATTCAGGGGGCAGTGGTGACTGCGTCACAGCTAGAAAGTTTCTGTTTCAGACTTCCTGGTCTGCTACTGTGTGGAGCTGCATGTTCTTCCTGTGTCCATATGGGTTCTCTCTGGATACTTCGGCTTCCTCCCACAGGCTAAAATGCAAGCCGATTAGGCGAAATGATGATTCTAACTGGCTGTAGGTGTGAATGTGAGTGGTTGTGTTGGTGTCTGTCTTCCTGTGTTAGCCCTGTGATGGACCAGTAACCTGTCCAAGGTTGGCTCCCACTCCTTCCCCATCAAACTGTGTAGGTTGGGATAGGCTGTAGCATGCACAACGGCCCTAGGTTGGAAAAGCTACGAAGATGAATTTGGCGGGTTCTGTGTAGCTCTGCTGTCATTTGTGTCCCTTTTGGGTAGTCTTGTCTGTCTTTGCAGAAATGCTCTTTGTCAGTTGGTTTTGTGTCTCTTTACTGTAGTTTTATGTTTTCTTTTAGATTCAGTTCTGCTTCTTATTGGAAAAGTTTAATAGTCTTTGCAGGGTTTGAAGTGATGTATACAGATGTCTCACAAACAAACACCAGAGGCTCTGGCACTGTGTTTGTTCAGGTCAAATAATAGGTTTAGGATATCACTAGGAATGACTGCTACATGCAACTTTTCAATAAACTATGAAGGAATGAAGTAAATATCAACAAATACATGTAATTATTGTTTGTTTGCCACCATTATCCAGCCAAAGTGCTGACTGATTTAAGTTGAGCACAGAGAAACTTCTGCACAAACACTGATCCTAGATTATTCTTTACAAGTAAAAACAAAGTGCCAATGTGCACTTTGAATAATGAGAGTTTAGGGAGCAAAATTTAAGCTAAAAGTAAATCAAAGTGGGCAGAAAAAGTTCTTAAAAGTTCCCAATAATTGCAAATGTGCAACTCTTTCACATTTTTTGAGAAGCTTCTTTATCCGTCAAGCTGAGTCTGCGCACACTTGCACATTCTTTGCCTTATCTGTTATTGCCAGTTAATGGTTATACAACAAAAAATGGTGGGAGTAAAAAAGGTAGCGTTCAGTTTTTCCATCCAAGGAACACCTGCCATTCCATGCCATGCCATCTCTGACATATGTATCTCTGCTTTGTTGCTGCCAGGATGTAGTGGCAGTGCCGTCTTTGTGTGTGTGCTCTTTGTTTTCCCTGAGGGCTGAGGGAGAGGGGACTTTCTTTCTTTCTAAGAGTTGAACAAATAAACAGCAGACAGCACAAGAGACAAAGCCAGGGAGGGAGCACCTGCCAAGGGCTTTGTGTCGCTTAAGGAACACTACGATCTGTGAGTGGAAAACCCCACCCCCCACCCCATCCCCTGAACACACGCTGTTTCACACACACACACACACACACACACACACACACACACACACACACACACACACACACACACACACACACACACTAACAATAGTAATATCTAAATATCTTCTCATCTATATTTGGATCTAACAGACTGTATCTAAAAGATAGACGTATCCACATAATAACCATAGCATTCTCTACTATAGTTGTGGCTATATTACTGTTTCTTTTGTAGTTTTGTAGTTTACTAAACATAATTTGACAGTGTGTGCGAACAAAAAAAAGAGAGACTGTTATGAGCTATTATTAGCTGACCTTAAGACGCAGCCTCATTTATTAAATGCATTACTTTTATTTATTTATTCATTTATTTTAAGCAGAATGCTATTATAAGATATTTGTTTTACAGACAAGTACAGCACTTTAAAGGCAGTGACTGTGTAGTCTCTAAAATTACAAATGGCTCTTTAAGTGGGTCAGGACTTTACT
Organism: Neolamprologus multifasciatus; assembly: GCF_963576455.1. NCBI lineage: Eukaryota > Metazoa > Chordata > Actinopteri > Cichliformes > Cichlidae > Neolamprologus > Neolamprologus multifasciatus. Next base: position 19,648,456 of record NC_140458.1, on the reverse strand, counting down.
TGAAAATTACTGCAGGTAATAGGTCTGTTTTCACACTGAGCCAGTGTGCATGCATATACAGGTTTGCAAACTAGACCTGTGCAGAACTCTAACTGATGCTTTGTAGCCCATATGTGTGTAATAATCTGTCTGTAAAACAAAAAAAAGAAAAACATATGGCTCTGAGGTGCAGGCTGTCTTGCGATTGGAAGGTTGGTTGTTCAATCACCAACCCCTCCGGGCACAAACCAAAGCATTCTTAGGCAGGATACTGACCCTTAAATTGTTCCCAAAGTGTCCAGTGGAGTGTGAGCATGTGCCTGATAGTTAGAAACTGCTTAAAGGCATAGAATATAGTGATGCGTAAATGTGGCTTGCAGTTAAAAGTGCTGTGAATGCTCAGTTAGAGCAGGAAAGTATTATATTTAAGTAACGGTCCATTTTCCATCCTGTAAAGACACACGGAACCTCTGTCATGTATGTTCTCTTTAAACTACCAAAAAAGGAGATTTTTAACGTTCAGAAAATGATTGCTGAAAAGTGATTGCTATTCTGCTGAATATGCTTCTTTAGTTAATGAACACTCAGCAGTACACTCAGCCAGCTCAACAAATTGAGTCACATAAATTTTTTATGTCAAATGAAATCACACTTGTAACTTTAAAAATAAACTGAAAATTACATTTATTCTTAATTGAAATTAATACGATTTTTTACATTTGGGCAAAGATAAAAGATTTGTTTTATATCAAATAAAACTTTGGCTATACACTATGTTTCCTTTCTCATGTGTTCAACAAGGATTTTTTGTTACAGTATTGTCTTTTCAGGCTGAAGGTACTGATGTTTGAGTCACCTCCTGTTAAAATCAGGCAACAAAAGCAAACGAAGTGATGGCAACTGCAAAAGTTCTTTAAAGACGGGAAAATAACAAAACATTTCCACGATTCCTTCATCACGGTATCGTGAGCTTTATTGTGTCATATCGAAGCCACAGCATCTCTCTTTGTAAGAGTGTGTTTGAGTATGTGCAAGTCTCTGCGCATAGCAAGGCAGTATCATTTTATGCCTGAACTGGACAGTTACTCGTAAAAAGGTGACAGCACTCATGTGAGACATATAAATGGAGATGGTCTTATTCTCTGACACCTTCTTTATTATGCTGCCAGAGGGGCAAGGCCACAGAAATGCGTGTTATACCTATACAGAAGTGGCATGACAGTACACATGATCTCATTTATAGGATGGAACAAAAGCTGGAATTTACAACAAGCAAGACAGAAAGAAATAAAGGAGGAAAGAGAGAAAAAGAATCAGCAGCCAATTAAAAGATGTTTTTATTAAAGCGAAAACTATTTCTTTACACTTGAAGTGCAATTTTTCACACATTTCCTATACTCTTCCTGTCGTATGCCAATTTAATTCACATTTTTCAATGTGAGAGATTGCGTTGGAGCATGAATTACATTAACACCATACATAGGTAGCATATGTATGTATTTGGATATTCAGAGAACACACAGTCCAAACCATGGGACTAGACTAACCAGGGCCACAAAGCTCAGCTCAAAGGCCTTTATGAAGCCAGGTTTGGGGCTTGGGGAGGTAACGTCAGAGTTGAGCCTGGGTTTTCAGTGTTAGAAAGGAGGCTCATGTCTTCTTTGGTGTTTTATGTATACTTATATACGGAGCTGTAATTATAAGTGACGCAAGTATTTTCTCAGGCTTTTGTTTCTGGCCAGTATTTGGATTTTATGCAATGCTTTTACCACTCAAAGTTCACACACTTTCATGGAGAACTTCTTAATTCTATAGCTTACATACAATTTGTCATCCTGCAAAGACCGTGTGTCTTAGTCTGGGTTGAGTTATTGAGCTGATACCCACCTCTGTGAGACTGTTTCAGTATGCTGAACTTGTTGCATAATGCAGGCCCATGATTAGTGCAATGAAAGAATTAAGAAGTCTCCTTAATTCATACTGGCTTTTTTTCATCTTCCCCCTTTTTTCAGACAAGTGGTCTATCAATATGCTAGATGGCATCAGTCATAAACACAACTCTAGCATCACCAGGCTCACCAGCAATCCTGTGTCTGTGTGTAGGATGAGTTTGTGAGATAAAGAAGTCCCTGCAAGAAGCAGGAAGTACATGTGCTTCTCCAAACTTAGAGCGTTGTTCTGTGCATTAAGGCAAGTGGTGCAGCTGCTGCCTAATCAATTATTTATAAAAAAAATACCTAGATATGTTGATGAGAGTGGTAAGGGTGTGATTGTATCATGACTAAACTTGCGCACTGTGACATGCTTCACTAAAACTGTGATCAAGTTCATGTGGAAAGTAATTTTTATTAATTTTGCAGAAACACTGCCACATGTTCTATAAAAACACAGGCACAACATCTGTGCGTTTTTTTTATTATCTATATATATTTCTAATCTATAGTGCGTCTTACACTGATATACAGTATTGTTTATTTTAAAATGAATTATTAATGTCAACACTTTGACAGCCAGGCTTAAGAGGCTATTAACAGCATGTCTTCGCTCTTAAGAACCGTTTTGGGAAATGCAAAGAGTAAACTGAAAAGCAACGGCAGGAAAGCTTGTTGAAAACCTTTTAAACCGTCCCACCTAAAAATCAATCATCATTAAAAACCAGATCTTGAGTATCTTAACATACACAAGTAAAGGGCAACAAAACACCATGCTGATGTCGCAAAAAAGCTAACTATATGGAAAACAATATTGTATGGTAAATGGCCTGTATTTGTATAGCACTTTACACTACATTCAGTCATCCACCCATTCACACACACATTCACACACTGGTGATGGCAGCTACATTGTAGCCACAGCTGCCCTGGGGCGCACTGACAGAGGCGAGGCTGCCGGACACCGGGCCCTCTGACCACCACCAGTAGGCAACGGGTGACGTGTCTTGCCTAAGGACACAATGACCCGAGACTGTTGGACCCGGGGCTCAAACCAGCAACCTTCCGATTACAAGATGAACTACCAACTCTTGAGCCACGATTGCCCCCATTGTATGTGTAACTGCACAATATCAGTTTGATTAATATTAAGTTATGTAGAAGTCATCGTCAGCTAAACATAAATCTTAACATAAAATGTAAAAAATACAGTAAACAGAGTTTGTAGATATAATTATATAATTATTTTTCCTAAACCAATGAATGCACAGCTCAGTGCCACATCTTGTGACATCTTGTGCTGCTGACACTAGAACGCTTTAATGAACTGTATTAGAAAGATGACAAAAATGATTTTTGTCAGCCAGCTGTGTATCTGTATTATTGTGGTGTGGCATTATGAAAGAATTCTCAAATGGTAAAGTTAGAAGACGGATTCCAGGACTGAGGAAAAGAGTCAGACAGTGAATTCTTTAAAATGATGGGTGTTATTACATTTTACAGCAGCAAAAACATCCCAAAATGGACTGTAATATTCATTTTATGCATTAAATTAACAAAGCCGGGGTTCTATCAACATAAAATGAGCTTTGTAGTATAAAAACCTGCAGCATAATAAACATTGGTATTATAAATTGAGTTCCAACTTTCATAACAGATCAAACCACTTGAAAATATGTTGAACCTTCAAATTCTTTGGATGATTTTGTTTTACTGTACATAGACCTTTTCCTGTAGAGGAAAAGTACAATAGGACTCTATCCAGTCTGAGTCCTATCACACTGGAATGTGAATGTTAGATAGAAAGCACTTAATCATAGAAGAAGTGCTTGCATGAACTGGTAAATGAGACAAGTTGGATAAAGTGCTTTGAGTACTCAGGTAGAGTAGAAAAATGCTACGTAATAACCAATCTAGTCCATTCCTATCTAGCCCTCTGAAAAACTAAGCACACCTCATGATTCAACAGCTTGTAGAACCACCTTCTAACCTCAATTAATCATTTTATCATAGTTTATTAGTCTCTAATTGTCTTGGCAGATGCTTCTTGATTGTCCCAAAAACAAAACTACTATAATGGTCGCATATGCAGCCATTGGATTGGATTGGGGGAAACAGTACACATATTTGATAGGATAATTTTGTTGCATCATCAATTACTATTGTTTATTGTCAAGAGACACAGACCAAACACCATCCTAACAGACACAGCTGCCAAGGAGGCAGAAGCAGAAGATTTTGAGTACATGTGGCTATCCCAGCTGGACATTTGGCACAGCTGGGATGGTCAATTTGGTAAAGTAAATCCGTTGAGCATCTTTCTTCGCCTTTAGACAATAATTCTGATGGCAAAAGAGCCAAACAGGACAGGCAAAAAAAAAAAGAAAAAGGGATGGGTACCAGCACCGGTTCTGACATAAACGGTAGTAACCAGACCGAAAAGCAGCGCACATTTCGGTGCTTTATTTCGGTGCTTTTTTTCCCTGAGATGTCATACACTTTGGATTCCAGCCAATCATTTTACCTTTGCAAGCGTAGTAGGCGGGCCCAGGTATGTACGTTCTTTTAGAGCAGAGCTACAGATTAAAAATGCCCAAGGCAAAGCAGTCAAAAGTCTGGCTGTACTTCACAGCAAAAGATGCAAACTCAGCAGCCTGCAACAAGTGCTTTAAGGTGATACTGTGCAAAGGAGGTAACACCTCGAATCTGATGAAACACCTGGCGACGTATAGCATTTTGTTAAAAGCTGAGAAATGCGCCGTATTTGACAGCTTGCTGCGAGACCTCACATCGAGCACATCTACTGCAGCTGTGGTGCCTGTTATCGGACCCGGAGTTAGCAACATCCCCCAAAAACCCAAAGAGGACAGTCCTGGCCCCTAGCCCTGCCAGTGTAGCAGAAATGATGACGGATGATGATGGCAGCAGCAGCCGTTCTTCTCTGTGTGAGTAGCTTAATGTTGTCTGTGTGTAATTTATGTTGAGGAGGCTAACCACGTTATTAAATTAATACATGTAAGGTGAACTAGCAAACACCTTCGAAGTTACATGCGGCTGTCTTCTTGTTTGATGGCAGATACTCCTTTCACACTGGCCAAAAAGGCTAAAATGACCAAAGAAAAAGTGGAAAACAGCTAAACATGAGAGGTTTTTAGACAAAGTTTGTGTTTTTTCCATTGATTAAGCACTGCTTCCAGCCAAGGGTGATGCCATAAATCCCCTATAGCTGCAGAAAAGGCTAACATTGTTATCTTTTTACAAAAAAACAGTACTTCAAAAGTACCGGTTTGCTACTGGTATCGGATAAAACCTAAACGATACCCATCCCTAATCCTATAGCACTATAGCAGCTTAAGTACATGGACGCCTTGCAGTAAATCCACTCAAGAGACAAAATTTTCCTTGCATAGAATGTGAAGACATTGAGCAATGTTCTTTGGTGGATATGTAATGTACACAGAGAAGCATACAAGGAAATAACATTTAAGCTAAGTTACCAACAAGTCTTGCTTTTTGTACAAAACAGTCTCATCAGATTTTGTTTTTGCAGTAACATAAAAACATATAATACTACTAGTTTTTAAGTGTTATATTTAAGGCACAAAGATGAGATGATGGACTATTTGCAATAGGATTGTTATGTTTTTGGTATACTTCCAAGAATCCTCCCACTAATCCTCTGTGGTCCTTACTCCCAGGTTCCTCTGATCTGCCCCCGCTACTGAGCATCACAAGGCACTGATGTGTCTCCAACAGTATATGCGATCTGCTTTTCACCACCACAGGCATTAAAAGCAATAAGACATTACTGAGAGAGGCATCAATGTCTGTATTCCAAGTATCAGAGTAAATCAAAAGTTGCATAACGTTGCTTTGAGTATCAACATTTGAAAATTAGATTTTAAAAGGTGGTTGCAGGAACCAAATAGAGAGGCTTTTTCTATATGGTTGAACCATACATGGACCTACCCTGTAATAGTTTGATGAACAATAAGTACAATAAGTGGGTTAAGATGACTAGAGAAGCACTTCATAAATGCTGGATCATTGGTTTCTGAAGTCCTGTTCTGAAGCCTGAATTGTCTATTGTCATCAGTTGACGCTACCAAGCTTTGTTTCCAAGCTGCATTCAAAAGAAAGAACTACACAGATAGTGCCAGGTAATGTAGACATAAAATACTGTCATACACCTGTCAGTCAAAGCAGTCTTGCCCCAAAAACACTAATGTTTCTTACTTCTTTGTGAAGAGAGGAATTAGTTATAGACACTAACGATACTTTGTTTATTAAGCAGGCAGTAAACATGTCTATTTGTGCTGTAAACATGGCAGTCCATCCTCAAGTGGGCATTCAAGGATGTGTAGTTTTTTTGCACTAATCTGAAACTGATAAGAAAACCTTTGATGGACTGCATGTCAATAGGATTACTTGTGAAACATGAACTTTCATTAGTCATATAAAAAGCTTTTTTGGAGCATTATGTTTTTTTAAAATAAGGCCAAAACATATTTTGTGCAGGTAAACCTAATTACTCAGAGCCACTGCCTCATAACTTGTTGGCTCTGCAAGGCTGTAAGCTTGCAGCACTGTATGAATTCTTTACAGGAAAAGCCAAGCCAGAAGCTGCAGATTAATAATGCAATTTTCTATCTAATTCTTCTTTATGTGAAGCAAAAAGTTCCCCTGAGATTCTGTGCTATTATTCATAAGGCATCAGAGATGAGGAGGAGAAACAATCATTTAGCACAATGTGTGTCTCGTTTGTGCAGATTGTGTTGCTGAACGTTCAGTAAAGTAACGTTGGCCAGCGTATGTGCCTCCACTATGTTGGAGATGGGCATTAAATATGTGCATTTTAGTGGATCTATAAGAATGCTTTTGCCTTGTGTTTGAATAGTTTATGTTTGTGATATCTGTACACCATTGTGAGATTGCAGGGGAATTTGCATCTGTTTATGTGTGAATGCATGTATGTTTGCGCATTCAAGTGATTATCTGAGAGGGGGAGGTATATGTGAGAATGAATGTTAATATGAGTGTTTGAGAGCGACAAGCTGTTACCGGGTAATGAAATCAGGACGTATGTGCGCGGAAGTGTGTGACTGTGAGTAAAGTGGTGTGTGCTGGTGGATGATTTGCGCATGCATTACATGTTGTCGTGTCTGCATACGCGCACTGTTCTTGGCTATATGTTGTGTGCTGATTTCAACATACAGAACCACTCTGTATTCCACGCATCACGTTTCATGTCTGTCAAGGGCGCGTGTGGGGATCGCAACCGGAGATTGAAAGTTTAAGGAGCTGAAGGGCCTGCATCCAAATGAGATTAATATACTTGTTTTATTCCTCTAAATGCCCCTCAGCTTTTTTTAATTGTCCACCAAACCACTAGGTTTTCTTCTCTTCTGCCCCTCTTTCTTTCTATGTATTCAACCTGGTTTTCTTCCTAAGCAGGCTGGAAAATGAAGCTTCACTCCAAACTGAACATGTGTGCTGCAGAAAAAGTGAGAGGAAGAGCAACACTGGCAGATTTTCTCTGCCGTCAATAAAACTAGTTGTTCTGCTGCTCTTATCTCCCTGGGAGTTGAATAAAAAAAAAAAACGCTCATCAAAATCTAAAAGCATCTGTGGGGTGAGAGGATGATTTCCATCTGTGATGCAGTATTAATGGAAGTGTTAATAGGGGTGGCGGCTGCATGTGGAAGGACTGACAGAGAAACTGCCAGCAGCACTGGAACCTCCTCTAAACCATCAACAAGACTGGCAAGATAACTACCAGACAGAATACAGAAAGAGAGCTACAGAGTACACAACTCACACGAGGAGTGTGTGAACTGGTAACTCGCACAAACACACACATCACTGACGTGCCTTTGCAAAGAAAAAAGGAACGCAAAAAATACAAAGAACACAAATAAGAAGCACACAGATGTATGTCACATAAATACTGTGCATTCAAACTTACAAAGCATCCAATCACAAATGAACTAATGCATAAGCACACAAAAAGACACTACCCAGGGAGAGATTAATGAACAATATTACACTCGAGTGTGCTTTCACACACAAAGCATATGTACATACTGTGCTAATGTGCATAAATACAGATATATGAAAGAATTATAAAGAAGTTTCATAATTGCACACAAAGAGCACAATACATTAACATGGTCTCAGAAAATAGTGTGCAAACACATTCACACTAACAATATGATGTGTGCCAATATTTATACAACCACACGTAGAAAGAAAATAGCTTAGAAAGAAAGCAAGAGGAAGAAATCAGTTTGAAAGATACATGGGCTGTGTGGGCAGAATTTGACATTACACACCATAAGAGCCTATGGAACTACAGCAAAAAGAGATTTCACTTTGATGTTACATTTTATTTCGTGGCAACACTACTGTCAATATAACCCTACACAATCAATATTACATTACCTATAGTAAAAAAAATCTCTTGAAAAGACTAACAATGAAACAACAATCCTGTCTGTGATATTCAGTTACAAGTCTCTCTATCTCCAATGAAAACACTAATCTTTAAGAAAAGTTCACATCTACAAAGTTCCATTAAAAAACACAAAGAGCTTCAGATTTCCTGCTACTTGTCAGTGTAGTTTTCTCCTCATATTGCCTAAAGATGGTAAAATGCATTTGTTGGGGACCACGCTTATGGGTGCATTAATACACATGTACTGTTAAGGCAATATCCCTGGGAAAAGAATGATGATTTTGAAATTGCATCAAAGGCCCACTGTTAGAGTGAAAGCTAGTATAAGCACTGCAGGAGTTATAAAGAAAACTACTATAATGGTTGCACATGTAGCTATTGGATTGGATTGAGGGAAACAACACACACATATTTAATAGGATTTTTACCTTATCAGTTACGTCATGCTTATTGCCGAATCCTTTACTTTATGCAAAAGTGAAAAATTGGGAAATACTTGCAGTCTATGGAGCATAAAGCATAAAGCAGTGCAAGTTAGCCGTGAGCTGCAATGTAAGTCACTGTCTGACTGGTTAGAGACACACAGGGTGGCTACCATGATTTCTCTGCCCTCGTGTTTGCACTGCTAAGGAGGCCTTTTTAAGAAGTTTTGGGGATTGTTCACAGTCACTTAGCCTCTGTATTCACCCCCTAAAATATCTAACACAAATATATGAAGAATATGAAAGAAAACTGGAGACCTGATCCTCCAAGTGTTCACCTGTGGACTCAGCTTGACCACCATGGCATGTTAGCTTCTGAAATTACATGCCAGTAGTAGTATCTAGCTACCAGTTTTAGTCTATTAACATGCTCTTTCAAAAACAACTTTCAAAAACTACTCTTCTATTTATTGCTGAAAAAATGTACTGTGCAATTTAGTTCAAGGAAAAAAAATTCCAGTGATGATGTAGAAATCTGAAAAACACATGTATCAAACATGATACACTTTAATTGAAATTATTAAAATAAATTCTGTAGTCTCACAAATCCAGATGTCGCCACATACGTTTCTGATACTTAAGAGTTAAAAGGTTTGTAGCGGAGTGATGGTAGTTGACAGTTCTGTCATTCCTTATATTACAATTCTCCGCTAAGGAAAAAACTAGACATGACATTATTGATTTAAGTTCATTTGTTTTAATTACACGAGTGCCGAAATTTCAGGCCTCTTCTAAATATGATTGTTGAATATAACAAATACGATTTTGTCAGCACTGCACACCAAGCTATTAAGGGTGTGATAAATTAACATGATTGTTGATTGTTAAAATATAAATGTCACATGTGTAAATGTTGAAACTAACCTGCAACTGTTTTTGACAAACTGTTCATTCAGCCGTTTTGAAAGGATGTACAGAAATATTTGTCTGAATCTTTTCTATGCCACTTTGCCTTCCTGGAAGCTGAGGGATGGTTTACTCCTTGTTAAAATGCAAACAACAACAAGTATTTAGGGCTTCTGAGAATTTGTGTGAAGTTGTACTAATTCATGTAACCAGTACTCGCGAAAGTGGTCAGTTTCAGTGTCACTGAGCATTTCACCATCTAACAACTCTTTAGCCTCAAAAAACTGATTGTTCCTCTGGACACGGGTTTCTAGTAAGAGAAACATGATGTCACAGGCTGTTTATAATTATATTACAGGAGTATTTCCTAGGTTACAATATCTACCTTCTTCCATTAAGTGCTGATCATCCGCTCACTGGATCATAATCGGATACTAACCCCACAGCTCACCTGTCTACTCACCTGCCGACAGCTCCTGTATTCACGCTAATAGAGACCGGTGGCTCACCATACCTCCTCCTTACCAGGATAACCTCCAAGCTCATGTAATCACCCTGGGTCTGTTTTCACTCACATCTTGTGGAAAATTCTCTAGAAATTCAGCCCAGACTAATTATATTCTCCTCCTGACTCAGACCACTCCTCTCCTGCTGATTCCCACAATCCCCTCATTTCAATATATGTACTCTGTGTGTCTAAATAATGACCTTATCAAGGTTTCCCCGTTGTTCCTGTTTGTATTTACCTTTTTAGTCTGCTCACCTCCATTTAAGCCAGTTCATAACACATCACTCATCAAAGTAAATTCTTCAGTTTCTTCAGGCTCAGACTGAAGAAACATGAAAATGGAAACATGCTTGTAAAGCCACTATGACATAAAAAAAAACAAAAAACAATCATATTATTTTTGTGTATACAATTAAATTCTGACCAATATTGACAATGATGCTAAACACCCATCAAAATGTACTTTTGGAATGGATAAAGCATGATTCAGCAGCTTATAAAATGACAGAGCCCATCAACCCTTTTGAAAATTTATGGAATGTCCCTCAAATCTGCTTCCGTGCTAGGAAACAAGCGTATTGATGGCTACCAAAGTGTCTGGTTGTGGTGCAACTTGTGAAGGAAGATTTTAATATATTTGAACATGTAAGTACACTTCTGACTGTGTGAATTAGAGAAAATCAGAAATAAATTCAAACCTGTGCACACCATCTCTTATTTTTAAAGAAATTAAAGATTTATTTACTGTTCCATCATTCCAAACTGAAATAATGTAATGGCCAAAATGACCTTGACATTCATACTCTTGATAAGTGCTTGTAAACTTTTGACCACAACTGTATGCCCTTAAAAACTTCTGATGTTGCATGAAGAAATAAAATTTGATATTACCTTGATATGCTGCTAACTTTACTTTCAGCTGGTATTTCACGTTATATCAAGGATGCTGGCATTTGGCCTGGTCTATAATTTTACTCTCCATCATTTGAGTCATTATCCCCTTAAGACTAGATAAAACTGATATGCCTAGTTACATCATCCTCCTCAAACACGTGTCGCACACACTGACTTGTCTAGTGACTGTTGCTGAAGCCACTTAAGCCACTGTCTGAAGTGCAACTAAAACACACCAGATAATTCTGAATGAATGGGGCCCGACGGATCTATAGTCAAGAGAACAATTACATTTCATGGTTCAAACATTGTTCCTCTGACTGTTTTTATCATGTTTTTGATCAAAAGGCTTCAGAAAATAGATATAACATAGTGGATTGGTGGATTGTCACAAAATATCTCTCTGTAACTATTAGGGGAACCATGAGCCACATTACAGGATCTGTAGTTTTGATTTCATTGAGCATGAATTTTCTAGCAGTAGCTGATAGTCACCTACAACAACCACAACCAGTTGCTTCTTGTATAAACGTAGACATTTCTGTTGTGATTTGGGTACTTTTTTTTTTCCTTCTGTGAGCTCCTCGCTTCACCATCTGCCTCCATCTCAACCTATCTCTGCTTCTGTCACACCAGCCCCCTGCATATCCTCCTTTTTCCAATTTTTTGCCCAATATATAGTATCCCTCCTCTGCATGTGTCCAGAAAATATCTCAGCCTTGCCTCTTTAACTTCGCCCCAATGCTCAGCTCGAGCTGTCCTTCTGATGTACTCCTTTCTAACCCTCTCCATCCTGGTCACTCCAAATAAACATCTCATTGTAAGTGGCACCATCTTTTAATCTTCCCTTTCATGGTTGCTGCTATCTTTCCATCACTTCTAACACCCACTCCACCCAGGCTACACTCTCTTCTTTACCCCTTTTGTCCACTATCTGTCACTCTGGATGCTTTACTGTAGGTATTTAAACTCATCTACCTTCACTACCTCTACTTGGTGAGCATCTTCAAGCATCTGTGCTCTCTGCTAGGCTTCATCAGTGCTAATTTGAATAACCTAAGTGGCCCTCTCCAGCGTTTCTGTGCTGCTGATGCCTTTTGGAGCATTTATAGAACAGTATTACAGAATTATCTAAAGAATTATCCAGAAATTTGTGCTTCAGCTTAGTGAGTGACATGTTTACATTTTATTACTCATGTTGATATCCTTGTTTTTAAGATGCCCTAGCACAGTTTATGGATGCAAGCTTGCTAGCACTAGCATTAGTACAATCTGTGTTGAATAACAACTAAAATCACAAGTTGTGAGATCAAAATGCAATAAAAACTTAAAAATGACTAAAAAATGTTGTTTTCAAATTTCAGAGAATAAATTTGTTAATTTGTAACTACATATATGAAGTGTTATATTAGAAAAATTAACAGGCATGGCAATCCACAAGACGGATTTCAAAGGGATTGACATATAATAATGTCACATAATAATTACATATAATGCTAAAGAGTTAGCTAAGCATTGCAGTGATGATGAGCAGGCATAAGTTGTCTTTGTGATGATTAAAAGTGACAAGTTGCTGTAAAGCTTTTCTCTTATGTGGAATATGGTTGTTTAATGTGCGTAAGTCCTGCTGTCAGATGGTGTGTTATTGTTAGTCAAAGTGAAGCCTGACAGGTATGATAGGAAAAAAGCTGTAAAAAGCTGTTTTCCACCGTGCATTTGCCTTCAAGAATTTCTCTTCATATATAATTCATGCATTCAAAAACATCAGGCTTTGAGCGGCTCAACACTAAGCAACACAGTGTAGAGTAACCTGCTCACTAGCTGCAGGCTGATCAACATTTTTTCACAGCCTTCTCTGGTGTTTTGCATTTGCTGCTCTAGAGATCATAAGAATATCATCAGCAGTTTGCATGCTGTAAAATGTCAGCCACACCAAGCCTTTTATGTCTCGTCATTGTGAAGTCGGAGCTGAATGAAAAATTAAATGAACTGGCTGACAGGATGAGAGACAACAAAAGTGCAGATGTGCTACACATTCTACATTTCCTGCTGTGATGTGAAACCTACAGTGTCTGACCCAGGCTCAGAGCTCGGAGCTGCAGAAGAAATATATACTGTAGAAAGTTATTGATTTATCCATTAAAAGGAAAAAAGGGCCAACTTTCATGACTTACACGCTTCTTGCTCATCTTAACCTTGACTGGAAATACAGGGTCATATTAAGTCGGAAATTTTGACAAATAGGAATATTTAATTTTTACCTAAATATGGTGACTATTCCCGTGATTACCGGTGATGATGATCTGGTTAATTTAGTCCTGCCTTGGCACAGGGTTTCTTAGTTAAACCAAGATCAACAGCAGATGCACCATCATGGCAGCAGAATATGGCACTGTGATATGACATCACACCCCTGCTAGGAGCGTGGCACAAACACATCCTGTCTGCTGCCAAACAGAGGGAGAAACATGGCACTATAGCAAAGACAACGTAATGAGTAGTGAATGTGCCTGGCGATACAAGCAGGGCCAAGAAAAGATGGGGTTAGGTGGGTCATTATTTCTTTAAATCTGTCCAAAAGTATGTATGGACAGAAAAACAAAGGATCCACTAGAAAGTTATATTGTGTATTTATTATGTGTATTTTTTAGTTTTAGTTTGTTCAAACCGTTGGATAAAAATTGCAAATTGCACAGAGCCATACTGTGCAATATCTCAAGCTGACTGCATTGAAGGGAAATCTGTCAGTGTTACACATCAAAGTATTTTTCTAGATGTACAACAGGACTACTTCAGCTCATGTTTACCACAGCTTTCTAAAGCCTTAAGTTGCTTCACAGGGAGCTGTGTGAAGTTTGAGAAATTTCCTCAAACTATGTCACATCAGTCTGATGACGGCTGGGGATGAAGACTACAAATCTGAATAGAACCAAAAAAGGAAAAGTGAATTTATCAGATCCCCACACCTGGCCGCCTAACTTGTTGCAGGCTACAAGTCGCATGCTACTTTAGCCACTTAGCATCTTCCACTAAAATCTGAATTGAACTGCTACCAGTGATGCTAAATTGTGGGTAATATCAATATCATAGAGTTGAAAAAAAGAATGAATGGCAAAAGTGTGGAATTATTGATGATATGTTACATTAATTTCAAACATATGCCCTGATTTATTCTTTTCTCAATTATTATATTGGGATTGTTTTTAATAAATACACAGATACATTTCTATTAAAACAAATTTCTGGCCCACCCACCACACACTATAACCTATAAATTAAATGAGGTTTGTTATTTGGGATCTAGAGTCTAATTTCACCATTGCTATTATATTGCGTACTTGATTATAAACAAGTTTGAAAACCAGTAAGTTGAGTGTAAGTAGCAATCTGTAGGTTGGGTTCACTGCGCTAAAGAGGACTTTGGATTTAGGTTAGTTTAGATCTACTCTTGCACAGTATGTGTCTGATGTAAAACCTATAGTAACCAGTATGGAATCAGCCTGCCCTTTTTGTATTCTCCACCACTAAAGGAGCACTTACAATCAACGTATGCATCTGATCAGGCAAAACCAACCAAAATCAGTTACACACATGTCAAAATTTATCTATAGGGACCTTATCACTTGGTGTGCATTTTATTGTTTATACAAGTGTGGATGGATGACGACACAGGCAACATCTGACATCTTCCAAGTGAGTTTACTCGAAGCAGTATGTTTTTTGTATGCTTGTGTTCAATGAAAATACAAGTTGAAATAATGTTCATTATTGTAATAATTTATGACCACAGAAAACACTTTGATATGTTATAGGATGAAATATTTATATGAGTGAGTATTCCAGCTGTCTGTTTTAGCGTTGTTTAAGGAAGAAATATGCACATGTTGCTAAAAGCTAGCAGGTAATAGAAAAGATGGAAGTGTCATTATGGTTTGTGGTTTGTCTATTACATGTGCAGCGACAGCCTAGCTTGACTTAGAATGAAATCTTAAAGCAGAAAAAAATGTAAAAAAGTACTTCTTCTTGAAGTACTCGTGGCCAGGTCTCTCTTAGAAATGAGATTTTTAATATCAGTGAAAGGACTAATAATAAAAAATAACTCTCATAATGTCAAGGGTAACTAGCTTACAATGAAGTGGTACCCCCAAGTTCAGACTTAGAATACCACAAACCACAATGGATATAATGTGTGAAATGAATTCTAGTATCAAAGACATTTTACTGCAAAAGTCCCAAGCTTAATGTAAGATGCTACTCCAGAACTCATGTAATTTCATAATGGAACGTCTATTTCAATGCTGCAGCCAGGCCTTAAAGGAAGGAGGGCCCACGACCAAATGACTGTCAAAGAAGCTTCTCCTCAACAGATTCTTGGATGCTAATATAGACAGCATGACAGTACAGTTATGAATTCCACTATATGTTTAATACATGGTTCTATCTTGTCCACCAAAGCCTACCTTTTTTGTTAATGCAGTATGCATTTTCCTTATGAATTCAATTTTAGCTCCATAATATTTAATTTGTCATTTCAGACTCCATTAAGTAAAATAGGCACATTTCTGAAAAATGTTGATGGCAGAGGGACATGCTGGGAAATATATTACTTCCTGACCTTACTCCCTTACATTTGTGCAAAATGTCCTTGATCTCTTGACATCAACTATGCAACAATTTGTTTATCAGGAAGTGTCTTTTAGAGTAGTTAGCTGGCAGAGCAGCATCGTGGATTATGTTTAGCAAGCAAAGTAAAAGAACTGTGCTCAATAGAGGACTTGAGCCGTGTTGTCAGTGACTTTGCTGAGCACAAGACCCAAAAGATGGAGTTCTGATGGGTGTATAGTTTGTCTTTGCAGTAGCATATACACTCCTATTGTAATGTATATGTGTGATATATCTAGAAGCTGATCCACCTGGAAACAATTATTGAGTGAGGAATTCTGAGCGTGCTTTTTTAAAATTTTATTACAGAACCCTCTCAGAAAGTCTATAAGCACATGTGGTTGCTGGTTTGCTTCCTTTTGTTCCATACTCAGTAGTAATCTGGCTGAAGAAGATGGTTTGATTTATAGTATAAGCTTAAATAAATATGTCCATTCCCCTGATATCTGAATGTGGTTGCTGTTCATGGTGCTGATCAAAAGCTAGACAAATGCTACTGCTATAATTAATTATTGCTATGTGGTACTTTTTTTGTCCTTCCCTTGTATGTGTGTGTGTGTGTGTGTGTGTGTGTGTGTGTGTGTGTGTGTGTGTGTGTGTGTGTGTGTGAGAGAGAGAGAGAATCTGAGTTTTGCTGTGTTTGCTCCAGCACAATGAGGCCCCAAAAATATGTGCCCCAGGACCTTTCACAGAGTTGTGACCCCTAGGGTCTGATTTACTTCAAATTGTGTGTGACAGTGTCCAAGGGCTTCCTGCACATGTCTGGAAAACAGAATGTGAATATGTTGATGTATTGAGGAAATACAGTCCTACAAACACAGAGGTACAATAGGTAAAAACTCCAAATTTGCTCGATAGTTTAATAAAAAAAATGCTACAAAGCAAGTTTATTTTTTTTGTGCTTCAGCCTGGTGGTCTGCCAAGCTGATGCCATGGAGGTAGTTAATTAACTCCAGGTCCTAACTGTACACATTTTTCCCAACTCATCCCTGTCTTGGATCCATGTTGCACATGTCAAAAAACTGTACACAGTGGTACTTCAGCATCTAGCTAGCACAACTAAAAACCAGCCATAAACAGACTAATCTTTGGAAGTTCAACTAGTATCACAAAAAACTGTTTTGTACATTTTGGTACACAATTGGTTTGCTAGCAAAAGCTGCTGTATTTTATTTGGGTTTCAATGAGATTTAATTACTCAGGCTGTAGATTTTTGAAAACGAATTAAATCATCATTTTGTGTTATTTAAAGTTTATGATAAATATTATATGCTGACTACGCAAGTTTCCAGTATGGTGGTACAGTTTACAGTGATGGACATTATTGCATTGGTGCAGAGCAGACTTCAGTATTCGTGGTCACTATTAGGTTAGGTTATAAGGCATTATAACATTATAAGAGAAATAGCACTGAAATAATTCTGAATTTAAATTTATGTGAGAATTTTGCTGCAGAAAAAATGGTGGCAAAATCCCTAAAAAATTTGATTTGACTGGATATTCTACACATGTTTTTTGCATATTTTTACATCCCACTGACGACTGAAATGAAACTTAGTAAATTAACATGTGCCTATATGCATGACCGCTGGTATTATAAAACATCTATTTGAATTTAAGTGGATGGTGTTCTATTCTCTTTTATCCTAGCATTATACAATATATACAACACATCATCTTTCATTTCCATTTTCTTTCCACATTCTACCTGATTTGGGGAACAGGATTATCTGAGTGAAAGTGGTATCTTCTTCTCTTCTCTCTTGTTCTCTAACTCTCAGTCAGTAGTAACACACATTTTAATAAGAGTAGTTTGGATTGTGAATAGTAAGAGGTTGTATCTGATGCTTGAAAAACATTGAGTGTGGTTAAAACACTGCTAAAGGAAAGCTGATGGAGTTTAGCACATGAGCAGTAATACCTCTGTGAAGGAAGTGAGAAAAGGGGATAAAATCAGAACACTATTGCCACAGTGCTTGCTTGACAAATGATTTCGTGGAAGATCTGCAGTATTAAGAGGTTTGCAGAAAAGATGTTTAAAAAAAAAATGACCACATCAAGACAAAATGGCGAGAAACCAGCACCCAGCTGAGATTCTGATAGTGACTGTGCACTGGTAGCATCCTCATCTACTTTAAAGGAAATGTGAAATATGAATTAGCTTTAAAAAAGTGCACCCTGCCAGTGTCACAGGCTGTTGGATATGGACTGGTATATAGTGATAATATGCCACAGCAGTATATCACACTATCTTTAAAGCCTCTTTGTCCCCAAGCCTCCTTTTCTCACTCCCACTCCTCCGTGTCCAGGCCCATTATCCTGGGCAGCTGGTTTTGGGGCCGGCTGGCTAGAGAGGAAGCTGAAAGTGGAGTCTAATTCACTTATTGATTCATGTCCTGTGTTGCAGGATACTTCACAGCTTTAATCAGTGGGAGGTTTTGGGTTAAGAACAGGGGTGAAATGAGGGTTTAGGGCCACCAGATGCACTGTTTGCAGGTGGGTCAAAATAATTTTTTGAAAGGCCTATTAAAAGACAGCCCACATCCTTGTTTTGTAGGTGGTGTAAAATCAAAGGGAAAAAAATTGGTATTATTTTTTATCTATATATTGTTCCTGAAAAAGTGAACAAAAGTTTTTAAACTATTTTCTTCAGAAAATTTGGCATCTTGATGGGCAGCAGGACAAGACAGTTAATCTGTAGTCTGACACAAAATTGACACACCTGAAAGTAGACTTGTGTGGGTGATGTTTTTAAGCAGCTGGACAACGTAGTTTTACATACAAGATAACCTTTTTCAATTAATAAAGTTAAATTACATTTTATGTCACTGTGACAAAAACAACGAGACACAATAGCATCTCCATAAGATGAAAACAAAATCACAACAACAATTAAGAATAAGTAATAAATAAATGGCACAGTTAAAACAGTGAACATAACACCTACAGTGCAGGTTATGTAATGTAATGCCAGGGGGAGTTGTAAGGGGAACTATTAAGACGTTTGACTGGATATGGGTAAAAAACTGTTTGTTGTTCTTGCTTTAATGGGCCTGAACCTTTTGCCTGATGGGAGCAGTCAGAACAGGTGATGGGCACTGTGAGAAGAGTCAATGAGGATATGCAGTGACTGCTGCAAACAGCAGGAGGTGGAGATGGTTGTAATATCTGGCAGCTCTGTCCCGATGATCTTTCCAGCAGTTTTAATAACCTACTGGATGGCTTCCTCTTCTGCCTTTGTACTACTGAAGAACCATACAGTGTGTCAGCATATAGAAATGGACCAATAGTCTATGTCAGGGATGGGCAACTCCAGGCCTCAAGGACTGGTCTCCTGCAGGTTTTAGATCTCACCGTGAGTCAACACACCTGAATCACATGATTAGTTTGTTACCAGGCCTCTGGAGAACTTCAGGACATGTTGAGGACATCATTTAACCATTTGAATGAGCTGTGTTGGATCAAGGACACATATAAAACCTGCAGGACACCGGCCCTCAACGCCTGGAGTTGCCCACCCCTGGTCTATGTAGAAGCGTTTCTGTCTTCAGTTTCCTGAAGTAAAAGAGGCATTGTTGGACTTTTCTGATGGCCCAGACTGCGTTGGAATCCTGGGACAGTTGCTCTGTCACCATTAGCCCCAAGAACTTAACACACTCCACTTTACTCACTATGTGTTATTCTCTGGCTCTCTTCAACGGTGCATCTTTTCTCCTGTCTTTATGTCCTCACCAGCTTTGGTAGATGGCTGCGCCTCCCTGAGCCTGCTTCTGCCAGAGTTTTTCCTTCCCACTGTTGCCAGGTGCTTGCTCTTGTCTGATTGTTGGGGTTTTCTCTATATTGGTGTATGGTGTTTACCGTACAATATAAAGCACCTAGAGGCCCTATACCAAATTGAACTGAACTGAATTTGGATAGACGCTACAGTTTTCAGATTAACACGGTCACCAGCAGCAATGTAGGCACTGTCTGAGTGTATGGTGAATAATTTAAGTAGCAGGGTGGTGTTGGAGTAGTTTTCCGAAAAAAAATAGATAATCAGAGCCATCAACAATAACATAATTCCACAGTATCACCACATGTATCCCTTAAAGCTTGTACATTCACTTCGGGCCCATTTTGCAGTCAGCCAACATCGACCATGAGAGGAATGTCAGAGATTACAAGTAGGTACTGAATAATCTAGGCTATTACTATACACTTTGTGCAGGGCTCGTAGTTCTATTAATCTTCAATTACAATGCTGAGAGGATGAGAGCAGGAAACCGAAGGGAACATGCTGTGCAGCTACCGGATAAGAGACACAGCTGGGGAAATCACCTGGGAACATCAACACGATACTGCCTTCTGATTTTTCTTTTTTTTCTTTTTTTTCTTTTTTTGCAACGAACTGATTCAAAGGTTATGTGATCTGCTCTGTAATCGCAGCGCTGATATCAGAAAGGAGCCCCAACCTAAATCACATCTATTTATTCATATTTCATACACACTCGCCTATAGATTTCCAAAGTGTAATTTGCCACTGCTGAGCCTTTACAATCAACAGATTAGATTATTAAATAAGATTATTAACACCAGTGTTCACAAATCTGTATTCATCAAACGAAGAAAAACACACTCACTGCTCACACACAGCAATGGTTTCTCTTCACTGACTTCAGACTATTCCCATTTGGTACGACTTTGAAAAAACATACAGGAACAAGGAATATTTTACCCTCAGTGCTACTTACCTTTGAACTGAAAATCGCAAATTTGAAGTGCTTTATTTAAGACATATTTTGAACATTGGATTCATTTGTATACTGGCTCTACTTGGATCCACAGGATGCTCTGTATCAGGTTTCCCTCTTTGTTGATGTTGCTATTGCCATTAAGGTTGAGTATTTTTCTTTGAAATTATCCTAAAGGTTACAGTAAACACTTCAAGTTGTTTGAAATGGGATACTCTGACATGAGTCAAGATGTCTTTCTATTTATAAGTATAATCTCAGATTAAGACCCCATATTAACGATGTGTTGTTTGCCTGTGTGAAGGCGCTGAATAAAAGAATACTTGGTCATAATTGAGGAGGAAGAGGTCAGGGCCTGGACACTCAGCACTCACTCACCCCATGACCTCTGTCCCCTGTGACCTAGAGTTGAACACTTCTACAGTCATAAAATTATCAATCAAGCATGTGCCAAAAAGATTACAGAGAATGGAATAAATGAGAGAAGGCGACACATTGGTTCAAAAACATATCAACCAATCACAAATCAACCACAACCAAAACATAAGATCTCATAAAAAGAAGAGAAGTGAAGCATCAATTAAAGCCAGTTAAATATGTATGTAATTGCATACAGAAAGTCGTGAAATATTTTCACCTAGATGAAATCACAATGCAAATTCTTTTCAGCAAACACAACCAGTCGCTCAACTTCTTGCTGTTGCCCCTCCCATTTGCTTTAGTTTTCAGCATGCAAAGTATTTTGACCGCAGCTCAATCTTCACACCTCTCCGACTGGTTCTCATTGATTTCCACGGTGTTAGATGGAGTGGCAGGGCCTGCGTAGGCCAATGAAAAGAAGGAGCACACTGAGGAGAGGACTTGTCATAGCAAAGATTATCTCATTGTGGCATTTACACACACACACACACGCATGCACACAAAGAGGCCATCCAACCCAGCTGGAGGCAAGCTTTAACTATAATGGCATCTGAATCTATAAGTGAATAAACATGCATTACAACAAATGTACACCTGTGTCTTTTTCTGTAATAGCTTGAGTTCTTACACACACACACAGACACACAAACAGAAATGCAATCAAAGAAATGCAACTCTGATTGTGCAAAAGCTAACAGCTATAGGCAGGTGCGCAAATACCATCATAAACTTGACACACACACACACACTCAGAGTGAACGCACACACCCAGATACTCAACTAACAGGTTATAGCTTGCCCCGTGCATTTCAGTAAGTGTGCTATTTTATCGCCTCTTTTCATCCTCTCTTCTCCCATTCTGCTCAGTGACTGGGGGGTGGGTGGGTGGGGGGCTATGTGCACCCTACTTTGTTGCCATGGATACCACAAACACCCCACATAGAAAATTCTACACAGAATAATAAGTGGCCAATTGCGTCTGTTTGCTCTCCAACAAACCTCAGGATTAGAGGCATTTTCTTGTCAGAGGCATAAACTATTTTTATGTTTGCAGGGACAGAGAAGGAGGGGGAGGGAATAGAGAAAGGGGTGTGGGGTTCAGATATGAAAAGAGCATACTAATGCTGTGTGGTGACAGGTTTCTCCCCGTTTCCTTCCTATAAGATGAGAAGAGAAGGGAAGGGGGGGGGAAGAGATGCTCTTAAAAAGAAACTCAGGCACCCTTAACTAATGAAGGAGAACATGATAGAGAGAGGCAGAGAAAGACAGAGGCAGATCATTTCTAGTCCAGTTAACTGGGAGCGCTGACATTTGTAGCAGCAGGCCAGGCGAGGTGAAAAATCGGGGTGGCGCTTAGTTGGGCGAGCTGAAGTGAAATGTTTTGGAAAGCTCTCTGGGTTTTTCGTTTTTTTGTGTCTCTTTTAGATTAATCGACAAACACTCATCTCCTAATTTCTTCCTCCTGCTCTGAGCCGTGGAGAACATAACCCTAGTGTGCAATGATGTCATTATGATACCATCTGTTTGTTGCACAGGCAGACGCAACATACACACACACACACACATTCATTCACACACATGCACAAGATAGCAATGGATCAGATAACACACAGAGTGAGAGAACCTATGACATGCAGACCGTGCCCTGCGTATCAGCCACACGTCGTGCGTCGTTCGTGCTGCATGTTTAATGCTGCCTTATTGTGAATAGTAAAAAAGGTGATTGTTGGCACGCTACAGGAAGCTTTGTATCTGTGATCCAAATACAGACTCCTGCTGTCACCAGAGGACAGCGCAGCTTTCTTTGCTGTCCACAGACTACATGGTAGAGCTACCAGGCTATCGCCATGTCTATCAAGGTCATGAGGGCAGATCCTTGATGTGGCTATCTGTCAGTTCCATCTTCCATCAAGAGAAGGACACCCCACCCCCCACCTACAATTTTTGCCTTAATCATTGACTGATGTGGCCAACTTGGGCCAGATCCAATATATGACAGAAAAAGGGGAGTCAGTCAGCTGACATTTGTTGACACTGTAAGACTACAGTACAGCTTTGACATGGACTATTTTCTTTGTTTAGTCTTCATTTGTGTGACGACGCACAAGCTGTCTTTGACAGTCACAAAACAACAGTGTAACTCAATACTTAATACCGAAGTACGTACACAAATAAATGGACTTTGGTAAGAAAAAAAAATTCTACATCAACATCAAAATGAACTTAAATAGTAAAGCTACTGTGTATGAGTGAATGCTGTTCCTAGTTGCATTAATCTGGATTTAAATGGATGGTGCTGCATACATGTAGCAGCTGTCATGACTTGCAACTTTTGTAGCTTGAACCAATTACTGTCTAACAGGTTCAAATGTCAAAAATCCAATCCAATAAATTCCCATTCAACTACACGTAGAGACAAGCCCGTAGCAGAAGTTACTGCAGAGTAAAAAAGAAGAGAAAAAATATGAAATAATACAATTTCAAATAGCAGTGCATTCTGTTTTGAGCTATTTTAGTAATACTTCCATGAATATACTGCTAGTACCTGGTAAAAATGGAAAAAATGGCCATGTTTTCATTAAAATAGCTTAAACAGTTACTGGGAAGCTCTGCATTAACACAGTTCACAATGTGCTTAATATTAGTGTAGCCCTAAAGTCAACAGCTATGTTTTAACAAAACTACAAAAGAAAAATCCATTTAAGGAATACAAACGACATCATAAAATATCATATCTCTGATCTGAAGATTATCCAGGTGTGATTTAACATGTGTACTTGTATGCATGCCTGTGTCAGACTAACCACTTTGGCTTATGCATCAGATGTAGACTAACGGCAGGTACAAACAAAGCCACATGGGTAGAGAGGCGTGTGGCGCATCCTTGAGCAGGCAGAACCAACGTGGCAAATGAATTTGGAGGGGCGTAATAAGGGATGGCGCTGGGCTCCGGCCTGATTTCACAGCCACATCGTTAGGGTGAAGCAGCCCCAACCCCTGAATGAACACATGGCCACCGGCACGCACACGCTCAGCGCAACGGCCCTCGGAAAGACGATCAAGGTCAGTCGTCACGGCTCAGTCTAACGAGAGGTGACAGGTGAGAAAAGACACTCCAGACTTTACCCATTAAACTTACATTTTTAGTTAGTGTTTGTGTGTTTCATTGTGTGCGTGCATGTGTTTTTGAATCACAATCCAATCAGTGCAGGGCAGATACTGTATGCACGCACATACACACAATACCCTCACTGTGACCTTCATGTACTTCCTGGCAGGCAGGTGTTAAGGCTGTAGGGGCTGAGTTGAGTGGCCAACAGGAGATGGTACTACGTTATTTATCAGCATGTTCAGGCATCACAAATGACTCTGATCGCTGCAGGTAACTCAACACACACACACACACAGAAACACAGAGGCTTTAGCTGTGTTTCCATGTGCCATGTGATTTGTTCAATAATTCAGTAAAATTACATGTATTCATCTCTTTCTGAGGCCACAAAGTATGTCAGAGTGATCTTGACATTTATTAATAGTGTGTTATTATTAAATGGAAGGAACAATGGGCTTTGGGGAAATTTTCCTTCTTCCTTTCCAACAGGCTTGCTCCCAGCAGGAGAAAAGAGAGGCAAAGTAAGGCTACCCTGCAAGATATCAAGCCTGCAAACCGACACTAGCGGTGTGCTTTTTACCTGCTAAATGTTTTCCTGGTGCTTGTTCATATTAGATTAAACTTTAGGAAAGCTTATGTGGTTGCTGTTTAGGGCTTGTAGTTTTTGGTTTGTGTGGGCAGGATTTTTATCAAAGGACAGCAGATAAAAATAAGTCATTCCATTTCAGCTGGATTTTAAACGCTTTAGCTGATTTTGTGGACATATGTAAAGCTGTGCCTCGGCAGACACGTTTTGCAGCTATCTGTCTCGCAAATAAGACAGATACACTCTTTCTTATTATCAATTATGTTATGATCAATCCAGGCTTCATCTTGGAAGATCGCATTCATAGATGGCACTTTGTTCTCTAGTTCATCTGATTCTAACTTATTAATTGTTTGAAAGAACAAACCACACTCTCTTACAAAAGATATTTTCCTCTGATGATGGCTGCCATTAAAAAACATTCTGACAAATTCAATAGAGATGAACAAAATGAATCACGGTGTATTTTCAGTGAGTTAGCATCAAGTGTAAAACTCCAGTTCTGAAGCAAAGGCAGGAGTGCAGTTTCTCTTACGGCTTACAAAAGTAAGTCAGTCCCATGGTTCCTGTGATAAAAAAGTAAACCAGGGGCGATTCTAGGATCAGAGCTGAGCACCCAGAGAGCTGCCCAGCCAGGCAAGCTAAACTTTACACGTCATGAAGAGACGTCTTCCCCGTCTCTGTCAGTCCCTGCATCCTTAAATGTCTTCAGTTGTCCCGAGTTGTCTCTGAATGTCTCCTTGGTGCATTTAAACCCCTGTTTCTCCCTGTCCTCGTCATCTGTTATCTTCGTCTCCGCTATCGGTCATCATAATTTTACCATCTCTGTGCAAGTCTGCAAATTTCTTTATTAAATTATAAGATTCTTAAATTCATCACGTCTCTCTGTACCTGGGTCCTCGTCACAAAACATGACATCACTTTTTTGCACATTTAAACACAATTTAATCCCCACATTTGTGAAAGAAATGCAAAACACTTTTTTGAAAAGTCTGTAACAAAAGCATAAAATCTGATAAAGATTATTTAAATGCTGCAAAAGAAGAATGTATTGGAATAAAAAAAATACATATTCTAACCTTAATTACTGGGGGAGAATAATGAATGATGCTCATAGTGAGTAAAAAGTAAACTGACTGCATTTTTTGGATACATACAAAAACACTCCCAAAACAGCATAAATTATTACAAATAAATGACGGGGCTGTGGCTCCCCACACCCTCTAACAGATCATTACATGTAGGAACCTTTTAAAAACAAGCGTGTTCATGCTCACAGGTGTACACACGGGTGCTCACACACACAAACTACACCCTTTTTGGCTCCTACCTTAAAGCACACTGTGCGCTGTCAATCTTACGAGCTGCACAATAATGTTTAACATTTAGTATTTACTGTTATATTCCCATATATCATCGTGATGTTGTTTATGCTATTGCTCTAGTCTTCTTCTGCTTGTTTTCTTTTTTCTTTCTCAACAGGTGATCCAGGAAAAGAAAGAGAAAAAAACCCCACAAAGACAAAGGTGATGAAGCAGATTTTCATTGTCTTTTCTCTCTATCTCTTTTCTCCTTTTTCTTTCCCTCTCCTTCTGTTAACTTTCTTCTGAAGTTTTCTTCTTGTTTTTCTTTCCCGTCCCTGAGTCCAGTCTGGCCTGATTACAATCAAGTTAGAATAAAAATAACTAATAAATATCAAATAAACTATGACAGTCAAGTGGACCAGTATAGCAAAAGGCCCACTTGGGAAAGTAAATCTGTTGGGCATTTGTCTTGGCCTTCAGACAATAATTCCGATTGCTACAGTGCCAGACAGGACACAAAAAAAGGAGACATTTTTTTATTTTTTTTTTACAAAGTATTAATTAAAAAATATATATATAAATGGAGGCAACTTTGCCTGTGGTAGAATGTATAAAATGTATGAAAAAATCTTTACTGCAGATGCTAATTTTACTAATTTAATAATACTAATTTTGTGTTGTAAGATTTATGAGTTTCATGCTTTCAAGTGGTACTTAGGAGAGCGTGACATTTTATCAGGTGGTACACACTGTAAAAAGTTTGAGAAACTCTGATAAGTTAAGTGTATGTGTGCTTTTGGAAAACATTTAAAGCTGCAGTACAGAATCTTTGAAACAAGCTAGCTTAAAACATTTTTAGAATATAAACAGAGCATCTGCTTCTCTTTACAGCTCCTCACTCCACTCACTCCGTTTGGCACTTTCTGATAGTGTGCAAATGTGATGTATGTACTGCGGCAGTCATACAGACAACTGGACGGTCCAAAAGTTGGCCTGCCTATTACTGGCTGAGGTTTTAGTAGAGTTGTGGCTGAACCACATAAAAATATATCATTAATTTTAATCTCCCCAATCAATGATAATGTTATGTTGGAATGTTGTTAAAGAGGGTCAAAAATGTTTCAACCCAGTTTGTTTTGCAGATTCTGTATAACAGCTTTAATATAGGGTGAACACAACTTCCAGATTGTATGAGTAAAAAATCTTTTTCTCTTTGTCAGTTTAACAGTTTCTGTTGTGCCTGTCACTGTTCCCGGTCTGTTTTCTTACCTGGTTCTTCCTGACCTTGTACTTTCTCCTCACGTTCCCCTCTTTCCTCTCTCCCTCTTTGGACTGACAATCATACACAAATAGATTGTATTCAATTAGATGAAAAATTACATTAATATGAAAAAATACTATTAAGATCACTAACAAAAAGTCCTCTCTCAGTGTACTTTCAACCAAAAGGCAAATAACCAAACCACATGAACATCTAATAAAAGATATAAATATTGAAACACTGATCCAATATTATTCTTGATTCACAGGTCATTTGATTTTACACTTTTACCTGAATGTGGCTCCTTTTTTTGAAAAAACTTTCTTATATCCATTATGAACCTGGCTGTCTCTCTGTACACACACACACACACACACACACACACACACACACACACACACACATCAGGTGTTCTAAGGTTAGCACCCCCAAAAATGGGCTAAAATCGCCCCTGACGTAAACCCAACATAGCAGCATTAAAAGCTACATTTATAACCAGGTACAGTGAAAAGGGTTGTGGAATGCAGTCTGCTAACCAAGCTGGATAGCATTAACCACATTCAGATATGGCCATTTCCGGCTCCAAAATAAGTGAAAACCGCTAGGTGATGTCATGTTGTATATGATCATCTTTTATATACAGTATATGTTCCGGAGAAGGAAATAATGCTCAGCTTCATACAAGCCATGTTATGTGATTGCTGAGCTGAAGGGATAAATGAAGAGGACAGAGTTGAACTACATTTTCTGGTGAAACACAACATCAGCAGGAGGTATTGATGAGGTGAATTAGATTTTTCTTAAGCCAATGGAGAAAAAAAACTGAAAAACAAAAGTATTTTTTCACAGGTTTCTTTTTGTGAACTTTAGATGTACAAGGGTCAGAAGAAGGCAGACAGCACATGGAAAGGTGGACGGTTGTGAATGATACAAAATCAAACTCAATCTGCTCTGTCTCATGCAGGCAGCTCAGTTAATCTTTCATGTTTTATTATTGACCATACATTTACATGAAGTTTGCCATTTTTACTGGTAAGACATTTTGTAATGCTTTCTCTCTTAGTTACACTCACATGTTTTAAAGTAATTTATTCTCATGTGAAGTAAGAGAACTGTGAGCAGAGATCATTACTAATGTGTTTTTTGTTTTGTTTTTTGACTTCATGGACAAAAACAGGTATTACGTCCTCTGAATCTGCTGGATATTTTCTTCTCGGTGCACAACTATGGGTCTTTGTATTAACTGTACCCATGCCCCTCGTAAATGTGCTTTAAGGTATTGTGATATATTTGTGTGTACCTTAATGACAGGACTGCATGCAATCAAAATACCTATATTTTGATTGCATGAAATACCTTTATAAGAGAAAAGATGCCTCCTACCAGATTTAACTATATGTTGTTATCCATATGTATGAGCTATGAAAAATAACATAAGCTATTAAATATAAAATCTAATCTACTCTATAGATACTTAATTAGAACAATATAATCGAATACACCAATACATAGCTTAAAACCCCTCTGACCTCACTCCCACCCTGTAAAACTATACATACACACACCCTATTTAATAACCAAACTACTGCATGAATATATAAACACAATATAAAGATAAAGGTAAAATTGCTGCCGGTGATTCATATTGACCAGACTGATTTCTATTGCGATGTGAGAGGTTGGTTAATGGCTTAATGTTCTTAAATGAAAAGGAGAGTTGCTCGGATCTTTAAAAGGTGGCGGTACAGTACTGTGAAGGACTTTAAAGACAAGAAGTGTGTTGTGATTATCAGTCTGCATCCCTGCATCCTTTTTTTTAGAGTTTAGAGATCTTAATGGGATGGTAGTTCGATCCCTGGACTGAATGCCAAGTGAAAATGGAGTGTAAATGTGTGTAAATCTTAGTTAGATAGCACTGCTCGCATGGGTGTGAATGGGTGACTGAGGCATATAAAGCATGTTGAGCGCTCAAGTATAAAAGCAAGTCCGTTTAAAATGTGCCAATGCTAGCATGCTGACTAATATTTCTTTTGTTAGACGTATTTAAGCAATGCACATTTAAGCAGATTATACTTTCCCAAGTAAAAGGCAACAAAAAGAGTACCAAAGAGTAACTCATGCCTCAGAAAAGTTGCAAAAAATTAATGAGAGCATAATGCAGAGAAGCTCACTGTATTTTATTACACTAAACACTAAATTTATTTTTGTTTTGCTTTACATAAATTAAGATGTTTCTATAATAAAATGATGTAGAAAACACTACAAATTTGCTGTATAAAAATTCAGCAGTTTTCTAGATGAGTACCATAACCCTGTTCATGTATAACCCCCAATGGTCCAAGCCTACACCCATGAATGTCAAGGAGTCGATATTATTGTAGTTTCATATTTTAATTTAACTTTGAAGCTTTAAACTTTAAGCTATAAAGTGATTTGATTGTTTGGTTCAGACCCAGAGAGATACAATAAATGATACGACAAAGTATCGCTGCAGTCGGATACCCTCCTGACCCCTTCATCAGCGAGGGAATTTCTAATATAGTAAAGTAAGCTTGGGTTGTCTAGAGCTTGTTTATTTTTTGAGTCAGTCGGTCTCATCTGGTTATGATGGCAAGTTGTTCCTTACAGATTCATGCAAAGGCAGGCACAAAGACTTGGTCTGCATCCAGATGGCTAACCTTAAAGATAGCACACAGCAGCTGTCCTCTCTACCGTAACTCTCGTGACGACTAGTAATACAGGACGCATCTGACATTTCTGGTGACAGCCTCGAGCTCAACGAAGAAGCAGGGGACGCTTGATAATCGCCACTGTGACACCATTAAGGCGACATTTAGAGACCTCCCTTAGACAGTTATCAGAAGATAAAAGATCATTTTATCTCAGAAGCTAACTCACACTGTAAAGCTGCCTCCGTTGTGGTCACTGGCTGTTTGTGGGCATCGCCAACTTCCCAATCAAGACATTGGCTTACACTTGCTATTTGTCTTTGTGAGCAATGCTTTCTCAGCAGAGCATTCCTGAGTGACTTCATCTATTCCTTTTACTCATACCTTACTCACATAGCATGCATCATCCTAGAATATGCTTGGTGTGGATGTTTGCATTGTGAGTCTACTGAGAGCTTTTGTTATGCGACTTTTCACTTTAAAAACTGGAAAAATTCAACCAAGAATGATGACACAATATGCGGCGTCCTTGAGGCTCAGTGCACAATGCAAGCTGAAATCCAGTACAAAATCATCCCGTCTTTCTTCCTTCTTTTTTATAGACAGTCTAGTAAAGCAGGGATGCTATAAAAATAATATTAGAAAAATAATGAGAAGTGGTATGGAGGTTTTGAATGAGGCAATAATATAACTGGGGTTTTTTTTTTTGTTTTTCTTTTTTTTTTTTTTAACTAGAAGCAGCCCTGAATGACTTTCTTGTCCTGTTAGTCTCTGTTGTAACATCATGTTCCCTGACTAAATGAAATTAAATCAATCACAACATGATCATCAGTTGGCTTAGTGTTTTCAGCCATCCACTTTTCAATTTCAAACTGAGCCTCAAACTGTATTAATAACTTATTAAGTTGGATAATTACATTACGGGCCATGCGTGCGTTTATATATGTGAGCACATCATCTTCTCTCCGATGGATTTGCCTGGCAAATCAAGTTAATCACAGCATTGAAAGCAATAATGAGTGTGGCATGCTACTCAACAAACTAACAAACCCATTAGGTAGTCTGCCTGTCTCTAAGTCGAAAACCTTATATTCATTAGACAGTAATTCAGAGCAGAAAATGAGATTGAGATCCTTGATGCAACAGAAAAACACATCCCCACCCCGAAGAGAAAAGGAAAACAAAACCAAAATGGCAGAGAGGAGATCGAAAAACAAATTTCTAATTTTGTCCATGAAGTGAAATAGGAAGTTGATAATTAGTCTGGGTAAGAGGAAGACGTTACAGACACAGCAGAATCAGTTTTCAATCCATTCCTCTAGCTGTCCAATTTAACACAGCTGCTGGAGCCTATAGTGCCCAGCAGTACTGTATGAGTTTATGTAAACTCCAGGACAGCATGGGTGTGAAAAATGGTGTCGTGAATCCATTTTGCAGGTTTCTACACTTTGCTTTGGGGAATTTAGCGCACTCCTCCAGCGTAATACATCACAATGATCAGCTTCATGCTGGTTCTTTCAGGTACGTGGTGACAAGGAGGCCATGTTAAAGTCACAATGGTGTTAAGCATCTCTATAAGTCTTTTTGAAAATGTGTGCGTTTGGATAGCTCAGTCTTGGGGCACTCCATGAAATATGGGCCAAATTTGATCACTTTGCTTGTGCGTGTGCATAAAATGTCATTTTTTAAAAATGTCGGCACACTTTTTAAAAAGAAACAAAAGTTTCACACATGCACTGCACTTAGTACCCTAAGCTGTTCTACGAATTACCCAGCAGATGTCCATGTGAGGATGCAAATATCACATGCCAGAGGACTCGATATTAACCGGTCTTTAACCTGTCAGCTGCATGAAGGTCCCGTGAATTAATGGACATATTGGTTTGTTAAGTCCTCTCTGGAAGCCTCAACCTGGGCATTTTGCCCCTTGGCATGTTGCTCTTCAAACCTAGACACAACAAGCATGGGGTTGATTGAGGAGCCGGGAATACTGCATGTTCATATGGTACCAACTGGTCAACTACAAAGCAGACAAAAGATGCCTCACTTTTCTGTGTATCATTCTCTAAATAGTCCCAAACTTTACAAACTGAACATCGTGCTGTCTTAAATCCACAATCTTATCAACAGAGCTCAGGAAAATAATTACAGAGGGCAATTAACTAGTGGAATCCCTCCCTACTGGCCGTTAGATGGAATGTATATTCAAAAAGTATGCCCATCCTTTATATCGAGTACTCAGAAATGAACATATAAATATGTAAGTCAATGTCAATGACATGGAAAGTTACCTGTATTTACAAACCTTTACATCAGATGTTAGAAATCAACAGCTGTCATCTCACCTCTCCACTCCATCACTTGCTCCACAGCACACAGCCCCCACCACCTCCCACATCTCCTCCATTTCCCACTCTGTCTTTTTAACTGTCAGTCCTTCTCTCCATCAGCCCACCTCCCCACTAGTAAACCTGTCAAGCCCTCTTGTCATCTGATTGTTCACCTACTGCATTTCTACGTCTTTGGGCTCTATATCGCAACTCTGCTTTACAGGCCAGCCGATAACGCACGCTGGAGAAGGTGAGATGCAGAGTGGAGAAGAGAGTATTTTGCAGTAAAAGAGGAGTGTGGTGTGATGGTGGATTAAGAAGGAGACAGTAATGGCTGTGGGCTATGGTCACTTTTCAATTAATCCAAATGAAATGCAGTTAATTTTAGAGGAGCTGTGAAGATTTGTACGGCGGTGAGATAACTGGACTTAAGGGAACTGAAACAAAGAAATAAATTACAACAACAGCAATAACCATCAGTGTTAATGTCAACGTAATGAGCACAATCCACATCACCATCAAATTACCTTGAAACGTATTCTGATGGAAAGATGGAAAGCAGTTTAAACATATTTAACCACTTCTCCAACACTGAATGCCTCAAATCTCTGTCTCTCTGAATTAACAGAGCAGCAGCAGCAACTTCAGTTTTCAATTCAATTTCAATGTATTATCTATTAATAATTTTATCACTTACATCTGATATTAAAATGATTCCTCGTGGCCACAATCTGACCTGATGACAGTAACCTCAATATTTAGCTTAATAACTTCCATATTCCAGGTGCAGAGAAGACATGCTTTTGTTGACTGGGGCCTAATATTTTTTTTCCAATGATAAGCAAACATAGTTGCTGCTACTTTTTACATGGCTCGCTGAAGTTAGCTGGAAGAGGTAAATATTGGTGACCTGTGGTCACGCCGTGCTGATTCCATTCACAACTGAAGTGTTCTGGCTAATATGATTGTAGTGAATAAGTGTGAATGAGTTCAAGAGGTCAGCTGGGTGAATGGTTCTTCTCAGACACCACAGATTTTGGGAACTTTTGGAATGTATTTGTATAATATATGTATCTTTAAATTCTGTGTTTTATTTTTGATATTTGAGATAATTACATTTCACAAACAGCTATAGAGATACTTTTGTTTGTTTTGAATGTTACTATACTTTTTGCCTTCTCCAGTCAGAAGAAGCTTCGTCTTTATTGTGCATTCACGCTCTGCCATCACTCTGACATTCTGCTTGACATTCAGGTAGCATAGCAACATGACAACATGCCCCTACAGCCTGGTGTGAGAATATAGATGCTTTTTGAAAAGGTTGACAAGAGAGAGAGTAAGTGAGAGAGGGGAGAGAAGAGATGAAGAAGAGAGGAAAGGAGGAGGAGCAGGAGGAAGAGGAGGGATGGAGTGTGTAAAGCCCTCCACAGATTTTCTTCTTCTCCTTTTCAACGAAACCTCCAGAATCCCATTTGAAATTTAAAGCTCCTCTTTTTGTGTCTGAAAATACCTTTACACACACTTCCATAAATACTGCCCAAAGGGAGAAGACTTCAATTCCCCCCTGCTGACTTGCATGGTTCAACAGGGATGAGCAATTATAATGGAACTCACATGTGTACATAAACATAAATTATACGGCAAATATTTCATTCACTGTGCACACAAGCTATACTCTACTGTATATATGAATGCAGTAGAAAGCATAAATAAAACCTAAATTCCACACTTCATATTGATTTAATGTGGACAAGTGGAAAATATAAATGAATGATTTCTATTGTAAATTGTGGTGAAGAAAACAGCACACATAAAACATGAAGCACTGGTCAGGGGGTTATGTAAATGCAGTTTTTCTTCTCAAGCACAGAATTTCAATTCATAATTCATAAAGATTAAAGCCAAATCTCAAATGAGGCAGTGCCCCCTTCGATTGGTAGAAATACAATAGCCCAAAGAGCTTCTCATTTCTCCATGATTAGACAGAGACCAGATCCTGTCCCTGGTGACCAAATCAATACATCTCCTGATTTCATCCTGCCCGTTAGCCTCCAGTAGCTTGAAGGAAAATAAGATCAGGTATGGAATATCAAGGTCTTCAACCACAGGCACGAGCCCTATCTTCTCCTCATCACAACTACTGTTACATTACTATTCTATTATTCCGATTATGTTTTCACATACTTTAATGGATTTATTTTCTCCTTTAAAGTAATACAGTTTTGTATATTCAGACTATGCAATTAAATAAGTGATCATGCGGCCTAAATGAAAGATCATTAGCAATATATATCTGCATCCTGGCCAATGGATCATATCGGATAACAGTTGACGATGGATTATGGGGGGGACACCACAGATACACACACACGCAATTGGCCCCGCCACGTCGATTTCTTGGAGCCAGAGAAGACCGTCAACAGGGTGGATTACTAAGATATCAGGCTTGATGAGCCAGAGACACAGAAACCTGCTCATTAGCGATAGGTTTAAAACAATTTCAGTTTAATTTGAGTCACAAAAACTGAAGAAAAACCCTTGAGATGAGCAGCTCTGTCATTGCCATCTTGGCTTTTTGAAGCTGGATGTGAAAAGCAAGGGGTTCTAAATTTGGAACTCTACGCTAATTGGCTGATGACTTATCATGATCATCATAATGATTATATGCTGGATAATCCTCATTGGCAAGATTTGCAACATGATATGACCCAAAATGAGTGACTGAGCCCCTCAGCATGTATGTAAAGTGTTTACAGAGTTCAGGGCCAAGGGTTGTCTTCCCTTCTAGACTTCTAGAATTGGAAATCTTTTGTCTGAAAGCATGTTTAAGGCATCCTATGGGCTTTTCAGACCCACAGGTTGCATCTGTCTTTTATATTGTTATATGTTCTGAACCAGCCTCAAAGTGACCATTCCAACAACAGTAGTTTTGGGCACTGCAGACTGGACTAAAACCAAATAGAATAGAATAAATAAAAAGCAGAAAAATGCTCAGAAGGAATATTATGCGAACTGTTACTGCAGCACAGTTATCTAACAACAATTCCCAACCAAAGATGCTGCCTTAAACTAATCTAAATTTTAACATCAGCCTTGTCATAGATCATAGACCCTGATTACAATCTATACTCCAAAGATACAGTACGCTTTTCACTTTAAAACTGACTCAGGCCTATACTGACTGTAAACCCATTAATGGCTTTCCGGCCAAGCTTTAAGATTAAAAAAAATTTCAAAGGCCACAAAAAGTGTCTCATCTTCCCAGAAAGGAACAGCAGGCCACTCCAGACTTTATCACTGACTCCATGATGCAATTAGCCATCATGGTGGTGCAGCTGTGGTTCTGCTGATTGTATTAGAGAATCAGTGATGTCTTTCTGGACAAAACCCCAGAGATTCAGAGAGGGACGCTCACACAGCACTAAAACACAATAAAGAAGAGTGGCAAAGCCTACAGCTTTCTGTGGGTCTGCTCTTGTTTGGGCTAACCCTGAAAAATGAGAAGGGTTTTTTTTTGTTGTTGTTGTTCTGCTGGGTGGTTTTTGTGTGTGGGCACGTGTTTTTTTTTTCGTTTTTTTTTTTGGGGGGGGGGGGGGGGACACAGGGAGAAACCGACAGTCAGCTCCAAACAATACACATACTCACGCACCACTGCACACGCAAAACTTCCAGAAGGATGCAGGCAACTGCTGGGAGGAAGGCCCTGGGGTGAAGTGACTTTTGACATGAACAGCAACATATCATACCCCCAAACAGACACACACAGATCAAGCGTCACCATCACCATCCTCACCCACCCCTGGGAGACAGTGAAACAGGCAGGCAAGGGAGATAAGACATCCTTGCCTTTACCCCACCACCTTTCAGTTTCACCCCTCCAATGTCCCTTGTCCCTGAATGCCTGCCCCAAGTAGACAGCCAGTGTGTGTGCACGCACACATGCTATCTGATCAATCTGTGGCAGTGACACACACAGAGGTAAAACCCATTAAGGGCCCTGAAAGCCACTCGATCTAGAGACAGCAGACCTCCCTCAGAGAGGCAGCAGCTAAGTTTTTACAACAATGGGGTTAGAGTAATTAGAATGGCATTTGCCTTCTGGAGGAAATGCAGGGGGGGAGGGGGGGAGTAAAGAACAGAGAGGCGGGAGGAAGATATAGAGTGACAAAGAGAGTGGCAGCAGAGTTGCACTGTAAGATAGTTGGAGAGGAAGACAGAGAAAGAAAAGGTTCCCCCAGAGTCCAACTATAACCCAGTCTATTCACTGCAGAGGTTGTAAAGATGGAGGAACAATCAAGGTGGAGATACAATGAAAAGATGGCTGGAGGGAAGGGAAAGATCACTCTGCGGTCATGACATGTGAGAGGGAAGGTTTACTGCTGCAGAGCAGTTAGGCATTAGAATATTAGATCAGAGTGAGAGCTCTTGAGGTTCAACAAAGGGTCTCATCCATCAATATTCCCCTTAAAGTGAAGCCTTTAAAGATGCTGCTGAAACAAAGAACTAGCTAATTTGGCAACATCTTCAAATTTCACTTATAATTACACAGGGTAAATTGTAAATGTATTTTTATACACCCTGGATTTTGCTGTGCTTAAAATCCCCCTCTGTCCCTATTTGTTCCCACTCAATGTGACCAGGAGCCTAAGATCAGATCTAATTACAGAAGTCAATCTCTGTGTTGTCAGCAGGATGAGGCTCAGATTAGGACTGGACCATATGGCTTCTTGGGGCAACTGAAGTATGTGTAAGTGTGTGTGTGTGTAATACACACACACACACTTACACATACTTGCAGGAACTTTGGCTTACTCATACCACATGAAGAGAAGTGAGTTAACCCTGCTGTCAGACCAATATGTCCAAGAGATGATGCCATTAGCAGGGATTTTAAATTGACATACTTTTTTTATTTGAGTTTATTATGAGTTCATATATGATCTAATTTAATGGGATAAATATGAATATGAAATATAGATTTCTTATACCACTTTTAAGTTAAAAGACAGGGAATCAATCTTGCCAGTGTGTAATCTAGTTTACCTTATTAAAGCTGCACTAAGTCACATTTTTATGGATACTGTGAACACCATCACTTGCGGTGGAAAACCCCCACCCCCCCACAGTTTGAGGGAAGTTTTTAGCATCCTGGTTTTTAAGAGTTTCTTGCCCCCGCTTTGCTGTTTTGGTTCACTGTCACCAGTCTTATCAGCATCATGGACAGCAAACCCCAAACACTTAGGAATGCACTGTACATTACTGTTCAAACAAACCAGACATATAAAATCTGCTACTAGTTTGTCCATTAATTCCTTAAATAATGGCAGAAAAGCAAAATAAAGGCTAAGAGAGCAAATGGTAATCAAATAACCAACATGAGGACATAAGCACAATTACTAATTAATTCTAATTATCTTCTGTACTTCCTCAGCAAGTAAATATACTACAATTACAGCTTTATAAAATTAGATCATGTTTGCATGGACAGTATGAAAACACATGCAGGGCCTTAAGCTTGCATTCTTCTAATGGCCAGCAGAGGGAGACTCTTTTGGTTTTAGAAAAAGTCCCAAGTTAGAAATCTATGGTAAAATGACTCTAAGACTTTACTAAACACTTTCCTGAATAAATCAATACAACACAGGGGTTTGTATTGTTAGTCTCACTGCTTTTTTTTTTAAACACTCTGCATTTACATTGTTACTTTTTACCTGGTGTCATGAAAGCATAGTTTCTACTTTCAAAGACTGTTGAAACAGAAAAACTATCTTTGATATGATGGCAAAAAGCTGCTTCTACGTGCAATTGTGGTTCAGTTAGATTGACTTGTAAATTAAGAAACAGTTTTCATGTTATTGTCAAAAAAATACAACAAATACATACTTGTTAGCGCAGATCACCCCGTGCGTGGGGCTGGACGGCGCTAACGCGTTAACGAGCTACCCGTGCTAACACATTGACGCTGTGCAGCCCCACGCACGGGGTGATCTTCACTAACTTGCTAATGGAGATTTGCCACGTTAATGCGGTTATGTCGTTAACGTCATTTTAACGAGATTAACGCTGACAGCACTAGTTTATATGCATAAATTATGTCTTGTTTGAATTTATGTGTCATGGTGCAAGAGGTCAACAGTTTGAGTCTCTCTCACTGGGGTGACTTTCTTTTCTCTCCATCATTAAAGTTTTTTTTTTTCATTTTGTTTCAATCAATAAAAGAATTAAAGGAAATAAACACCTCTTGCTAAAAAATCCCCCCAAAATACATTGAGGCAAAGCTCTAGAGGAACATCCAACAGAGACTTAGGCTGTGTCTGGAATGTCTGCCCAACTTTCATTTTAGAACTGTTTTTCAACCAAGACTCGGGATCAAGAAAACACGGCCAGTCGACCCACAAAATTGCTTTATTTTTGACAAACTTCCCACTGGTCCCCCTGTGCCGTTCTGATTTTAAAAGTCCTTGAATTGTCCCTTTCATATTCTCAGCCTAAAGACACAGAGAACCTAGTCAGATGTATTTGTTAGTAAAGTCAGTCTGTGATTATATCAAAATATATGTCCACAAGTCACTAAGCTTTCAATAAGTCTGCTAAGTCTAGACAGCCTTGAAAGTGCCCAGGCAGATCTTTTTTTCCCTGCAGGTTCAACTTGTTGTTGATTGTGTTTACACCTGGCTACGCACAGAACAACAGTTTGCTTGTTTAAAACTGCAGTCCAACTGATAAATCATCTCCTTTGGCAAAAAGATACAGCAAGCCAGAAACATTGTTTTGCAGGAAAACTTAGTGGCATAAATAATGAGTAAACCCTGGCTACGCCTGTTTGGCCTGCAGTTGCAGCAAGGCTAATTAGTCCTTAAGGGAGAAAAACACATTTTGAGAAGAAAATGAATGATCCTGAACTAATAAAATGCAGTGATAACAGAACGGGAAAAACCTAGAGTGAAATGATCAAAACAACAAAAGACTGATGCAACAGTGGTTAATGCACTTCACAGAGTGCGCGTGAGAGAGAGAGAGAGAGAGAGAGAGAGAGGGCTAGAGAGAGAAAACAAAAGAAAGGCAAAGTCTTCTTCATTTGCTGGATGTGTGTTATTGACGGGCGGTGTTAGTGTCAAAGAGGAAACAGACGCAAAGAGAAACAGATGCAGAGAGGAAAGAAAGGGAATTCAGATCAATAATGGGAGAGGGGTCACCGACTCTCTTATACACACACAGTCCCACTAATCATGTCTTTAAGGCCTGGAAAAGAAATATGATCTTATGTTGCCACTCGAGTTTTTAAACATACAGCAAAGGGATAACTGTCACGCATACTTATGCACAGAGATTTATTTGTACTCATATTTGAGGTGTAACCTACAAATCGTTTTTCTCATTTTCTCATTCATTTTTTCCCCATTCTGTTGTTTTATTGTAAGCAAGCACACAAATTAGTTCGCAAGTATAGCAGTTAGTGAAGACACTGCCATTCAGGTTAGAAGCTTAGTACAGTGCTGCAGTTTCTCTAATGGTCACTTGAGCCTGGCTTGAAAAGTGGCCCATAGAGTGTCATATTAAAATATAATCTTACACAACTAGCACGTATGCAGTCTGGAACAAAAAATGTTTTGTTCTAGATGGATGGTTTTCCCTACAGAACAGCTATACAGTGGCTCCATTTTCTTTTTTTTTTAGCACTCATCCATATGGATACTATCTACAGTTGGGGCGTGGCTGAGCCAACACTGTCTGCTATCCTTCTCCTCCACTAATTCTAGTCACTAAACTGGACATCTTTACACTAAAGTGATCATCCACATTCCCATTCAGTGCTATTTGGTGTACACAGCAATACAACGGGCAACACAGTGAAGGCAGTTTATTATGTATTCAACAGTAAGTGAATGCTTAACCCTTAAATGAACTTGAAAAAAACATTTTAGTAAGGATTGACAGACCTTGTCTGTCATCCATCAGTGGAAAGTAGAATTTGAATTGTTCTTGTTCGAGGTGCTCTTGCAAAAGGATGTGGGTCCAAGACTCCAGACGCTTTCTTCTTATAAGCTAAAGTCCCTAACCAAGTCTTGTATGCATCAGTCTGTTTTTTAGAAGGAACATGACTATGCCATGATGACAATAAAAGCATTTATTGCATTTATTGCTAAAAAAAAAAAAAAAAAAAAAAGGCCTTTGGAATTCTTTCATTTTAACCCTGGAGAACCCATGGGGTCAAATTTGACCCCATGGGTTCTCCAGGGTTAAGACCATGTGAGTTTAAAATGTGAACAGCAAGTGAAAGCACCAATCACATGTATTTGAATACATAAAAGACCGGGAAATACATACAGTCCTATTAAAAAAAAGCAATTGCCACCTACCTGACTTTTTCTTTGGGGTTTTTTTGGTCCAAAAGTAATTACATGTGCTTAACTGCAAGCAATAAGAGATCTCAAAAGGAAATACATTTTGCCATCTAAAGAATCTCAAAAACAGATGACAAACAAAGTTATCGACTTCTATTAATCTGGAAAGTGTTGCAATGTCATTTCTAAGGCGAATCACAGCGGGGGCTATTATACACAATTGGAGAAAACTCATTCATGATTTAACAATGGGAAAGAGAGTTAGGGGAAGAGCCAAGGTGAAAATCAGCACTGACCAAAAACAGCACAAAGGCTTTTATACAAAGGCCAAAAAACTGAGATTAAAGATTAAAATTGTAAGTGTAACAAATATACAAAAAATAAGAAATCAGGAAGGGGGAAATACTTCTTCACAGCACTGTAAATGACATTTGTCAGGGAATCCTACTGTGTATCACAAAAGATTAATTATTTTAGGCATACACTACCTCCCTGATAACATGCATGATTGCACAGTATATCTTTATGATTACAGTCAAGTATGTGACGACAGATAACGGCCTTAAGCCTGGATGCATACAGATGCAAACACACACATCAAAGTGGATAAATGTAAGTCAACACATCTTGTACAGACCAACATGTAAACTAAAGAAAGCCCCATGCAAAAAAATGAACACTAACTTTTTACAACCAAAAAGGATTTCCTAGATTTGACAACATGATCTAAGCTGGTTTATTATACTTGCCGAGGGCTCTATTTATATATACAATGCCTGTGCTCTAAGCCTTTTCAATATATGTGATAATGGGATTCATTGCTTCCCCTCCTTTGCCCCTTTTTATTCTCCTTTCCCTCTGCCCGTCAGGAACGTCCATCCGAAAAGGAAGGTGCTGCATTTAAATTATGCTGGCAGTTTACTGTAAGGGTCCACTGGGGAAATCGAAGAAGAGACAGAGAGGGTGGATTGGTGGGGGAGGGGTGGTGGTGTAGAACAGAGTTATGGGAAATAGGGTGTAAGCAAAGTATGCCTACAGATGGGGGAGGATACTGACGGAGATGTTGGGAAGAGGTTGAGTGGGCGGGCGAGGGAAGTGGCAAATGGGAAGTGGATGCAGAGGAGTGAGTGAGTGAGTGAGTGAGTGAGTGAGTGAGTGAGTGAGTGAGTGAGTGAGTGATAACAGAGGAAGTCACTGAGGGCAAAAGACGAAGGAAAGGAATAAAATTTGAATGACATGGTGACTGAGAGAGAGGGACAGAGGAGGTTAGAGAGAGGTTGTCCAGTCAGAGGGTGTGGAGGTGATGGTGTGATCCCTCCCCATCCTCTCTCCTTGATCTGTGTTGTTCAAAACAGAGCATATATTTGTGGACACACTCCTGCACCTTCTCCCTCGTGTGGTTTCTGTTGACCATGTAAACCACTCTCTACTCCTCCTTTCTACTTCTACTGATGAATAACAAACAAGCTCAGCCAATCCCAAAATGGTCTTTGTCATCCGTGCAGTAGAGG
The DNA here is from genome assembly GCF_963576455.1 of Neolamprologus multifasciatus. Classification (NCBI taxonomy): domain Eukaryota; kingdom Metazoa; phylum Chordata; class Actinopteri; order Cichliformes; family Cichlidae; genus Neolamprologus; species Neolamprologus multifasciatus. Next base: position 19,606,429 of record NC_140458.1, on the reverse strand, counting down.
ACTGGTGCGTTTTTGCTATTTACATGCAAATAGAGCCCCCACCCCACCCAAAAAAACACCCCACCACCATGTCAATCCTGCATGTATACGAACACACACACACACTTTACATCAACCTCTCTTACCTCTAATCCAGTCTGTCGTGTCCTGTGTTTATTTTATTTTAGGGGTGTATTTATGATGTGTGTGAGCATCTGCTTATAACGGCTGTTGGAAAGTTTCTAAATACCTGCATTTTTTCACATTTTACTGTGATACATATTTTATTTTAAAGCCGATTATATTTTGAGCAATTATTTTTTTTAAAAATTTCAAAACTTTAGATTTTTAAAAACTGATAAAGCTTTTCAGACTACTCCTCACAGAGGTTTTTCAAAATTCTACAAAAGACCTGCTGGGCCTAACATGCCTGTATAATTTATTATATTTATTTTCACATCAGGTCTCTCTTTATTTAAAAAAGAGAGGCTTTGTGCAAAGGGGACCAGAACACGGGCATGCTCAATTTATATAGACCCTAGGGATAATTATGATGCATTCAATTCAACTCAGAGGTTGGAAATAGACCTCCTCCTCAGAAAAGTATGATGGGACAGCTGCTAAAGTCAGAATGCCAACTGTGAAACTCACATAACTTAAGAAATTACATCATACAGTAAACATTAAGTTTACTGAGTTATTAAATGACACTAGCTTTATTAGTAAGTGGTAGAGATTTTATTAATATATGATAAACATTAGTAGACAATATAGCTTATATCATTTAAATATATGGTCTGTTTTATTCAATATACAGGATATATTTATAAATGATTTCTTTTTTCTTTTTTTCAGATTTGTCACACTTAACCCTGTTTGACGTTTTCTCCATTTGTGGATAATGCCTCTCACCGTGGTTCATTGGAGTCCCAAAGCTTTAGAAAGGCTTCGTAACCCTTTCCAGACTGATAGATGTCACTGACATTGTTCTCAGCTGTTGCGTTTCTTTAGATCGTGGCATGATGTGTAGCCTTTGGAGATCTCTTAGCCTACTTCACTTTATCAAGCAGTGTCTAAGCAATTGGGCCTGTGTGTGGCCAGTGAGACGGAACTAGCAGGGGAGTAATTAATCAAATGAAATTTATAATGCTAAAATATATTATCATAATTACATTATAATTTTCAGATTACTGTTTTACAAAAAAGCTGAAAAAATTGTAACACACATTATTTTTTGATTAAAATGCCAAATTACAGTTATTAACTTGTGTTCCTGAACAGAAAGATTCCTTTTAATGGTTGAATCTTATGCTTATTTTCTGACTTCTTACAGAAATCCAGTGTGCCAGCTGAAGTCTGAGCATAAACATGTAAATTCAGTGTGTTATTTTCCTAATAAATAATAATAGTTATTGACATATTTCTAAAATATTTGTATTTTCTTCTTTTTATGACTGGTGTTCTAATTATTACACACATTTACACAAGTATTTGTATTTCTTTACTTCCCACCTCTGTGGATGAGTAAATGACACAGACTTTCTTAATAAATAGCTGGTTTTTATAGAAAAATACATTAAAAGTAGTAATAAGTAGTGGTGACTATAGTAACTACTATTATTGCCATAACATCTTTATTAAATAGCTCTGTAATGCTTTTAAATGATAGATAAACATGAAAATGTTAACCTGAGGTGGAATTAATATATTCTCCATCTCTATCTTTTAGGTAAGCCAGTGAAAGTAGGAAGGCAGAAAACTACATTTGTGAAAATCCTGAATGAGTCACACACAGGTATCAATTTCTCCTTTAACAGTCCAGTCTGGGCCTCATGAAAGTACACTCTCAAAGACTAGAAGCAGCAGTTAAAGGTGTGTGCTTTGGAACCGTGTGTAAAGCTATGGCGTCCTTCCCTTAATATACTTGGCACTAAAGTTAACCTTTCTGGTTTCTGTATACTGACAGTGATGGAAAACTCCAGTGGACACAAATTTCTATTTTGAAGTGTATTTCCAAAATTGCTCCGGATACATTAACTCTGTTTTTGTTTCCATGTAGATCATCGCTCATCAGAACCTGTCATTTTTGATAAACACATTTTGGTCCAATATTTGAAAGACACAATTTCTATGTGACTGCAGTGCAGACTTTCAACTTTAAGTCAAAGGGTTTAACAAAAGTATTGCATTAACTGTTTAGGCCATTTTTATACACGGTCCCCTACAATCTAAGGCTCAAAAGTAATTGGACAACTGACTGACATGCAGTTTAAACTATGCACATAAAACTGGTGTTTAATAGCTTTTCACAGGAACTCTCATGTATCATTAAGCTGAAAAGCCACCCCAAAAAACTACCAGAGAGAAGTGTAATAGCAATCTGGTATACCAGTTTACAAACTCTATTGTAATCTGCAAGGATTTCCATCAGAACAATTTACCCAAGAACCTGGGTGCAGACAAAGCTGCTCGCTAAGCCTCAATATCTATACAGAACTATTAGAACAAGTCATTAGAGACAATGACAGTGACATATAGGTACTTCTCTTCAAGCACTTTTTCTGTGGTTATTCTAACATTCACACACATTCACATAATGAGTGTGCTGCCTAAACTTCTCTGTTACCCATTTATATTTTTAATCAACACTTAATAGATTTGATGAACTGTTTTCAAAATTCACGTGACACAGGAAACAACCAAGAATTAGAATAGAACTGAAAAAACATTGGATATCGTATTACCGATATTACTCTCTTAAAAGGATTTTGGGGTCAAAACATGGACTAGCTCATAAAGATGGCAGTCTTATGTCATTTGACTAAATGAGCAATTCACACTCCAAACACACACTCCTTCAAGAATCTTCAACTGAGGACTTTCTTAATCAAACATAAAGAATGAAGAAAGGTTTGGCACCCACAGCAAATGGGAAACCTTTAATAAAATTATATAAATTATAGAAGTTATAGGTCACCTCATCATATAATTTGGGGTATGGATTGGAACAATGCATTTCAGATGAAAAACAAAAATGGGAGGACAAACTGCGCTTAGATTAGGTGGAAAGAAAGATGTATGAGAGTACCCCTGCTAAACACGTCCAATACATGGAGGGAATTCAGATGGAAGAGAGTTAGTATTTTCTAGTTTTTTATTTTTAGACTGGTAATAGTGAAAAAAAATTAGTGCAACACAATTAAGTGAGTGTTGGAGACAACGTGGGCCACACATGAATGACAATACTAGCATATTATGGTCATGTCCTAAACTAACAATATCTTGGGAGGCAATCTTGAAGACACCCAAAGATGTATTCCACCAAAATTTCATAGAGAACCTGAATGTCGTGCTTTGGGGTTTAATACCAGAGGGCACTGATGGAACAGCTAAACAATATCTTCAAGACATCCTGCTAACTGCAGCAATCAGCTGTATAACACTTAAGTGGTTCAAACCTAACCACTCGCCAACATATAACAACTGGGTCAAGAAAGTGCAGGAGACATATCAGATGGAACAATTCTCCCTGAGAATTCAAAAACATATATTTATCAAATACTGGAGGTCAGCAATGGTGAACCTGACTTAGCATACTGATTATCAGAAATAAATGGATCCAAAACAACAAACAATCAACACATTACTTCTACATTCACAGTTTTCTTGTCTTGCAACTCTTTTTTTTTTTTTTTTTGTCTTCTTAACTGATCAAACACACACATCCACAAATGTGCAATAACACTTATTTGCAATAATCTTTTCTGGCATCGTTGTATTTTTACTCAGTTGTATACAGCATTTGTATTCTATTTTTATCTTATTGTATATTTTATTCTATTTTATTCTACTGTATATAGTATTTTATTTTATTCTATTCTGTACAGTTGTGTACTGTATTTATTCTTATTGTATTCTAATTTTTGCTTCATAACTTTTGCACTGTCCACTTCCTGCTGTGACAAAACAAATTTCCCACGTGTGGGACTAATAAAGGTTATCTTATCTTATTATTATATTTGAATTTTTCTATTTAGTTACATAACCACCTCCCTAAGGTATATATTTACCATAGTGGCTCTTTAGTGCAGTGGTTTTATTATATTTGTGTAATAAGCAAAGGGTCCCTGGTACAGTTATTGTAAGGAGCCATAAATCCCTGGTGATTGTATCAGGTAGAGTATGTGGAGAAAAGAAATAAGCAAAATCCAACATGTGCAGCTAACAGCTGTGGCATCCCTATGTGAATAAGGAAAAACTAGGTTTTTGTTATTACAAACTATAATATGGCAATTTAATCTCAAAGCAGAGCACTATGTCTATTACAAGTAAACCTATTTGCTGTTTTAAATTTCGTTTTGTTTTGTTTTTTCTTGACTTGCTCCCAGACCAGTGAACCAGGGTTACAGCTGAAACTGTCTCAGATGAAAACATCTGAGCAGCACATTGATTTAATAAAACACAACATAGTTTAATTATATTCAGATTCTCCTTTGTCTTAATGCTAAAGCAATAACACTGATAAGTCTGATAACTTTGAGCAGCTTTTCTTCCTGGCTGTAAACAAACTACACTGATACAGCGAGAGTGGTTAAAGCACTCATGCTACATTCACATGTCTTTAACATTTGGCTTACTTACACTCATGGCTAGATTAGGAAACCCTGTGGTAACTGCCAGCGTTTGGAAAATATATCCTGGATATGCTGATCTTGCTTTGTAATACAGGCATCACGTTTCAAGACTACAAACTATTAGTCTTGAGACTGTTGTAGTACTTTCATTAGTCCGCTATTTTGTTACCACATTTGCAACAGACAGGGAAATAAAATTTATTTAAATGAATGTCATTCACTGTGTCAGATTAAGTGTTTTAAATGTTCGTCCTCAGTGATTTCCTCTATTTTCATTTTCTCTTGGAAGTTAGTTGTATCCGTCTTTTCATCTACACACAAAAAAAGGTCAATCTACAGATTATTCTTAAAGAACTCAAATACAACGAGCATTTGCAGAGTTTCTCTTCACTCTCCTGCTTCCTTGCCTTTTTCTCCTCCTTCCTTCAAACTATAACAGGAGCACAAACAGACCATTATGCCAGACAGGCAGACATGATTTCTCTCTATCTGTCTCCCCTTCTCTCTTACTTGTACAAAGACGCAGCACACAGCCCTGCCGCTTCCTCTCCTCGTGAATGAAATAGGAAGTGCAGAGGAGACTGAAGTGTAAAGAGTCCTCTGTCTCCTCCGTCTCTCTCAGACAGGAGTGACACCACAGCCGACAACAACAACAAGGACAGTGACAAGCGACACTGCCGAATTATTCATGAGGGCTGAAGAACGCAACCGCAAAGGAGCTCAGTGTCTACAAAACTCACTCACTCAGCAGCCTGTGTGTTTTCAAAGCCATCCCGTTCATGAGTTACAGCCCCAAACTTACACCCTCCAAGAAGACATTTCCCTCTCAATGGCGCCCACCTGGTCTGAGAAAGGAAAGCGCCAAACTAAGGCTTCAAGTATCAAAGTGCCTATTCTCCAACTTGGTTGAAAAGTTTGCAGTTTGTCACAAGTGGTGCTCTGTTGCAAAACAAGACAACTTTGTGTGACACCTGAGCTCATACAAAGCGTCTGTTAAAATGGCGTGCGCCAGTGGGAGATACGCTTTACATCCATAATGAGGAAATAAACAAACTTTGTCCCAAGTCACTTTTCACTTTGGAAAAGTTTCAAAGCAACACTTTCCCCCAGAAAAAAAGAAAACAGCATTTCATAAACCCATCCCTATGTTTCTATGAAAAAGAAGGGGTGACCCATTATCTCTCATCTTTAAAAGACAACTGTCTCTCATTATGCTGCGCTGGTTATTTGTTTATGGAAAAAGGTTTTTGTGTTTTGCTGACTGAGCCTTAAAAAGCTATGGTCCTCAGTGGAGTCAGCCTCTTTATTGTTGCCGTGTAAGGAAAATAGGCTTGATTAGTACTGCCCCTTGTTTTCACAAGGGGCAGTACCCTCCATGGAGAAGGAGGCTAGAGGGCAAGATCAAAGTAGCACGGAGGGAGATTAGCCAACTAACGGAGTTGCAGAAAGGTGCGACAAAGAAGGTGCATAAGAAATACAGCAAGCTGTCCATACCTGAGGCCTTGGAAACTGCCAAGCAAAGACTCAGCCTTGGCCAGCCGCTTGAGGAGGTACACCAGAGAGATAGAAGGCAGGAGAATAAACCAGCTGTTCTCCACAGAACCAGCAAAGGTGTACTCTCAGTGGCAAGGGAACAATAATAAGAGAACAGCACCACCAAGGCTGCAGACGGAGCAATACTGGAAGAGCATATGGGAGAAGGACGCAACCCATAACGGCAATGCTCAGTGGCTAGTGGATCTGAGGGCAGACCATAGCGACCTCCCTGAACAGGGTCCAGTAACCATCACAGTGGCAGATATCCAAGAAAGGGTCTCCAGTATGAAGAGTTGGACAGCACCAGGGCCCGACATGGTTCACGCCTACTGGCTGAAGAAGCTGACTGCACTCCACGAGCGTCTGGCAGCACAAATGAACCAGCTGCTAGTTAACGAGGGACACCCGGAATGGCTAACCGAAGGTCGGACGGTCCTGATCCCCAAGGACCCCAAGAAGGGACCAGTCCCCTCGAACTACCGACCAATAACCTGCCTCAGTACTACATGGAAGCTCCTGTCAGGCATCATATCGGCTAAGATGAACAGGCACATGGGTCAATACATGAGCGGGACACGATTGGAATGTCTGGAGAAGTGTAGTCGGATGGTAACAAAGAGAGGGAAGGTAGTCAGAACTGAGGGGATTGAACTACCAGAAGGCAACATTGCAGACATAGAGGACAGTTACAAGTACCTGGGGATCCCGCAGGTGAATGGGAACCATGAAGAGGCCGCTAGGAAAGCTGCAACCACCAAGTACCTGCAGAGGGTCAGGCAAGTCCTGAGGAGTCAGTTGAACGGTAAGAACAAGATCCGGGCCATCAACACATACGCCCTGCCCGTGATCAGGTACCCTGCTGGGGTAATAGGCTGGCCAAAGGAGGAGATAGAAGCCACTGACATAAAGACAAGAAAGCTCCTTACCATGCATGGAGGGTTTCACCCCAAGTCCAGCACCCTGAGGCTGTACGCTAAGCGGAAGGAAGGGGGCCGGGGACTGGTGAGTGTCAGCACCACAGTCCAGGATGAGACAACAAACATCCAAGAATACATAACGAAGATGGCCCCAACTGACAGCGTGCTCAGTGAATACCTCAGGCAGCAGAAACCCAAGAAAGAGGAGGGAGACGAGGAACCATCATGGAAGGACAGGCCCCTGCATGGTATGTACCACCGGCAGATAGAGGAGGTGGCTGATATCCAGAAATCCTACCAAAGGCTGGACAAAGCTGGACTGAAAGATAGCACAGAGGCACTACTCATGGCAGCACAAGAACAAGCTCTGAGTACAAGATCCATAGAGGCTGGGGTCTATCACACCAGGCAAGACCCCAGGTGCAGGCTGTGTAAAGATGCCCCAGAGACAATCCAGCACATAACAGCAGGGTGCAAGATGCTAGCAGGCAAGGCATACATGGAACGCCATAACCAAGTGGCTGGCATAGTGTACAGAAACATCTGTGCCGAGTATAACCTGGAAGTCCCGAGGTCAAAATGGGAAATGCCCCCAAGGGTGGTGGAGAATGACCGAGCTAAGATCCTGTGGGACTTCCAGATACAGACGGACAAAATGGTGGTGGCTAACCAACCGGACATAGTGGTAGTAGACAAACAGAAGAAGACGGCCATAGTGATCGATGTAGCGGTTCCGAATGACAGCAATATCAGGAAGAAGGAACACGAGAAGCTGGAGAAATACCAAGGGCTCAGAGAAGAGCTCGAGAGGATGTGGAGGGTGAAGGTATCGGTGGTCCCCGTGGTAATCGGAGCACTAGGTGCGGTGACTCCCAAGCTAGGCGAGTGGCTCCAGCAGATCCCGGGACTAACATCGGAGATCTCTGTCCAGAAGAGCGCAGTCCTGGGAACAGCTAAGATACTGCGCAGGACCCTCAAGCTCCCAGGCCTCTGGTAGAGGACCCGTTGCTTGAAGGATAAACCGCCCGCAGGGGCGTGCTGGGTGTTTTTATATATATATATATATATATATATATATATATATATATATATATATATGGTGAGCTAGTCCTTAATGAATAGAAATTAATTAAGACAAACAGCTAAACTCAAAAGTCCTGGAAGTGGGGGACAGTGCCTCTGGATCGGCACACTGGAGTGGTAGCACTCTTTTGCAAGAGGTTGGACCAGAGGGTGTGCTCCGATTTCTGAGGGATCACACTTCTCAACATCCCCAAGAAGATCTACACCAGGGTGCTGCAGAGGAGAGTCCATCCATTAGTTGACCTCCCAATTCAGGAGGAGCAATATTGTTCCCATCCTGGTCGTGAAACACTGGACCACCATCCTCTCAAGGTTGCGAGAGAGAGCACTGTAGTGTGCCCAACCAGTCTACATGTGGTTGTTGACCTTGAAGAAGGCATTCAACCATGTTCCTTGGAGCATCCTGTGGGTCAGACCTTCCCAAAGTGTGGGGCCCGCCCCCTAGGGGGGCGCGGTGTGAAAAGGGAAAAAAAACAAACAAGACTTGGACACTGCTAGCACGGGGCTCCCACACAAATGCAAAGCAGGAGATGAGGCATAGCTGAATATGTTTCCAAACCAACTTCATTTTAAGCCAAAGACTAGAAAATATGGTGAAGCATATCTTCCCTTTGGCTTCACCTGCACAAGTGCCAAGGTAGGTCTCCCCTGCAGAATTGGTTTTCCCTTCGTCGGGAGCAGGGGTTGGGCTCTTCAAATCACGGACAAACAGTATCCCACATTCTTGATTTTTAGTTCACAAACACTTGTTGTAATGACTAACTACTCCTGACATTTTGGAGATGTTAGCTCTTTATACAGTAACGTTACAGTGGGATACAAATAATATCAGGTCCATCCTGCCACGATTTGTTCCCCCTGTCTAAATCACGGACAAACAGTATCCCACAGCTGTTTATGTTTTTAAACCCATTTTGCACAGAGAGACATTTTTTGAAAAATGTATTGATAGCAACGTTGAACATTATTACACAGGAAAAAAACAACTACATGTAAAATAATTACACCGTGACGAACATTTTTCATGTAAAACAAAGGGGGGCCCAGCAAAAAAAGTTTGGGAACCACTGCTGTGGGTGATGCTCTGGGAGTATGAGGTGACTGACCCATTGCAACAAGGGGTTTCAGTCTCTGTACAACCACAACAAGAGCTTAGTTCACATTTCTCACCATAGGTCGGACTTATTCCCGGATCACCTCTTTGCTTTTTACTTACACTGTTACCTCCAGCTTGTACTAGGGTGGCTTGCACCCTGTTGGGTGCCTGTTGTAGTGACGAGGGAACTAAGCAATTTACCAGTTAATCTGTTTTTACCCTCGCTTATGGCCGCAACCACTACGTAGTGACGGAAGGAAATTGGCCCGATTTGCTTTACCAACTTTCTTGCTAATAGATATTGCTCAAACTAACCAAGCAATATCATAAAAGGCAGCCTGAAGCAACATATATAGACAATAAGAGCAGTGGTATCTCAGCTCTCTGAAGAGGGTGAAGGGCCAAAGACCTCCAGTAAGAACTGTTGAGAGTATACAAAGACTGACATCTAAAACATAACTTTCCAGCTCTATGCTGCCTCCTACTGTTGACAGTTTTATTTACTTCTCAGTGTCAATTTCACAAAGTGCTCCTTTAATGTTTTCCTGAACAGTGAAAATACTGGAAATAGTAATTTCTACTGGTTATTGGTGGATTACGTTCAGTGGAATCAGAGGACTAGCAGACATAAGCATTTCAACTGCGGAAAAAAGTCCGATGACATTTATTTTTATTTTCTGCCAGTAAACAGGCACTAGATGTTTATATTCATATGACTGTGGTCTTTGTGCAGCAATATTCAGTCAGCCAAACCTCTTTATCTCTGGTCTCGTCGTCTCAATTGCGACCTCCCAGCATTGCTAAGTGCAGTACCCCCTAAACAGGATGAATGCTGTGGGGTTCATGGGCTGCATATCTCAGAGTCAAGACCCCCAATGCAGGGGGCATAACTCCCCTAAGATCCCTGGAGGCAGGTTTGAATCTAATGAATGTGGGTCACAGGAAACTCCACCATGTGTGTGTGTGTGTGTGTGTGTGTGTGTGTGTGTGTGTGTGTGTGTGTGTCTGTGTGTCTGTGTGTGTGTGAGAGAGACAGTAAACTGTCAGACTGCCTTTGGGGTGATAATAAAGAAAGGACCTATTTCTCAAAGCAGGAGGTGGAGCATAAAGACATACAAACACATGAAACATGAACACACGACCACATGTTTATGAAACAGAGTCCCACACACGCACATGTGCAAAATGTATGAAGACAAATAGAAGAGCAAATCTGAATCCTGATTTAGACTATCTGAAAGGAAAGCGTTCCACTTCACAGATCAGGCATCAAATACAAAAGCACACTGAGGATCTACAGTGCATATTGTGTAACACTTTCACTATCCTGCTGAGCTGCTAGCACCATACTTTCACTGCATTTTCTACCATCCTGCCCTGCGGATTCCCGTGACTGAGCCATGAATACTGCATGGCTTTCCTGGAAGCACAGGGCCCTTGTGGAACTTGCAGGCAAAATGCATGGGTTCCTCTGCAGGTCACTGTGCCACACTGTCTCCCTTCTATATTTATGCAGAATGATCCTAACTGTGAGTGTTTATGCATGTGGGGTGGCTTTTGTGTGGGTGGGCCAGGATGACAGAGACTGAGAGATGATAAAAAAGAGAGTATTTTTATTTGTGTGCAGGTAATAGTGTACGTCGCCATGCCATGGGAGGAATATGGGTGTATGTGCTTATGTTTATATGAACATGCATGCTCTGATAAGTGTGTCTATGGTTGTTTTTCTGTAATAGTAGGACTTGAAGTATGTGTGTGTGTGTGTGTGTGTGTGTGTGTGTGTGTGTGTGTGTGTGTGTGTACCATGTTTAGATATCTTTGTGAGGACCAAAAATTGGAATGCTACTATACTTGTTGGAACCAACAGTCCCTTATGGGAACAAAATGCCCGTCCCTACAAGTTTGAAAGCATTTTTGAGATTCAAAATTATGTTTTTTGTGTCAAGGTTACAATTAGATTATGGTTACGTTTAGGCAATCATTTTTGATGGTTAGGGTAAGCAGCAAAGGAAAGCATCATTTCAATTAAATGTCCTTACTAACATATGAAAACAAGTGTGTGTGTCTGTGCTGGAAGTGAAATAACACCTTTTTCTTTTTAATCAGGAATATAATGTCACATGTTTGCCTGCATGGACTTGAGGGCTCAGACTGCATGGAGAATGTATTCAGTGTACCAGAAGAATCATGATGTATCACACTGGGCAGGGGTGGGGGAAGGGTGTGTGTGTGTCAGAGAAAGAGAGAGACAAAGATGACCAAACACTAGCTACAGACAATATGTGCACCACATTTCCCATTTCCGAGTTGTTACAGGGGGGGGTAGTAGGGGAGGGGGGGGGGGCTGCAGCTCTTTTGGCGATAATAGCAGAGAATGCAGACAATGGTGAAGGTGATTCAATAAACAGCCCAGATGCTTCATTTTGAAACAGAAAACACACACATATTCATAAGCACACAGACACACAATATAGGTGCACGATGAGAACCCTCCTTTGCACAACTTGACATATGGCGTGCACAATTTCCCTCGCAATTTCAGATCCAACTCCCACAGACGTCCTCACACGCCGGCAAATTGCCACACCTCCCCCCTACACACACGCACACACACACACACGCACCTCCCTCCCTCTCTTCTTCTTTCCTCATTGCCCCGTCTCTTCATCCTTCCCTCCCAATTCACTCTTCTTTCTGAAAGTCATCTGCTCGCTAAGCAGTAAGCAACATTGCGGCCCGCTCGCAGAAATGAGAGTATACAAATGATTTGTGGCACAGGCGTCCCACTGGCGCCAGCCTAGATGGCGGTGAGGGGGGGGGTCCAGGGTGGGCTGGGGGGATAATGTCACTTTCACCTTGTGTTTTTCTAGGCCCATGATGATCATTTTTCCCCATTTTCATCACAAATTTGTTTTGGGCAAGGGCTAGCGAGAAAAGAAAGAGTGAGCCAGAGTGCATGGGGGGGAGATGATGGAGCAAGTCCCCCTTATGCTTTGCTGAGTGGAAGCAGAGACAGACAGAGAAAGAAAGGGTGGAGGGGGTAAGGATGGAGGAGGAGGGTATGTTTAAAGGGGGATGGAGAAAAGAGGAAAGAGAGAGGTTTGGGGGGAGGGCGCATCTGCACAGTGACCTTTTTCTGATCCAATCTCACTGATGAATCCTAATGAAGGATTTAATAAAATCACAGTTTACAATCTGTCTCTGCATCAAAGCATGCAATCCAATTCAAAACACAGGCCCATCTACGTTTCCAATATTGTTGCAAACCCATCAACCCCACCGAGCCCTTTCCCGAAAACTAAACGAGCACATGTATGTGTGTGTGTGTGTGTGTGGTTGTGTGTGTGTGTGTGCAAGGGAGGGAGGGAGAAACAAAGTGAAGAAAAAAATTGGCCAGGCCAGAGAATGAGCGGCTGGCGCATTTGTTCCAGCTGTAGCCTAATGTCACAACTCATCATATTCATTTGGTCTCTTAATGAGGCTAAAGTCAACAAGGTGCAGCATACATGAGTGGAATTGCTGCTGCTGCGGCTCACTGCTAAATGAACACAGAGACACAGACAAGAGAGTAAAAGACACAGAGTGCATGATGGTGAGAGAGCAGAACACGAGAAATCATTTCAAACTTGATAACGCACAGGCCTCACACAAACGTACTCCTCATACACATCATCATCATCTGACATTTCCCTGAAATCAAAAGGGCACACCTGTTACGCTGACAGTGAGCTTTGAGTCTGCAGAGTAAACAGGACAGATTGATAGATCAATGTAACCGTTTGAATGTCTGTAAGGTGATGCAGTGAAGTGAAGAAGACAGTGCTGACAACCGTAAAGCAAATCATTTAAAAACACCAAACCTGTGGGACTCTGTAAACACTCTGCAACAGTGACATCTGCTGGTGAAGGCTAACAGTGTGTGTATGGCAAAACCATACCAAGAATTTAAAACAAGTCCAAAACAAAACACGAACAAATATTTACGTCAAACAATGCAATTGAATGTCAAGAAAAATAAAGGGTCACTCAAACAAATTGTGAAGTGTGGTTTGAAACTAACTGTATTCAAAACGGTGACCTTACCTGGAGCAAGGCCACTGTTTGAAAAAAGTCCTGGGGCCTGTTCTCCATACGTTCAGGACATTCTCAGTGAAATCTTGATGAGATCCCAGATCTGTCAGTTCTCAAAAGTCAAACTTACTCAGGGGCAGGTTTATTAAGTATAAAGAAGATGGACCTGCACAGCAGCATTTGACCATTCTGTGCAATTCTTGTGTGAGGAGCTGCTTGAAATGTGTGCGCTAACAATAAGAAAAACATTTGAGGTGGACATGATATCACAACTGCCCCTTATTTTACCGTCTTTGACTTTTAGAGAGGTGTTGGTTTAAATCATGAAGAGAAAAAAAATCATATACGTAGTCTAATTCAGTGTTCCCCAACCACTGATTCGCAGCACATAGGTGTGGAAGATTATCTGCTTCCAGCTGATTAGTAACAGGCAGAACAATTACATTCTCTTCTACGGATGGCAGTACAACTACCTGCTCTAATTAAATTGATTGCCATCTGCCAGTAAAACTGAAGATGAAGAAGAAATTACATAATAGTCATGTTGTGAGACCAGAGTAGATAAATATCTGATAAGAAAAGCAGTCAATCTGACCTAGGTCCTAGAGAAAAGGCCCTAGCATGAGCAATGGTCAGAAGAAAACAAAAAAGGTATACTGGGGACAAAACAGAGCCAATTCTGCTATACCTGGTGCACGTGGAAAAATTATCAATATGCTTTTTGTGACATTTTTGTTTGGTGGTGTGCCGTGTGATTTTTCTAATGTGAAATATGTGCCGTTGCTCCAAAAGGTTGGGAGATACTGGTCTAATTTGATTGCACCACATCTATGCGTCCATATTCTTAACGTCTTACTCATTTATTAAGGGACTAACAGAAAGACCCATATTTACCGAGCAGCAGGAATGTGCAAAGACTAGATATAAAGTTGCATCCTGCCAGTGACTCAGAGGAGAACAGTACGCATTAATCATGTTTAACTTGTTGGGTATTTGTTTGTTTTGTTTCTAATTCTGTGTTCATGCATAATCTAGGCTTGTTTTGGTTTAAAGAATTGTATTTTGAGCTTTTCCCCGTGGCCTGTTTTTGGGTCCTCTTCTTCCTTTCTGTGATTGACAGTTTTACAGTGTTTTACAGTGTTTTACAGTGTCAGGCTATGTTACCTTAGAGTAACAAATTTTTGCTTAACAAATTTATTAGAACACCTGCCATAAAACAAGGGAATGGCAGAAAATGTAGAAATCTCTCAAAAACATGTTTAAGACTAAAAAATGACTGAAAACACATCTTCTGCTATTGAGAGTCCAAAATTAATTAAGCATCTTACACTGAGCATACCGATAATTTTCCTACTTTCCCTAGTCTGTGACTTAAAAAACGCAAACATTCGGGCTGATTTAATCCAGCTAGCATCTCTCATGGATTTGAAGAAGCAGCCATCAAAATTATTATTTCCTGAGAGTGACATCTTTATTAAAGAGTATTTGGCCAATCTCAGCTTCAAGTCCCTGAACAACATTGACAATCTGTGGTCTTAGGTTCCTGTATTACTACTAATCACTTTCTGTGTGAAACCCACTTTATAAAGCTTTGTCATTTCGATGACATTAAAATGCTACAGTGATGACTTGAGGACATCAAATTCCTGAGGAGGAATGTTAATCTACTTGACAAGAGGAACTGAAGTTATAGGGCAAAGTACAGGCTTCCATTTATGTAAGAAAAGAATCATCTAGAGTATTTCTAACCCAAGTAAAGTCATAGACAAGACATTACAAACTGGAGTGACCTCACAGTGTTAACATCCATCATTTATATACAGTCTATGGAAGAAACTGATTTGAGAAAACAGCCTTTAAAAAATGATTTGCCAATTCTTATTTGGAAAACACTATTGTATTTTCTTTTTAATAATACATATCAACATTACATTTTCCCATGTATCTGTTTTCTTAAACTATAAGATTATATGCAAAAAAGTTATTTCAACTTTAACATAACAATTTGCAAACACATATATGTTATTTTAAATATTTAGATAAAAGGCAAAACTGTCAGCTCTACCTTTTGAAACTAAACCTGCGCCATGATTATTGAACTAGGCAAGGATGAAATGACCAGGCTTACAGTGATTCATGTTGTGATGTTGATCGCCCATCACCAAATTGGTTTTCCATTTTTAAACCCTTCCCCAACACAAGCAGTACAAGTGGGACTACAGAACAAACACCCTTGGAGGACATGTGAGCAGGGTGGTGGGAAACATAGAGGTTGTTTTATGGGGTTGTTTTTATCCAAAAAGAGCCTCTTGCTACATCTGCTCACTGTGTTAATAATTATCATAACTCCATCTCCACAGTATCTACAAAAATGGGATCAAAGCCATGTTACTGATAGCAGGTTATAGATCAGCGGTATCTCTGAGGAATAGTAGCATTGATTGAATATGAAATCTAATGCATGACTGTTGCCTGCAGCTGTACAGCTGTAATTTTTTGTTCAATTACACTTTAGATTGCAGTTACTCTCTGTACCATTAACACCCATTAATGAGTTTGTGCCAGAATCCCACTCTGGGTGAACAATTCTGTGAGCATATATGGTTTAAACACAGGTCTTTAATGCTGGGGATGTGGTGCAAATTTACTAATTCTGCATAAGTGTGTCTCTAGAAGGTTCCAGAGTTGATCAGAGTGTGGAGCGACAGCTGTGCTACAAATCAGTGCCCATTTACTGGTGACAAAGTCATTAAAGCCTGCTCATCTCATAAAACACAATGCACATGGTCAAATACCATTCGCTTCTTTCGTGCTCATAACTCAGTCTACTGCACACACGCACACACACACTGACAGATGTGCATGCAAACACACAGTTTCTCACAAAACTAAACTGAGTGTGTCAATTGGACTGAGCACAGGGGGCAGTGTGTGTGTGTGTGTGTGTGTGTGTGTGTGTGAGAGTTTGCTTGTGTCAAAATTGGGGACTTCTATCAGCTCACACACCAGTCAATTGGGGACACCTCTCCCTTTGGGGACCAAAACCACCGTCCCCAATTAGATTTACCTCTAACAACGTTCAGCATGCTCTAAAACATATTTTAATCCAAAAATCTCACCTGTCCCCAAAAATGACATTTTTTAGATTTTTTGTGTATGTGTATGACATTGCCCCCAAAATTTTTCGCAATCTGTGTATAACTCTATGTTGCCCCCTAGTGGAAGTGTGTGAAATTGCAAAGATTTCCACTGTCCCCAAAAGTGACATTTCTTGGATTTTTTTGTGTGTGTATTACCTCTCCCTAACCCTTATATTATTATAGTGTAAGATTTCTTTTAAAATACTGATCTTTGTTGAAAATCTTATTCAACATTCTTTTGTATGAATGGTTTTATATAAACAAACATTTGTTCTCTTGACTAAATAATAGAAATCAGTAGACTATTTGTTAGAAAGTAGATTATATTTTCAAAGGGTAAAGAAGACACTAGAAAATACAAAAGAGTCATATTTCATGTAATTATGATATAAATAGTTTTAATATTTTTTAAAGAATTATTTGGCATGATGTGAAGCAGATGCATGAAATAATGGAGCACTTTAGGTTCATATTTGTTTTCTGAACTGCAGCTTGACATAAATTACTCTAAATTCTTGATACTTGTATTGCAACATATTTAAGATGTTTCTTGAATTTCTGTTGAATGGTGCAGGGATCCAAAATTTGGTGAAACAGCTGAGCTAAATTTAAATTTCAATGTTAATACCTTTTAGGCAGTATGTAAAATACTGCCTAAAAAGCATAAAAAGTCACAAGCATATGGCATAAAACTTAATTCTCACCAAAGTCTCTTTAAGAGCTGATCAAAAACTGTGTAAGACTATGGTCACTGAATATGGATCATGACAGAAAAAAAATTATTTCCTCGATACAAGCGGGAAAGATTAGCTTCTGTAGCATGGTTGACTGGGCCTTAGAGATATGTGCAGAGTTTGACTCAAGTCAAATTCAAAGTCAGCTTTATTGTGAAAACCCATATGTACAGATGATACACAGGAATTTTAAATTGTAATGCTCCCACAGTCTACAGTGTACAGTGAACAACTTAAAGATAAAAACAAAACAAAAGTCCTATGTACAACATAATACAATAAACACTAGTGTCATACAATCAGAGTGCTTTTGGGAAAGAGTTTGTGTGCAAGTGGGGGTGGGGCAGTCAGTCAAAGGGCGATGTTTAGAGTTTTGTATGTCTGTCGGGTGGGGGGGATCAGAGGAAAGAGATGAATGCAGGTCTGGAGATTGTGTGTGTGAGAGTGAAGAGGGACACAGCAGGGACAGCCTAAAGGTAGGGGAGGTGAGGTAAGACCTCTATGTCACCATAGGCCTTGATCGCAGCCATGGAGGTGTGTGCAAGCAGCAGCATGTAGAGCAGCTTTAAAGGTATGAAAAGTGATTAAAACTTTTTTAGTTACTTATACCTATATCTTAAGGTTTCTGCTGAAAAGTTTCAGCATTTTCTGTTTGAATGTAAGAAAGTTATTTAGTAATAAATGCTAATACTGGTTTGCTAGATGTGCCCTTGATAATTTGGAAAAAAAAGACTTGAGCTAATTAGCCCGAAAAAGCTAACCACGTATAAGTCACACATTCAGAGATGTCTTGGATTAAAAATCAAGGCATGTTTGAATGAACCAAACTTTCAATATTTTAGGGGATTTCATTTTTTTTATGCTTTTATGATTCTAAAATATCATTCTAAAAATGTTTATTAGAATCCTTAAGTTTTTCATGTGGAAGCTAACAATGAGGACTATCTTGTTAATTAAGAGAGGCTAATGAAACGGGGGGAAAAAATGAACTTCATAAAGAGGAATATTATGTTATTTGTTTAATTTATTTATTTATTATTCTGAAACAAAGAAACATATATAAGCTGCAGGATTTTGAATGTCCCCATTTAGATTAAAGCGGAGTGTATTTGTGTTAGAAACGTCTCCAAAAGTCATAAGAATATGGCATACTAGTGACTATAGTTGGATATGGTTTTGTATTTTTTTTTTAATGGTATCATGTCCCTATTTTCTGTATAAACCTACCCATGAAGTCGGAGAACAATTTATCAATGATTCCCACACTCAAGTAAGAGTTATGTTGTAAAATCTTTCATTATGTCTAAGATTTGAAAATACAGAACAAATACCAATCAGAATGAGGACTAAGATAAAGCAATCCATCCCCCAAATCATTACACATACCTCAACATATGCATATGTTTAATAATCAGAGTTCATTGTATTTACCATTTCCCTAAGGAAAGTTTCCCATTAAATGTTACCATTTAGGTTAAAGCGGAGTGTATTTGTGTTAGAAACGTCCCCAAAAGTCATAAGCATATGGCATACTAATGACTATAGTTGGATATGTTTTTGTATTGTTTTTTAAAAATAGTGTCATGTCCCCTTTTCAGTATAACTCCATACATGAAGTTTGAGAACAATTTATCCGTGATCACCACACTCAAGTAAGAGTTATGTTAAAAAAACAACAACCCTTCATTATGTCTAAGATTTAAAAATTCAGAACAAATACCAATCAGAATGAGGACTAAGATAAAGAAATCCATCCCCCAAATCATTACACATACTTTAACAAATGCAAATATTTAATAATCCGAGTTCATTGTATTTACCAGTTCCCTAACGAAAGTTTCCCATTGAATGTCCCCATTTAGGTTAAAGCGGAGTGTATTTGTGTTAGAAACGTCCCCAAAAGTCATAAGCATATGGCATACCTATGACTATAGTTGGATATGTTTTTGTATTGTTTTTTAAAAATAGTGTCATGTCGCCTTTTCAGTATAACTCCATACATGAAGTTCGAGAACAATTTATCAGTGATCACCACACTCAAGTAAGAGTTATGTTGTAAAATCTTTCATTATGTCTAAGATTTGGAAATATGGAACAAATACCAATCAGAATGAGGTCTAAGATAAAGCAATCAATCCCAAAAATCATTACACATACTTTAACATAAGCAAATATTTAATAATCAGAGTTCATTGTATTTACCAGTTCCCTAACGAAAGTTTCCCATTGAATGTCCCCATTTAGGTTAAAGCGGAGTGTATTTGTGTTAAAAACGTCCGCAAAAGTCATAAGCATATGGCATACTAATGACTATAGTTGGATTTTATTTTTTGGATTTTTTTTCTAAAAATATTTTCATGTCCCTTTTTCAGTATAAGTCTATCCATGAAGTCTGTAAACAATTTATCAATGATCCCCACACTCAAGCAAGGGTTATGTTAAAAAAAAACCCCTTCATTATGTCTAAGATTTAAAAATACAGAACAAATACCAATCAGAATGAGGACTAAGATAAAGAAATCCATCCGAAAAGTCGTTACACATACCTTAATATATGCAGATGTTTAATAATCCGAGTTCATTTTATTAACCAGTTCCCTAACGGAAGTTTCCCATTGAATGTCCCCATTTAGGTTAAAGCGGAGTGTATTTCTGTTAAAAACGTCCCCAAAAGTCATAAGCATATGGCATACTAATGACTATAGTTGGATTTTATTTTTTGGATTTTCTTTCTAAAAATAGTATCATGTCCCTTTTTCAGTATAAATCTATCCATGAAGTCTGTAAACAATTTATCAATGATCCCCACACTCAAGCAAGGGTTATGTTAAAAAAAAAAAACCCTTCATTATGTCTAAGATTTAAAATACAGAACAAATACCAATCAGAATGAGGACTAAGATAAAGAAATCCATCTGAAAAGTCGTTACACATACCTTAACATATGCAGATGTTTAATAATCCGAGTTCATTGTATTTACCAGTTCCCTAACGAAAGTTTCCCATTGAATGTCCCCATTTAGGTTAAAGCGGAGTGTATTTCTGTTAGAAACGTCCCCAAAAGTGATAAGTATGTGCCATACTAATGACTATAGTTGGATATGCTTTGGGATTTTTTAAAAGATGTTATCATGTCCCTTTTTTCTGTATAAATCTACCTATAAAGTCAACAAACAATTTATCAATGATCACCCCACTCAAGTAAGGGTTATTGTTGTAAAATCCTTCATTATGTCTAAGATTTGGAAATATGGAACAAATACCAATCAGAAGGAGGACTAAGAAAAAGAAATCCATCCCCCAAATCATTACACCTTAACATATGCATATGTTCCATAATCAGAGTTCGTTGTATTTACCAGTTCCCTAACGAAAGTTTCCCATTGAATGTCCCCATTTAGGTTAAAGCGGAGTGTATTTGTGTTAGAAACGTCCCCAAAAGTCATAAGTATATGGCATTCTAATGACTATAGTTGGATATGCTTTGGGATTTTTTAAAAGATGTTATTATGTCCCTTTTTTCTGTATAAATCTACCTATAAAGTCAACAAACAATTTATCAATGATCACCCCACTCAAGTAAGGGTTATTGTTGTAAAAACCTTCATTATGTCTAAGATTTAAAAATACAGAACAAATACCAATCAGAATGAGGACTAAGATAAAGAAATCCATCCCCCAAATCATTACACCTTAACATATGCATATGTTTCATAATCAGAGTTCGTTGTATTTATCAGTTCCCTAAGGAAAGTTTCCCATTGAATGTCCCCATTTAGGTTAAAGCGGAGTGTATTTGTGTTAAAAACGTCCCCAAAAGTCATAAGCATATGGCATACTAATGACTATAGTTGGATATGTTTTGGGATTTTTTTTCTAAAAATAGTATCATGTCCCTTTTTCAGTATAAGTCTATCCATGAAGTCTGTAAACAATTTATCAATGATCCCCACACTCAAGCAAGGGTTATGTTAAAAAAAAAACCCCTTCATTATGTCTAAGATTTAAAATACAGAACAAATACCAATCAGAATTAGGACTAAGATAAAGAAATCCATCCGAAAAGTAGTTACACATACCTTAACATATGCAGATGTTTAATAATCCGAGTTCATTGTATTTACCAGTTCCGTAACGAAAGTTTCCCATTGAATGTCCCCATTTAGGTTAAAGCGGAGTGTATTTGTGTTAGAAACATCCCCAAAAGTCATAAGAATATGGCATACCTTTGACTATAGTTGGATATGTTTTTGTATTGTTTTTTAAAAATAGTGTCATGTCCCTTTTTCAGTATAACTCTATACATGAAGTTCGAGAACAATTTATCAGTGATCACCACACTCAAGTAAGAGTTATGTTGTAAAATCTTTTATTATGTCTAAGATTTGGAAATATGGAACAAATACCAATCAGAATGAGGACTAAGACAAAGCAATCCATCCCCCAAATCATTACACATACTTTAACAAATGCAAATATTTAATAATCAGAGTTCATTGTATTTACCAGTTCCCTAAGGAAAGTTTCCCATTGAATGTCCCCATTTAGGTTAAAGCGGAGTGTATTTGTGTTAAAAACGTCCCCAAAAGTCATAATCATATGGCATACTAATGACTATAGTTGGATTTTATTTTTTGGATTTTTTTTCTAGAAATATTTTCATGTCCCTTTTTCAGTATAAGTCTATCCATGAAGTCTGTAAACAATTTATCAATGATCCCCACACTCAAGCAAGGGTTATGTTAAAAAAAAAACCTTCATTATGTCTAAGATTTAAAAATACAGAACAAATACCAATCAGAATGAGGACTAAGATAAAGAAATCCATCCCCCAAATCATTACACATATTTTAACATAAGCAAATATTTAATAATCAGAGTTAATTGTATTTACCAGTTCCCTAAGGAAAGTTTCCCATTGAATGTCCCCATTTAGGTTAAAGCGGAGTGTATTTGTGTTAAAAACGTCCCCAAAAGTCATAAGCATATGGCATTCTAATGACTATAGTTGGATTTTATTTTTTGGATTTTTTTTCTAAAAATAGTATCATGTCCCTTTTTCAGTATAAATCTATCCATGAAGTCTGTAAACAATTTATCAATGATCCCCACACTCAAGCAAGGGTTATGTTAAAAAAAAAAACCTTCATTATGTCTAAGTTTTAAAAATACAGAACAAATACCAATCAGAATGAGGACTAAGATAAAGAAATCCATCCGAAAAGTAGTTACACATACCTTAACATATGCAGATGTTTAATAATCCGAGTTCATTGTATTTACCAGTTCCCTAACAAAAGTTTCCCATTGAATGTCCCCATTTAGGTTAAAGCGGAGTGTATTTGTGTTAGAAACATCCCCAAAAGTCATAAGAATATGGCATACCTATGACTATAGTTGGATATGTTTTTGTATTGTTTTTTAAAAATAGTGTCATGTCCCTTTTTCAGTATAACTCCCTACATGAAGTTCGAGAACAATTTATCAGTGATCACCACACTCAAGTAAGAGTTATGTTGTAAAATCCTTCATTATGTCTAAGATTTGGAAATATGAAACAAATACCAATCAGAATGAGGACTAAGATAAAGCAATCCATCCCCCAAATCATTACACATACTTTAACATAAGCAAATATTTAATAATCAGAGTTCATTGTATTTACCAGTTCCCTAACAAAAGTTTCCCATTGAATGTTACCATTTAGGTTAAAGCGGAGTGTATTTGTGTTAGAAACGTCCCCACAAGTCATAAGCATATGGCATACTAATGACTACAGTTGGATATGTTTTGGGATTTTTTTTTCTAAAAATAGTATCATGTCCCTTTTTCAGTATAAGTCTATCCATGAAGTCTGTAAACAATTTATCAATGATCCCCACACTCAAGCAAGGGTTATGTTAAAAAAAAAAACCCTTCATTATGTCGAAGATTTAAAATACAGAGCAAATACCAATCAGAATGAGGACTAAGATAAAGAAATCCATCCCCCAAATCATTACACATACTTTAACATAAGCAATATTTAATAATCAGAGTTAATTGTATTTACCAGTTCCCTAAGGAAAGTTTCCCATTGAATGTCCCCATTTAGGTTAAAGCGGAGTGTATTTGTGTTAAAAACGTCCGCAAAAGTCATAAGCATATGGCATACTAATGACTATAGTTGGATTTTATTTTTTGGATTTTTTTTCTAAAAATATTTTCATGTCCCTTTTTCAGTATAAGTCTATCCATGAAGTCTGTAAACAATTTATCAATGATCCCCACACTCAAGCAAGGGTTATGTTAAAAAAAAAACCTTCATTATGTCTAAGATTTAAAAATACAGAACAAATACCAATCAGAATGAGGACTAAGATAAAGAAATCCATCCCCCAAATCATTACACATACTTTAACATAAGCAAATATTTAATAATCAGAGTTAATTGTATTTACCAGTTCCCTAAGGAAAGTTTCCCATTGAATGTCCCCATTTAGGTTAAAGCGGAGTGTATTTGTGTTAGAAACATCCCCAAAAGTCATAAGAATATGGCATACCTATGACTATAGTTGGATATGTTTTTGTATTGTTTTTTAAAAATAGTGTCATGTCCCTTTTTCAGTATAACTCCCTACATGAAGTTCGAGAACAATTTATCAGTGATCACCACACTCAAGTAAGAGTTATGTTGTAAAATCCTTCATTATGTCTAAGATTTGGAAATATGAAACAAATACCAATCAGAATGAGGACTAAGATAAAGAAATCCATCCCCCAAATCATTACACATACTTTAACATAAGCAAATATTTAATAATCAGAGTTCATTGTATTTACCAGTTCCCTAAGGAAAGTTTCCCATTGAATGTCCCCATTTAGGTTAAAGCGGAGTGTATTTGTGTTAAAAACGTCCCCAAAAGTCATAAGCATATGGCATACTAATGACTATAGTTGGATATGTTTTTGCAATTTTTAATTGGAGGTATATTTCTGTATTTAGTATTAATCTACCCTTGAGATCAGTGAGAAAACCGCTAATGGTCACTGATCGTTAATGACGATCAGTTAATGATCACTGTACTCTGGTACTATATCAATTCAATTCAATTTCATTTATGTATATCCTTTTGATTGTCTTCATTCAGGTTAACGCAGTGCATTTTTTTTAGAAATGTCCCCGGAAGTCATAAGAGTCACCTTTTTTGGCAGTTTTCAATTGTCTCTTGTCTATTTGTTATTCATGTTAAATGTACTCGTAACATCAGTGAAAACTAAAATTAAGATATCCATTCTAAAATCGTACAGCTTGTCTTATCACTCACAGATCTTTAATACTGTACTTATTGGTGCCCTAAGGTAAAGGATAATTTGATTGGTTCTAATGTAGGTTAAAGCAGTGTTTATTAATAATTAAATTAAATCTTTTATGATAGGTTTGCTTCAAAGTTTGGATAGTTTCTGCAAATCAAATGAACCCTTAGTAATTGTGTACAAATTATCTGTGTTAACAATTCATAGTTGAAATTAGAAATTTCTTTTTTATTTTTAATAGAATATAAAAACTAGGTTAACTGTCTAATGTTTGTCTATTTAACTTATGTTTGGAAGCAAAGTTCTTGCCTTACAATTTGCTGGTAACAAACACAACATAGTACAGATTATTTTTTTATCCAGGTTTCTCTGCATTAATGATGTGCATATAAACTCCCAAAACAACACAGTAGTAATAAATGCAGTCAAAAATTTAAATTGTTCTGTGGCCGAGACGTTGGACATAGTTTTGATTTCTTCAAAAAATTCTTCAATAAATGGAGACCTTAATTATTGTTTAGATTATTGTTAGATTGGGTAGTTAACCTTACATTGTACTTTGAAGGAATTTCCTTTAAGGGAAGTAATATCCCCAAAACTGACATAAAATAACTTGTGTATGTGTGTATTGCTGAAGACCCAAAAGGGAAGTATGGTCCCCAAAACTGACATAAAATAACTTGTGTATGTGTGTGTGTTGCTGAAGACCCCAAATGGAAGTAAGGTCCCCAAAAGTGGCATAAAATAGTTTGTGTATGTGTGTGTTGCTGAAGACCCCAAATGGAAGTAAGGTCCCCAAAAGTGGCATAAAATAGTTTGTTTATCTGTGTATCGCTGAAGACCCCAATGGGGACATTAAAAATCCCCAGTCCCCAATGGGAAGGTAAAAATACTGTCTGAACAAATGTTGCTTAAAATGAAAATCTCAAGTGATTTTTTATTTCTGTGGTCTTGGAGGAGTAAAACTGAGTTGCCAGCTTGCTTCTAAACCATACAGAAAGTGGTGTCCCCAAAGGGTGGGAGTTAAGATATGCGACCCCAAATGGGACTTACGCGAGTGTGTGTGTGTGTGTGTGTGTGTGCGTGTGTGTGTGTGTGTGTGTGTGTGTACGTTGTTTGTGCATCCATAATAAGCAGGGTGATAACAACACAGAGGTATAGACGGGTATTTGCTAAAAGCACAGCAGCCATAAAGACTGTCACACTTTATCCAAGGGTTGTTTTACGATAAGTGCACACCACAACACATATCCTATAGTCTCCTTTTACTCTTTCAATTTAGCACAGCTGTACAAAATGTATGCAAATCAGCTGTATGGATAAAGCGTATTAGAAGTCTTGTTCTTTTTCTTTGCTGTCTTTACAGCAAAGTATTATCAAGTATTTCTTGAATTAGTTAATGCAAAGGACAAAAAACTTTTTTCCTCCAGTATATTGACTTCATGCTGTAGGAAAGTGTGGGTCAGTCTTCCCCTTCACAGATTTACACACCAGGTTACAGGTGCTATCAGAGGATTAATGCACGATAGGCAGGCACTGAGGTGTAAAATGTCACTAACCTCAGCCTGATCTAGGGTCAGCTGCTAGACACCCAGAAGGTCGCTGCAACACCTGAACCTACACAGTGCAGCTGTTACAGAATGGGCATACATTTGTAATTGTAGCAGTGTTAGCAAATATGTCACACAGAAATGAAAAAAAAATCCAAATAAATAAAGTTTCAACAGACTTCTGAATCTACCCTTCCATCTGTTTTTTTAGCTGCTTACAAGTGAGGTTAACAGAAAAACTAGAGCCTCTCCAAGGTCTCATAGGGTGAGGGGTTGTATTTGATCATACCTGGAAATGTAGCCATTCATTCATGTGGAATATTTACCTGGGAATATCAGTATTAACTGAAGGTTGATCGTATTTGTTCGGGATAGGAATACACACATTTCAGTCCCATCATCCAAAATTAAAAAATTTCTGCATTCATCAGCTTCAATCTTTTCAACACACTCTCTTCACTTGTTAGTATATTTCTATTCTGTTTTTAATAAGACCAACCTGCTGTACAGGTGTGCTTGTGTTCCACCATAGTCTCCCTGCTCAGCCAAACAAGTGTCTGACCTCACTATAAGCCTTTTGCCTTTGCCAGCTCTCTTTACTAACCTCTTCCTTTGAATACTTTCCTGTAAGTCCTCATTCCACCACCACGTCTCCTTTTCTACTTTTGTCTTTCCAGAGAATCCGCCAAACAATTTCTTGGCAGTTTTTTGTCCTCACTCTTCTTGAAGTACATGCTCACCATAGTCGTTTTCATGCAAATTAACATTGGCTAAATGATTATTGATGTGCATTTTTTGTGATGAATAATATGATAGTGAGTGTAAATTTTCCCCAAAAAGTCATCATCTGGCTGGGATTAAATGTTCATCTAAAATCTGATTGTGGCTCGTGATGGCAGGTTTTCTTTGGGCCAATTACTGATTAAGTAGCCAGTGGAAAGGATGCTCTGGTATGACTGGAAGTTACAGTTAGGGTAGGACAGGCAGCGCTTTGTTTTGAAGTATTAAAACTAAAATCACCTTTTGATATATCAGTTGATCAATCTGACTTTACTTTTGTTATCTAAAGGGTTAAAGCTTCAGATAACAAAGAGCTGAAAGAAACTGGAAAGTTCCCAAATGGTTGTCCCTAAGAGCAAAAAGTGGGGAAAAAAATGTCATCAAAGATACTTTAGAACTGAGCGCTGAAAACAAGCCGGATGTTTGGTGTTCTCTTTAGTCAAAGGACCTCATGGAAATGTGTTTAAAGTTGAAAGCTGAAATTTTCTCAGCCATGAAAATAAAAGAGTAGAGTCCACTACAGCAGGCATTGTGAAATATATAAGCATGCAAAAATCCTTTTTGCACTTTGGACTTTTAGTTCAAAATCAAGACAGACATAAAAGAGGCTCATCTCTTTATGTCTTTATTTGCACGTCATAAGCTTTTACTCCTAACATACTTATAGGTCCAATTATTAATTAAATGCACACTTTTTAATTTGACCAATCCTTGGCCCTATTTATTATTTATGGATCATGGGATGTATCAGCATTTTTAGTGAGGGACTTGTTATAGTTTTTGCAGACTAAGCTCACCATACACAGCACTCATACAGACTTCCTCATCGTGAGGGAGCTATCTTACCTTTCTCAACGATTTTGCAATCCTTCATGGCCCAGTCACAGTCAGAGTGTGTAAGCACAGCTGTTGGTGACCTCTTGACCTTGAGATGAAGAATTCCAGTAGACATCACCATGTGCCTGAAGAGGAAACGCAAACATCTAATGCTTCTGTATGCACATTTTCACAGTACATTTCACTGTGAGCTTTGAAGCCAAAGCATGCTAAAAAGTTGGGGAGGTTTTCCCTTTCTTTTATTCACATCTGGCTAGTGCTTTTTACAGCAAAAAGTATACAATAGTAGATGATTACCATAGAACTATTTTGAGCAATGTTGACATAAGTAACAGGAAAGCAAAAAAAAAAAACCCCAAAAAACTTACCTCCATTGAATAAGCTCCAACTCAAAAGTTCAAAACTGATTTCAGGACTTCTTGACCTCTTATATTGATCAATATCTTCTTGCTCAAACAGTTCAGAAAACTTTAAAAATAACTGTTTGCTGAACACTGCGCCATGGTGACAGGACAAAAGAAAGAAAAAAAGTTCCTCTTTTCTTAAGAATGCTGTCGGAGTGGTTTTGTTGCCACTTAAGCATTCAGGAAGAGAAGAAGTCACAATGCTGTCCTTTCAGGGGTTAGAGGGAGAACAAAAAAGGGGAGGGGGGGGACACACAAGCCAAAATATGGCTGAGGGCTTAAACTCCACTGAGCATGTGTCCATACATTTATTTGAAAAAACCACTTATCTTCAATGTACCATTCAGGAAATGCATGCCATTAAAGATGAACTATTTAGAACTAAAATATGTATTTACAGCAGACAAGTCAAAACATGCCTTCATCTAGATGTAATTCAATAAATAGCCATGGTTTCCTGACAGCAGGAAGATCAAAGTAACAGCAGAGAGTCACTGTGCCCCAGGCAACTCCAGCAGTCCCTCACACAGCTCCCTATTGTCCTGCCTTGTGACTACAAGTGCATCCCCTCTCAGCCTGCTCCTTTCATACCACTGTTTTCTTCAGTGAAATGGCCACACCAAGCAAAATCCAGTAGCCAAAAGTCACAAGACTGCCTCAAGAGAAAGTTCCAAACCATCTCTACAAAGAGTTATCTCCAGAAAATGTTTCAATGGAGTTTTCTCCACTCTCAATGACATGAATCCACAGCACACACTTGTTCCCTAGCAAATATTAACTCTCACCTGGAATTTTGTCAGTTGAAGTCCGTTGAACGCTTGAAGAGGAGTGAACAGGTGGGTGGGTGCTGCAGTGATTTCCCTAAACAAACAGACACAGGAGAGCACCTGCAATTCAAATACAAGGCCAACATGTAAAACGAAACCAATTCGTGTCCCAAAACCTCCATTTGCCTGTATTTGAATGCAGCCAAAAGAGGCCAAGATGTGCTATATAAGACAAAATAAGACGAACTGAGTCAATTTGCTTTTCTTTTTTTTTTCAGGAAAAGCATGGCTATGTCCCCACTGTGTGGTCAGCTATCTGGTGTTGACAACACCATAGAATAAGCAGCATAAAAGGATAATTCCCTTTTCTAACATTTACAGTAAATAGGTAGTAGTTGAACTGGTTTCATTTTGAGAAAAGCTCTTTAACTGGAGCGGAAGATGTCTGCCCTCATGTGGACAGAGACTGTAGATGCAGCAACTGGGGGGAAAAGAGAAGTATTACTTAGCATAAATTAAGGGTCAACATTCAGAGGAAGCATTTTGATTTGCATGACAGTTTGTGGCTTGAAGAGCTTGCAGTAGCTACAGTAAACTGCTTGCCTCTGATCAGCCTGATGTACGTCTGTTTAGCAAAGGGTAGTGGTTTTGTTTCCATTTCCACATTCTTTAACTTTATGTCACAAAGTCATCTCATCAAGAGGTTAGCCACTGACACAAAATTGCTGATCTTTTAAATTCTAAGAGGATCACATTCATGCACAAGACAAAAGGTCTAACTGGACTTGTGCTTATATAGCACTTTGGTTATTCTTTTGGTCACTCAAAGAACTTCCTTGGAGTGCTCAAATGAGGGATTCGTCCCACACACATTCATACAAGACTTCTATGCCCAAGTGCTTTATAACAGACGCACTCACGCTCCGATGGATAGTAAGGATAGACCTTTCATATGTTATGGCTTGTTTTGGTCAGCCACCTATTCCACATGGGCACATGAGCCTTGTAAGCCATCCAGGAGGGGCTCAGAGTAGAGTGAAAGGAGCAGTTGAGGTGGTTCGGGCATCTCACAAGGATACTTTCTGCGCGCCTCCTGGGTGGCCACCAGAGGGAGGCCCCAGGGCCGACCCAGGAGACGCCGGAGAGATTATATCTCTTGGCTGGCCTGGGAACGCCTTGCTGTTCCCCTGGACAAGCTGGAGGAGGTGGCTGGGGAGAGGGAGGTCTTCTCTGCTTCTCTGCTTAGGCTGCTGCGCCCACAACCAAGCCCCAGATAAGCGGAAGAAGATGGATGGATGGATGGATGGATGGATGGATGGATGGATGGATGGATGGATGGATGGATGGATGGTTTACCCAAAACACGCTTTATGAACCTTCCTCCACTGAATGATCAAAAAGCAGATAAAATATCAAAGGCACCAGTGCTTGTTTCTGTTAGACTTGTGTGATAAACTTGTGTGAAATCTCTGGCTATAGAAAAAATGATTCTAAACAACAACAAGATTTTGGTTTTAGGTTGTGACAGTTATACTTGGCCTAAAAACTCCCTGAAAAGCCTTGAGTTGGTCCAACATGCTACAGCAAAGAGTATTGACTGGGACTAGAAAGAGTCCAGAATCGCATTTAAAATTCTGCTCCTCACATTCAAGGCCTTGAATAAGCCCCATCTTATCTTAAAGACGTCATAGCACGGTAACACTCCAATACAGCGCTTGACTTTCAGACTGCAGGCTTACTTCCAAGGATATTTGAAAGTAGACCGGGAGACAGAGCCTTCAGGAACCAGCTTCTAGTTTGGATTTGGGATACAGACACTCTCTCTGCCTTCAAGATTAGGCTTAAAACTTTCTTTATTGATAGAGCATATACTTAGTATTGGCTCAGGTTACTTGAGCCCTTGGGGGCTTCACATGATACACTGGGTGTTTCTTCTTCACCCACCTTTTATCACTTACTATGTGTTTATACAACCACACTGCATTTAATCATTATTTTACTATTCATCTCTGGCTCTCTGCCACAGTGTGTATTCCCTGAGCCTGGTGTCATCTGTAGGGAGTCATCTGAATGTTTCAGGTTTCTCTGTAGTATTGTAGGGTCTTTACCTTACGATATAAAGCACCACAAGGCGACTGTTGTTTGGATTTGGTTTTATATAAATCAAAATGAATTGAATTAAAATAACCTTGTCTCAGATACTGTGCTTAATGTCAAGCATTATGCTAACCCCAATCTACTGTCTTTTTTTCCACTTAGGGGGGAACGCACATAACTTGGGTTTCTTTTCTCATTTCCTATAGATTCCAAGATAGCATACATACACGTGTAGTAGAGTAGCGTCACAGCTAGCAGTGTAGAGTCAAGCAGTGACCCTATAATTTTTCCTTTGCAATATAACTGTAACACACCACATGTATACAGCATATTGATCAATATTTAGATGAGATTTGAAAGTTAAGTAGCATTGAGCCAAAAGACCATGTATGGATTGGTAGTATAAATCAGTATTGTACACAGATACCTATACATTATTTTACTTTATGCTGAGGTTCGTCTGATTTCAAGTTTATTTCATCAAACTGTGTCAAATAAAGAAACCTTTCTTTGACACAGTTTGCTTTCTTTGACCATCTGCTGACTTGAGTGGTCAAACCAAACACATCACAATGCAGGCGTCAACAGAGGCTGGAGTCCTAAGAAAGACTTTGCATTAGAATGGTGTTTGAGGTCGACACCAAACATTCCCCTGCCAGCATCCAGTGTCTGCGAATCACCTCTTTGTGCCTGTTTATCCACGAGCATCACTGACCGTCGCTCTACCGCGAGCTCGTCCGATTGGCTATTTTCGCTGCACCTGTTAGAGTCTGGCACCAATCACGCGCTCCTGTCGGTGCGCCCCAAGATGGCGGCTTACAGTGTGCTGTAGTGTACATCATCACACTGGAAAGCGAATATTACTATCACTCGACCGTTTAAACTCATGAGGAGGCCGAGCAGAGAGAGCCGAGCGGGGCCCAGCTGTCGCCAGTGAAACGCGGAAGCGGTTGCCGCATGGTTTCTTCACGAGAGCAGCCGGTTTCGGTGTCGGTCTGACGGGGGTTATCTGAGTATGGCCACCGACAACAGGATCAATTTTGGAGGAGAAACGCAAAGGTTCCTGGAAGGTAGGTCCTCTTTTCTTCATAAAGTAGCACTACATTTCTTAGTGAATTTCAAACAGGCACTGTTGAAATATTGTCCTTAACAAAGACACACATTAATAATACTCTTTTCTATTAATTATACTCGTAACTAACAGATCTGTGTGGAAATACAAGCGCACAAATCGACTCGTTCGCTGGATTTCACGCATGAGCCGCTTCCAGTGTCTTATTCGAGTGTGTGTTGTTATAACAGCTCCCAGCTCAGAGGCAGACCCCCATCTCTTTCTTCTCTGCGGTTTCTAACGATCACACTGGAGGTGGCAGCTGTCTGTCAACCGCCATATGCTTTCTCAGTCTATGCTGAGAGGTGCTGGTGACAGTACAGTAAAACGATCAAAAACATCAGGGAGGAAGAATGCACTGTCTGAACCACTGACACAGCACTAATATCTTATTTTGTCATCTCAGTGGGTTTTCTTGGAGGAGCTAAATGAAACGCATCCTCGTTTTATGGCAGCATTACTTGGGGAGGACACAGTAAAGACATTACTGTATACAAATGAAATGTGTATATAGTAAAGATTATGTTACATTTTAATTTTAATAAAGTGCACAGTAGAAAGCCTTTGTGTTCAAAGTGTCTTGTAAATAGATATTTAAAAAGTTTCTACAAACTGCACTGCCCCCAAAAAAGAATAAATAAAAAAAGTACATCTTTCAGACATTGACTAAGCACACCAGAAAAAATGCAGAGCCCTTCTATCCACCTGTTGGGGGCATTTTGGTGATGGTCATTGCAAACAGAAACTATAGGAGGGAAACATTGCACTTTGGGAATGCTGATTTCATCCTGTAGTGAAAACATATTAATAACATGCTAATAGAGGGGGGGGGGGGGGCAGCGAATGGGTTTGTAAGCTGTTCATTCTTAACAATTTCACAACTGTGCAGTGAATAGTTACCAAGTGTTCTCAGACCAGTCGGTGTCATCCATGGAGCAGTCTGCTAGTGATCACAAGGAGGTATTTGATGCAGTGATGTATACCTTTTGGGAGCAGTTTTGGCTAGCAACTGGAGAATAGTAATTTTTCCCTAGTAACTGATGGTTGCCATATGTAGGTAAGGCCCAATCACACAGATCTAACTTCATTTCATAAGAGTGAATATCTGATGAAATTATATATAATGCCTGTCAGGGTGAAAACTTTACTATTTAAGCACCTAAACTGGAGAGTTATTGACATTATACTGTGTCTGTATTTGTATTTCATTGTGAGATATTTATGCTGGTATAATGTTCTGAGTGTGCATACTTAAATATTCACCTGAATATAGAGTGCATCTGCTGTAATATTGGGTACATTTTAATAATTCTTGGAATCATTGAAAATACCATATTTTGGCATACTTAACAAACACTAGTGTTTGTTTTTTTGGATGCAGCCTATGCCAAGACACATTGAAACCATTCTGATGGCAGGTCGGGACCGAACACTTTATTGAGGCACTTTTTTATCTGTATTTTGTTACCCATGTGTGCATTATTTTGTCTATAAAGTACTGCAAGACAACAGAAAAATAACAGAACTTTTTTTTTTGCTCTGCTGCAAACTTCATTTGGAGTTTGTTTATTAGTCTCTAAGCTGAGTATAATGGGAGACACATACTTGAGCTAGGCTAGTCCCAGCATGCAGAGCTTACGCAATATACATCATGGGCATGGCTAATAAAGGGTATACTCCCTGCTTTGTTTTGTTTTATTTTAGTTTTTCCTGTGCGCAGGTGGAAGCTGAAAAATCCCTCACGCCTCACTGATAAGACAAGACGCTTCTTCAAGTTTATGCGTTTGTATCTTTATTGACCTCTGTGTTTTTTTATGACCATCAAGACTGATAATCTGATTAATGTCCTTTCCTGGTACCATCTAACTGCAAGAGGGTGGAGCAGAGAAAAGAAGTGGGTGGAGGTGGGCGGTCAGCCTGTTTTAGAAATCTGAGAAGACGGGATCTCCAAGGAGAGGGCGGTGCTGTCTTTGTCACACACACTGATCTGGGGTGGGTGGATTGTTAGAAACACAAACATATGTTTGAACAGGAAGGCTAACAGCTAGTCTGCTGCCTGTCCTTGAGCTGCCCTGATAAAACAAGTGTGAGGCTGGTAAAAAAGACACTCTGGCACTGCCAGATAATCAGCAGGCTCAGTTCTCAGCCTTAGGCTTGAAAAGCTGCAGTTTGATAAACTTCATATTATTTGCAGCCCTGTGATATTCTCACAAAACCCACTCCATTACTTAGAATAATTGGGTTATCATGACAAATGGATAATATTATGAAAAACTACAGAAAATAGATTTTTTTTTAAGTATTATCATAATATTTTCATGTCTGAATCTCTAAATGGCCCATATCATAGCAGGGATCGCAAAATTTCAAAATCCCTGGTAGCCCTTTGGGCAGAGACTCTTCAGTTTTTGGTAGCCCAAAATAAATTTAAGTAGCCCAAATAAAAAAGAGAGCAATTTTTTGATTGATGTTTTGTTTCCTGTTTTGTTTCCGTTACAATATTATACATTAAAGTATAATAGTGTAACGGAAACAAAACATTAATCAAAAAATTCCTGAAACACAAATTACAACATTGTATAAAAATTACAATCATCAACTCAAATACTTGGTTCTAACTGAACAGAAATTTCTATGAACTTGTAAGAACTGTAGGACATGAATCAGTCTGTGTCAGATCCTGAATTTGAAATTTCCACTGAAGTCACGGGTAAGAGGTAAGTGGAACCAAGATCGAGGCCATTTGCTTTTTGAAGTTTGCAAAGACTGCTAAATTTTGCCAGTGGGAAAACCAACAACACACCCGGCAGAACATTATGTTATTTACACGGGTGCACATAAGTGGTCCGCATGTGCGCATTCGCTGTCAAAATAAAAGACGCGCACCAGATAAGAAGTTGCAGCGCGCGTTTGCGTCCATATAAAGGCACTGTTTTTGTACGCTAGAGTGGGATTTTCACGGCACATTCTGCACCACATCTCTGTGCGTTCATCATTTGTTTGAAGCCAGCTCACCTCCTGCAACCACTTTCCCGAGAATACGCGCTTCTTTTGTGGTTCGGACTCCTTCTGACATTTCTTTGGAGGTGGAGGAACACCAAAGTAATTGCTTAAAGGAGCTTCTTCGACATCTTTAAGAGTTCTAAACAAATGTCTGTCCTCCTCCAGAAAATCCTATGTACGCAAACACGCGTTGCAACTTCTTATCTTGTGCGCATTTTTTATTTTGACAGCGAATGCGCACCTGCGGACCACTTATGTGCAGCCCTGGTTATTCAGCTCGTCATATTGCAGCCACAGAAATTCTTTTGTCCATGAAACCATAAAGCTGCACTTTCTTTTTGCCTCATAGTCTGATTTGTCATAACTTTTCCGTTTGTGGTAAGCTTTTCTTTGGCTGTCACTTCTTCATGCTGACCTGTCTTATTTGGCTCAGCAGAACTAAAATATATATCCTGCTGCTTTTACACACGCACTCACATAACGCTCAGCGATTCTCTGCGCGATCAACCTCTCACATGTTTAAGCTTGCTGCGGGAGATTTCACTTGTCATGTTTGCATAGTAAGCTAATGATTGATAAGACGATGTCAGAGGAATTGGTGCGCAAATTATCATCACTCACCAATCAGTACTGTCGCTCTCTATACACAGTTCGCGCGATTGCAAAGTGAAAGCAAAAAACAAGCGCAAATTCAAACACGATTTCAATGTGTCACATATTGACAGTGGCTCACCGATGCCAATTACATAATTACCCAGCTACATTTCCGAAAGAATGCAAAAGCATTGACATATATTTTTCCTTCCTATGATAGCCCGACGGGCAGGGCAGAGATAGATTTTGGTAGCCCGACTGGAAAAATCGCTAGCCCCGGGACGTCGGGCTAGCGATTTTGCGAGCCCTGCATAGAGAGCCCTCTTTAACAGAGACCTTAGTCTTTGTCACTGTGACTTTGACTTTGACCAAAAGCTAACATCTCAAAGTTGATGAGCTAGTGCAGCACAAGACTTCATGCAGTGCCAATCCTGCCAGATAAGAACAGGAAACTGAGGTTACAATTTGCATGGGCTCACCAAAATTGGACAATAGAAGAATTGAAAAATGTTGTCTTGTCTGATGAGTGTCCATTTTTTTTCTGCAGCATTTGGATGGTAGGTCAGAATTTGATAATATCAAACCTTCTGCCTTGTATCAACAGTTCAGACTGTTGGGTGGTGGTGGTATAACAGTGTGGAGGAAATTTTCTGGGCGCACTTTTGGTCCTTCATACTGACTGAGCATTATTTGAACACCACATACTACTCAACCATTCTTGCTGACCAAGTTCATACATTATGGCCACTGTGTGCACATCTTCTGATGGCTGCTTCCAGCAGGACAATTCACAGTGTCACCAAACTCAAATATTCTCAGACTTTTTGGTATATATTGGTATAATTAGGTATATAACCTTAACTTTAGGTATTAAGTTAGAAAAATCACTTACAAGTGGTCAAATATATTATATTGTTGAATATAATTGAAGACAAAACTGCCTTCATCACAGCTTTCCATAAATGGATCTTTATTGATTTATTCAGAAAAAGCTTTGGTAGCTCATTCTCAGAACAGCAGCCTCAGATTTCTTCTTAGACAGAAGATTTACAGCACAGAGATAAAACAATAAAGGGGAAATGGGACGGGCACATTTCAAGTTTGTTATTTAAGTTATTAGGCTTAGCAACACACCTATTAACGTTCGTTTGAAACCGTTATCAACATTAACAGACTGAACTGGACTTAATAACAGGAGTGCATATAATTTTAGTAAATTATTCTGGTGAGTATCAGCTGCGCTGGGTATGTAAATCGGGACATCCAGCCGCGGTGCTGATCGCCATTCGTGCCAAAAATCCAAACAAATGTCACTTGATCAAGGAGCAAATCTGCATCAGATGAGATCAGCTGACTTTGCGTGTACGTGGGCAGTGCACAGCGCATATAAGAAAGCGGTGTGCAAAAGCAGGGTAGTGACAGAATTGATGCGCATTATTGATATTTGAAGCATATGTACCTGCACATTAACACACGGGTACTGTGGAATATATTTTTTACTCACCTAAAGTGCTCGTCCACTCCCCGCAAAAAAATAGCAGCTGTGCGGAGTCTGTGGCATCAGTGCTCTCATCGCATGCGATGGAGTAAAGATCAAAAGCACAGCTTTATCAGACAGTTGCAGTTTAATGTTGGCTGACAAGTCTTCAACAACTGGATTTCTGGACATGCTGACGTTGTTGACGGGCGCATTATTTCGGTGACTTTAACGAGGCCGTGTTTTATGAGGTCTCCATCTGAAAAAGGCTTGCCATGTCTTGCGATGAGTTGGGCGACCTCATAGCTGGCTATTGGAGCCTTCTCCTGGACCTTTTGAGCACGAAAAAATTACTGTTGCTGACCCCGCAGGAGAGCTACCCTTTGCTTTAATTTCTGCTCTCGCTCAGCACCAGTGTAGGATGCATAGGCCTGATGTTTGGTTTCATAATGACGTCGTACATTATACTCTTTCATAACTGCCATAATTTCAGTGCAGATCAAACAGACACACTTCCCCTTGAATTCTTTGAAGAAATATTCACTCTCCCACCGTGTCTGAAATTTTCTGCATTCACTTTCTACCTTTCGCTTCTTTGGTTCTGCCATGTTTAGTAACTAACTTGGGCTAAATTTCTTCTGTGATTGTCCTTTTTGGTGGAGCAACTGCCTCGATTGACAGTAGCTCCCCCTGGTGTTAAAACTAAGAAGTGCAATACACTCAAGCAAAAGTTGAAGTGCGGGCCATATTCGATTCTATTTATAAAATTACTTGCGGGCCAATTAAAAATGGATCGCGGGCCGCAGTTGGCCCGCGGGCCGGAGTTTGGACACCCCTGTATTATGGCAATATGGACCAAAACCTCAGAGTAATGCTTCCAGCACGTTGTTGAATCGGTGCCACAAAAAATTAAAGCAGTTCTGAAGGCAAAAGTAGGTTCAGCCTGGTACTAGCAACATGTAACTAATGAAGTCGAAGGGGCAAAAAAAAAGGAAACGCAAAATGGGCAGCTATCAGTGTTTTTCCGCTGAGTAAAGACTTTAATAGAATGCAAATAAAAATTTGGTAAGAGGCATTTTTGGCAATTGTAGATCCTATCCTACCACTCCAGACTATCTTTGCTTTAGTTCACCAGAGATTTGGAAAGAAGCTGAGTATTAAGATTCTCAAATCCGCTGAACATACTGCACACCACAGGGTGGTAAAGAACACAGGCGCTCTGCAAGCTGTCCACTTCTTCTGTTCAGTGCATGCTTAAAACAAGCTCATTTTGTGAAATAGGGATATTTCATATAAGGGATTGACTGAGTCATGTGGAAGGGAAGGCAGCATGTAGAACAGTATTTGTTGGGTCTGTGATTTACCAACTGGGATTTTAGCATTGCAGGATCATTAAAGAAATGTTCAGATAGTTCCCAGATTTGAAATTCATTTTTAGGGATGTTCCAAACATCAAATAGATGTCATTATGCACTCAACAGGAAATGACAACTGTGTTTGCTGCCAGTACAGATCTTCTAGCCGGGCTACAGCCTGCCTATATGTTTGGGGTGTAACAATTCTCCAGTGCAGGGTTCAGTTCATAGGCTTTATGTTGGCCCACCTTTTTCTTTAAACACTTATAAAGCATATAAAGCATATCCTTTCCCATATACACATTTTTGATAGTCATACAATCTGTTTCCAGATGTTGCTTCTCCTCTGTGACTTCTCCCTCTTTGCTGTGTAATTAATTAACTAATTTTAAAGAAACTGAGCAACTTACTCAAACTAAGAACGGTGAGTTCAGAAGAGCAACACATCAGAGGCCAGGACATATGTCTGCCAACATTCCTGTGAACAGTTATTAATTAACATCTTCTAAGAAGTTCATCTTTGATTGTTCGCTCAGTTAGACACTCGAGAGCTGCGTGTGTTTTTCGGTGAAGAGATGACGGCATTTTACATGTTATCTTCCACAGTGTGCAACCGGTTTATGGAGCTCAGCATCCACCTCTTGACCCCCGATTGCGACGCACGTAAGTGCAGTAGGCTGCATGGTGTCGCGTCATCCCAGTTAATACATTTTAACTTTTAATCTCAGTATAACATGTATTTCGTAGCTGTTTCTTGCCGCAAGTGCTTGAATACAGTGCTATGAAAAAATATTTGCCCCCTTCCTAATTTCTTATAGTTTTGCATATTTGTCACACATGTTTCAGCTCCTCAGATTTTTAATATTAGACAAAGATAATGTCAAATAAATACAAAAGACAGTTTGTGTTTTTATTTATTTCATATGTTAAAGGGGAAATTTTTCTAAACCTACCTGGTCCTTTGTGAAAGAGTAAATACCAGACTTAAATCAAAGTTACCTGATGACTGAGAAAGTACCATTGTAATGCCGAGGGAAGCTGCTTAGTGTACTAAACGGCTGTTTAGGGTTTTTCTCTGTTCACTGGACAGAGAAAAGTGGACAAGGAGACTTGGTGGTGCAATGAGGAAGTACAGAAAAGTATTCAAATGTTGGCAAAGAAAAAGTGGAATAGTGAGGGAGATGAAGAAAATGGACAAGTATGCTGGTAGGCTAGGCATACAGTGAAGTGACAGGTAGCAAAGAAATACTGATTTCTGTGTGAGGTTGGACACTAAGGCCAGAACAGTCGACTTGTGTTTATTGGCTGGGCAGAGAGATTGAGCTGGAAAGGATGTGCAGCAGGTTGGGTTTATTAAGGATAGAATGGAAATGTACTTACAAATGAAGAGAATGTCTTGAGAAGAAGGAAGGAGTTCTTTGAAGAGCTGAAGAATGAGGACAGTGCGAAAGAGGAAGACAGATTGAGGACAGCTAGTGACTAATTCACTAGTGTCTTTGTGGAACGAGAGGAACTATAGAACTACATGAGGAAGTCAGGGATGGCAGAGAAGTAAGTGACGGTGGTGGGGGACATGTGTAAGTATAGCAAGACAGTGGGGAGGTGTGTGGTAGGAGTGATAGATGGGTTCAAGGTGGGGTTGCGAATACAGCAGGAATCAGCTTTGAGACGCTTTTTGTTTGCAATAGTGATGGACAGACTGACAGATGAAGTCAGGAAGGAGTTTCCATGGACTGTGATGTTTGGAGATGACATTGATCTGTAGTGAGAGTAGGGATCTGATGGAAGAAAGGCTGGAGAGATGGAGGTATGCACTAGAAAGGTAAAACAATGAAAGTTAGTAGCAGCAAGTAAATGAGAAACAGAATTGTTGCAAAGAGTAGGTTGTGAAGGTAGTGTAGTTTAAATATCTTGGGATGGGGCACAAAAGCGGTCAAGAAGAGAGTGTCAAGTGATTTGTGCCAGAAGGTTGCAAGTTAGAGCAAATGGGAAGATTTACAAGATGTTAGTGAGACCTCCTATGATGGTCTACAGTTTGGAGATAGTGAAACTTTTCATTGGGAGTGATCAGAACACAAGATGTAAGTATGAGAAATGAACCAAACTAAGAAATCGGAGAGGGGCCGGATACCTTTTCCACCGCACTGTATGTGTGGACTGCCTGCACCAGCATCATCTCCTAAACCCCCCAAAAGTTTTCAGTCTCAGACTGAAGAAGTCACTTGGATGAGTGACAAAACATTTCTCCCACTGAAAACTCTACGTCTAGATGAACAGAATTGACTTTTAAGGGATTTCCTTAACTGAATGATTGAACATGCATCAAGACATCATCTCCTAAAGTTGTTTTTTGGTTGGTTTCTTTCTCTTTTCTGCTTGTTTGATATTTCAATCTGTCTCCCTGCAGGTATCCCAAAGACACAAAGCCCAAGTTCAACAATATCAAGACCAAAAAAGCCTCCAGCTTTTATGAGTTTGCCCGCAGCACCAACGATGCTTGGGATATTGATGATGAGGAGGATGAAGAATTCCTTGGCACCTTCAACCCAGCTGTATCTATACCACCAGGCCTGCACACTACGTCATCCATACAGAACCAAGTAGCTACAAGATTTGATTTTTTTTGTCAGTCAGCAGTAAAGAAAATGAACAAGTGTGAAAAGAAAAGAGACATTCTAGTGTGTCTTTTAATTTGATATTATTTTCATCTCAGCAGCATCAAGCAGGTGACACAGAATGTGCAGTTTCACACAGATTGGCACCACCCACGACAGAAGGTCCAAACCTTCAGGATGTGCAGGAGGAGGACACGGAGTACGAGCAAGCCAATGGCAAGGTTGTCAAGTCTAGCAGCGATGCACACCTTAACACATCTTCAGGTATGTGGCTAATATGCTGCAGGTTTAAGATCTACAGAGCAGATTATCAGGTGATTCATAGTGAAGCTAATTACAGATTTTCACAGGTGGGATTTAAGACTGCAGTTAGGG
Source organism: Neolamprologus multifasciatus (assembly GCF_963576455.1). Lineage (NCBI taxonomy): Eukaryota > Metazoa > Chordata > Actinopteri > Cichliformes > Cichlidae > Neolamprologus > Neolamprologus multifasciatus. Next base: position 19,564,978 of record NC_140458.1, on the reverse strand, counting down.
CTGGTGGGATTATAGCAAGGCCTTTAGGATGTGTCTGATGTTCCATGACATCATCACAATTGAGTAATGCAGACAACAGAGGACTGTATACCACTTATTTATCTTACTGCTGTACAATTAATGTCTTTAGGTTTTCTTTATGTTCAAAAAATAGAACTAGAAATACTAAAATAAAGATGTATACAGGATTAGTATTACAGAGAGAGCACATGTGATTTAATAATTATCTGACCAACTCTGTCTCATAAGCCACATTCACACAGAATAAGTGAAATCAGTTTCTACTTCATTGATAATCTTATCCTAACCAGTGTTTCTTTCTGTGACTAGCTCTTCTTGTGATGTACCAGCCCCCCAGATTTCAATCCAGTTATGTTGTTGTGATGAAATTATATAATTTATAATAAGCATGAATTAACAGTTGCAAATTCTTGTTCAGCCTCTATACCATTAATATCTCTAAGTGCTTTCTTTTAAGAGCCTATGAGGGAAGTACAGTGTTTAATTACCGTTAGTGTGCCTGGATTTAGGTTGTAAAATCTCTTGCAACCCCTCGATATTAGGGTTGATTTTAAACAGTTTGTCATGTGTGAATTCAATAATTAACAAGATTGAGTACAGGGAAAATTTATGCAAAACTTCACAACACTTTTTACAGAACGCCAGGTTATATGTACCCAACCTAAGTACCTTATTTATCAAAAATGCTTGGGGGAACATTTTATTCCTACAATACTGAGATAAGATGGACCTATGCAGCATAAAATGTCAGTCCCTCTTCTTCAGACTTCTTCAGACAGAGTCCAAAATATTTTGGGAGTCAGTCTGCCAAAAGAATATCCTTTCATTATCCACCTTTAAGAAAACCAAAGTTTAATGGAGGCCTTTAATTCAGTAGATTTGTCAGTTTCACCAAACAGCGTACAGCAGAAATCCCTGTGAGTCACTCAGGCTGTAGACTGCTCCAAACACTCAGTTTCAGACTATTTTTTCTGCTATTGCCTCTGTTTAATATCACTGAGATTATCTTACATGTTCACCTTGGACAAACAGCTCTGATTGTCAGCACAGAAGTCCCACCCAACTGCTTTTCAAACAAGTTTGGATTGGCACTCAGTCAGAAGACTGTTGTCTCAAAAGGTAGGGGGAAGAGAACTGAAATAGCTGAAAGAACTGATGGGCTGCACCAAGGACCCGTTTTTGATAAACAAGGATTATTTTGAACTGTGAGTCTGAGCTAATAGACTAAAGACTAAAAATATGGATTGGAAAATAAGCATAAGAAATCCCCTTTCATAGCTTAAGTTATGAAATTGAATAAGAAAAGTTTATTTTTCTTTTTGAAGTTCTGCACATGAATAAAGAGAACTCCCGTCTGCAAATGTCTTATATGTGACAGGATGAAAGATCAATGCCAGATGTAATTGTAGGACTGTGTGAATAATGAAAAATTATACATGGAAAACAGGTTTCATTAATCCTTAATTAACTTTACCCTCAGCTTTATGAGTAGGATCACTGTTTCAAATCTAGTGGCTTTTCGTATGATGAATAGTCAGCTGAATCTTTATTCAGAAGTCACCTAGTTTCTGAATATTCACATTGTTGACTGGTCTCCCACTAGCCTTTCTTAGACTACGTCTACACTGGCCCGGATAGATTTGAAAAAGGCGTTTTGGTCTGAAAACGCTCCGCGTCCACACTAGCTTTTTCAGTCGTTTTCACAGAGTTGTGCGTCCACATTGAAACGGCCAAAAACGCTTACATTCCAGTCCTGCGCATGCGCAAAAGTGAGTGAGAATTAAAGAATTTGAAGAAAAGCTATCTGGAGCATGTACAAACTGATATTAATCTTTTTTAGGGCTGTCAAAATTGAGAGCAATCAAAACAACTGCTATATAATGCACTCCCCTATCTTTGTTAAATTGGTCACATGACTGCATCACATGACTAAAATGCGTCATTGTTTTAGAAAGCCTGCGTTTTCGAGTGTCCACACTGCGACGGGGCAGCTCCATTTTGAAATGTATGCGTTTTCAAGGGCGTTTTCAAAACGCTGCGTTTTTCCTTGGGGAAAGCCTTGTCTCAGTGTGGACGGGAGGCCAAAATGGAGAGAAAACAATGCGTTTTCAAACGAAAACCCATTAGTGTGGATGTAGCCTTAGCCAGTAGTCAACACTTCAGCTAATTTAATCCTATTAAACTGCCTTTATGTGTTTACAAAGTCACAGTCTTGGTGACTTACAACACTGACTGTCTTCCACCTACAATCCAGTTTTGAGATCCCTTCCCAGGCACCTTAGCCCCCACTCACATCAGGTGAGGTCACATAATAGGGTGAGGCAAGGTTTCCCAATGGTTTCACCCAAAACCTCTGCTGGTAATGACCTGTGCCTTTTTTGGTGAGGCACAGGATCAATAGTAGGTCAACAACTCCCACCAAGGAATAAATACCTGACCACAGAAATAAATATGGCAACAAAGTAAGAAAATAATTGCATAGCTTAAGGAGATTGTTGTAAAGTAATATGCATCTCTTTAGCTTTACTTGTTTAATTTAAGATTAATTGCATTTGGAAAATATTTGAACCTTTTTATTGTTCCTTTAATATCGTGGCTCTTGCTTGTTTTCATTCTCCATTGTAAAGTTGCCTCTTGTTTTTAATCCGTGTGCTCCTTATGCAGTTCGCTCCACACTGCAGAAGCAGCAGTCTCTCCCAGTTCGTCCCATCATCCCATTGGTGGCTCGCATCTCGGACCAGAATGCATCAGGGGCACCACCTATGACAGTGCGGGAGAAAAGCCGGCTGGACAAATTCAGGCAGCTACTGGCTAGTCCCAACACTGACCTAGGTACAGCAAGAGAAGCAGCCTTTCCCTTATATTGGGATGTGCTAAAGGACTGTGATCGTTGCAGGAAGCCCGTGCCTTTTGTTGAATCAGAAGATAGCTACCTAATAATTTACAGTACCATACATCAGCAAGGAAACCGATTATTGACATGCAAGTATAATGTGCAGGCATCCTGAAAAGAAAATATTTTTTTTATGTATAAAACTGATTCTAAGATTATTTCAATACAACAATATGAACAAAAAATGTGACGTATTACACTGTGGTTTTTTTTTTTACAAAACTGAGCCAAAAAGCAGACGCAGTGTGTGGAAAAACTAAGTACAGCCCATGATTTAGTAGCTTGTAGAAGTACTTTTAGCAGCAATCAATCAGTAATCAACCAGCTATATCTGACACTTCTCATATTGCTGACTGAGCAATTTTGGCCCACTCTTCTTTACAACAAGGTTGAGGTCTGGACTTTGAAAAAGGAAATGATCAGCGTGTTGCAATGGCCCGTTTAGCCATTATGTTGTAAATTAACTGGTCAGGGAAGTTTCAGTTTCAACTGAACCTTGGGGTGAATTTGCTGAGATTGGCAGTTGTCTTGAATGTTTTCCACTTGCGAGTGATCATTCTTGCTGTAGAATGATGGACTTGGATAGTTTGGAAATGGCCTTATAACCCTTCCCAGACTGATAAACAGCAGCAATTGCACCTCTAAGATCAGTGCTGATGTCTTTTCTGTGTGATATGGTGTTAACTCCAAACAAGCAAACTGCCAAAACTTCTGCTTTTATAGAGGTGCTCACACTTGCTGAAAATCAATAAATTAGGATAATTTGATTTGATTAATTTGACATTTTTGTGGTCTAATTGAGAGGTCTGTGAAGGTTCTCAGTCATCCAGGTCATCGGAGTCTAAGTATCTTGGAAAGAAGGGTGTCTGGACTTCATGGATGAGGTTCCTTCTCATCCGAGAAGCTTCTTCAGTTCTAAGCGCAATTGGTGGAGAGTTCTGGATTTTACACCCGTTTTCACACCTTGGCTCATGTGATTATGTAGAGGATCAATAGGGGGTCCATGACCCTCTCGGGGACACTCCCATAGGGCTTAAAATCTGGGACTGTCCACCGTTTGACCTTAGAACTGAAGAAGCTTCTCAAATGAGAGGTGAAATGTCTTCAAGCAACTTAAAGAAGTCCAGACGCTTTTCTTTCCAAGCTCCGTAGACTCTACTTACAAGAGTCTATGTAAGCCTTTATATATTTCTATATGTTTTTGGTAGAGCAGAGAAATTTCTTTCATTACCCATACAAGATCCAAAATTTACAAATTTACAAATTAACTATAATCCTCAATGCAGCTCAAAGGAAAGGTCAGCGATCTCTTAAATGTAATGCAAATAAACATTGCTCATGAAGACATCTATGTAACAACTTAAATGATAAGCAATTCAAATTCAGCTTTTAAAAAGTAATTGCTGGATGTTGATTTTGTAAACACTGAGGACATAGAGAGGACATTGTTCAACTTGTAATTTTGTTAACTATCACTAGATGAAAACAACCAGGCTCTGGGTATTTACACACAGTGTGAGCTCCAGTTGATTCACCCATGTGCAAATAAAATGGAAACTCTGGCTGCACAGTAAGCCTGATTTTAACTCAAATGTGTAGTGTGAATTAACATGTCATACATATTTAATAAAATTGGCACAGTATCTCACCAGCTTTTAAGAGGAACTGCTGGCGTGTTGTAACTGTTGCACTTTAGGCTGTAGCTAGGAACATTGTAAGACTGGTCCTCAAAGATTTCTGAAATGAAATATCTGTGAGCTAGATCGCACTTTGAAAGAACTGCACTTCACAATGCCTCTCGTGTGCTGAGACTTTCTTCTAAAAGACTTTGGTTGTGTTTGTGCTTTAGAAGTTAGATTTTTCTGTAGACATGTATTTTTCAGGTTGTAGCCATTTTCTTTTAATGTCTTTTCTGTCATCAGTGCTCAACATGATAATGATTTCACTTATTGTACTGGAATGTCAAGCTAAATAATAGACTGCGAAACTTTATGAGCTTGTCACCAGAAAGAAATGGATCCAGAATATGTGGTACGGGTTTGTCTGAAAGAACCCACACAGCCTTCAGTTTAATAAACCTGTTAACACAAGTAATGAAGGACTTGATGAGATTTTTTCACCAAAAGAACTCTCTTTTGTAAAGCTGAACATCACATTTTTTCTATTAAACTGATTTTACAGCTTTATTTTTCTATTGCATGGGTGACTCGTCACTAGTTGTGTAGGTTGTGCTGATCTCTGCTCTGGTTTCTATATAGCATTGACAGTGCTTGTTTCTATCTTGCTCTGTGCTGTTACAGAAGAACTCCGCAAGCACAGCTGGTCAGGCATACCAAGAGAAGTCCGGCCAATCACATGGAGACTTCTTTCTGTAAGGCTGTGACCTTCAGTTTTGCAAAAGCACATTTTTCTCAGCATTTAATAATCCAAAGCATTCTGTCTCAATAGCTCAATTTTTTTTATTATTTTTGTTTGATTCGTAAAAATTTTCAGATAATGCTAAAAGCTTTATCTTTACAGCCGAACATATCTCAAG